>NW_012267246.1:6772706-6838077 GCF_000151885.1 Dipodomys ordii | reverse complement strand
CCGGAAGTGGTGCTGTAGCTCAAGTGGTAGAGCGCTTGCCTTGAGCTGAAGAGCTGAGGGACAGCGCCCAGGCCCAGATCAAGCCCCACGACCGACAAAAAAAAAAAAAGAAATGCACAGCATGACGACTTGTACTTCTCATTGCTGCAATGGGTCCACCTGTATCCTTATTTAAACGACTTGTTTTTCCCCTTCCCCGCCACAAATTATACCGACATCAAATACAGTGAAAGCAGGGGTTATACTGTGGCGGAGGGACATACAAAGCAACAAAGAAATGATCTTATAAATGTGTTAGAAACAATCCCATGAAAGAAAAAAAAAAACGTTTGAATACATATCTTAGGGTTCATCACCTTATCTGACCATTTCTGCTTGCCTCAGACATATACTAGATATTGCAAATAAAGGAAACCATGGGCTTGGCTTACTTCACTTAATATAATTTTTTTCCAAGCCTTTCCATTTCCTAACAAATGGGGCAATGTCATTCTTTCTGATGGAGGCATAGAATTTCATTCATGTGGTATATATACCACATTTTCTTGATCCATTCATCTACTGAGGGGCATCTGGGTTGGTTCCAGATCTTAGCTATAGTAAATAATGCTGCAATAAACATAGTTGTGCTGGTTGATTTAGTGTGGTCTTGTTTGTAAACATTTGGGTAAATGCCCAAAAGTGGGATTGCTGCAACTTTGGTGGGGAGGGCGGGGAAAATATGGTGGGGGGGGGGAGGATGGGAAGGGATGGGAAGAGGAAACAAAGGAGGAGGCTACAATGCTTGATAAGAAATGTACTCATCTTGCCCATGTAATTGTAACCCCTCTGTACAGTAATTTCACAATATAAAATAAATAAAAATTAAAAAAAAGAAATGCACATGAGTTTACCTCTGTATCCTATGCCCTCCCCTAAGGTAGAGGGAAACCACAAATACCCACCTTCTAGTCCTGCCAATAACACTCTTAAGGACATTCCTCAGTATCCAAAAGAATGACCCCACCCCCTAACACACACACACACACACACACACACACACAGAGTTAGGTCCAGCATAGGCCAAAATTAGGCCCATCACAGAAAGGTTCAGTAATTCTTCTTAATGGAACCAAAGCCAGAGAAGCCCTTTACAGCTGCCATCTCATCATCCTCCTCAAATGTCAAGTCCTCCTCCACTCTCCTTTTCTTCTCCTTCTGCTTCTCTTTCTTGTATGCTTTAGTGTTTTCTCCCTCTTCTCTGAGTTCCTTCTGCTTCTCTTACATCTTCTTCTTATTATTTCATCACCTGATGGAGGGTAGAACTTTCCACATGCATAGACACGCCCAGGTTCTGTTGATGTTTCTTTCCATTAATATCATCCAGGAAGTTGAAGGAATCTTAAACCACACACTCACAAACATTGCAGTAATATCCTCCCATCTCAGACTGTGAGGTTGTCTTGGTAATGACAATTGTTTTCCCAAGCTTGGATTCCAAGTCCACTTTATAGTCTCTGTGTTGCAAAAGCTCCCACTTGACTGGCTGCACTGGTTTTCCATTCTTCTTTTCTCTTTCTTTTGTGAGTCTCTTCTCAGCGAGTTTCTCGTTTTCATCTTTGTCTCATTTTTGGCGAAAGTCCAAGGTTTTTGTCCCGCTGCCGGATGCCATGTTCACACAGGAGTCCAATCATAGGCTTTGTTTCTGCAAAGAATGGTTTGTGGGGGCACAATCCATAATAACCAGGGGTCCCAGTAGACATGTGCATTTTCCAGGTTCCTTTGTTTTACTTTTGATAATCAAGAAATCCTGCAAGTCACCAATATAACTCTCAAGTTGGGATTGCTTACCAGTGTATTTGTTTGTGGAGATCAAGGGAAAAAATGCACATGCTGAAATATGACCATGTGACCATGTGACCATGTGGTACATGTCATAAACACTGAAATTTACTACAGAAACTTTTTCTCCACCAGAATTCTAAAAAAGTAGAAGAGAATAACCATTGTAAAAAGAAGTAATTAGGTAAGTCATATATACATCCAATCTAATAGATTCAAAGTAGGTTTGCAAAAGGGACACTTTTTTCTTCCCTTTCTAAAAATATTATCCCTTTGCTGTTATTGATCCACATATTCTCTCCTAAGACATGGAGAAAGGCAGTCCACGTTTAAATGTAATTTCTGCTCTTAGACTTTTTCCAACACCAGTACTGCAAGTATGCATTAGCACTGGTTTTTGGTCTGCACAAACAAAACTCACTGATGAGATTAAAAACTCTTCCCTCAAATATTCCCAAAACTCAAGTGAGCATTTCATGTTGCCATGCAATTCCTAAAATCAAGTGGGGATTCTGAGTTTCTGATAACATCTAAAAACTCTAAAAAGAGTATGTCATTATTTATAGCTTTTTCTTTATTCCTACTTCTAGAAATGAAGTCTTACTATGCTTACTGTAAGATGGTTATTTTGATAACTTACTGTGCAGTGTCATTCTTACATTCCACATCATTGTATCAAAAGAATTATTTCCACAAGTTTAAGAAATTTGATTCCCAGACTTCTTTTTTTAAGGAGTAATCTGTCCAAATAATTTATTCATTCAATAACATTTTAATGAGGGTCAACAAATAAGGTTTACAGGGATAAAATAGTTGCTAGTGAAAATTTATCAGTGAGTTCTCACACTAGCAGGAGATACGGCGATGAATTACAATACAAGTTATAGCATGACAAAGTTGTAAATTTGAGGACCTGTTTCCCTATAAAAGTCAGAAGTCTGCAGGAGATATAGTATTTAAGACTGGACTTGAAAGCTAAGTTTGCCAAGGGAAAAAGGAAGATGCTGAAAAGAAGAAGAAAGGAAGGAAGAAAGAACAGAAGAGAGAGAAAGCAAGCAAGGTAGGAAGAAAATCATCTTATAAATACATTAGAAACAATCACAAGAAAGAAAAAAAAATGAATCCTTATCTTGGGGAAGGGATGGGAAGGGAAAAGAAAGGAAGAGGCAACAATGCTTGATAAGACATGTACTCATTACCTTGCCCATGTAATTGTAACTCCTCTGTTCAGTATTTTCACAATAAAAAAAAGGCAAGATAATGAGTACATGTCTTATCAAGCATTGTAGCCTCCTCCTTTCTTTCCCCTTCCCATCCCTTCCCATCCTCTCCCCGCCCCCCCACCGAATCCTCAACACTACCCTCCCCCCCACTAAAGTTGTAAAGTTCATTTTTCGACATAATGACTTATACATCTCATTGTTGCAATGTGTCCACCTGTATCCCTATTTAAATGACTTGTTTTTCCCCTTCCCCTCCACAAATTATACCGACATCAAATATAGTGAAAGCAGGGGTTATATTGTGGGGGAGGGACATACAAAGCAACAATTATAACCCCTCTGTACAGTATTTTCACAATAAAAAAAACTCAAAAAAAAGGATACAGAATGACATACTGTAGCAATGAGATGTACAAGACACTATGGTGAAAATGAACTTTACAACTTTGGGGAGGGAAGGAGGAGTTGGGGAGGTGGAGAGGGAAGGGATGGTAGGGGAAAAACAAAGGAGAGGGTAACAATGGAAATGTACTCATTACTCATGAAACTGAAACCCTTCTGCTCAGTATCTTCACAATAAAAAAATATATTTAATAAAAAAGTAAAAAATAATGAAAAAAGAAAGGAAGGAAAGACAGAAGGAAGGAAGGAGGGAAGGAGGGAGGGAGGGAAGGAAAGAAGGAGGGAGAGAGGTAAGGAGGAAGGGAAGGAGGAAGGAAGCAAGCAAGCAAGCAAGCAAGCTAAAAGCACAATGTAAGAGAAACGACTTTACTGTGTTTCTAAATTGCTGACAAATGAGTTGCTGGCATTACATTCATACTGAAGAGAACAAGAGCTAAGACAAAAGGCAAAGAGCTGAAAGTAAATGAAGATCAATCAGAGAGAAAAAGGACTCAGCATTGTGTCTAAGGGATTCTAATTTGCCATTGAAAGGAGAGGTATAAATTACCTTTTTTGGAATATTTTTATTATCATTAAGTAGTTGTATAAAGGAGTTGCCATTCACCAAAGCAGTTTACGAAATCAGTGCATCTTGCTCTCCCCTTTGTTACCCCTTTGAACATTCTCACCCACCTCTCCCAACTCACCCCTTCCCTCACTTATCTTAATTTTAGGTTAGGTATTGAATTTTTTTTCTTTTTTGCTATTTAGCAAAGCAGTTCATGTGCACACTTCATCTTGATCTGTGTAATCACTTCAACATACTCACCTCCCTTTGTCCCACCTCTTCCGTTATTTTTCTTAACACTGTTACACATGCAGCGAATTTTTGTTTGCATCCCTCCCCTTTCCCCCTTTATCCTTCTACCCCTCTCCCATTGACCCTCCCCTCCGCTCTTCAAGTACTCGTTTCCGGGTACTTATGTTGTTGCTCTTTGACATAGTCTTTTTTAAAGGTTGGCAATGAGCTCTCTAGGATGGTAACCTCTTGCTTACCACCCAGTGTATTTACTTGTAGATTTATATTCTACCTACCACAAATGAGGGAAACCAGGCCACCTGTGTTTCTCTGCATCTAACTTAGTACACCTCATTTTTAAATGAACTAATATGGGAGAAGAGTAACTATAGGGGAGAAACTAGTGAAATGGCTGGGCAATCAGTTATAAAAGCCACAGTGAGAGATTGTGAGACTGAGTCTGTACGGGAGGAAAGATACCATGCCTAAGAGTATGTTGGGGCTCCAGCCCAGGCAAGGGCAGAAGGGCACAGGCACACTTTTACATGTTCATATCCCTGCACAAGGAATATGCCTAGGTCCACCCTGTTGGGGTCAAATAAGCTTAATTACACTGCAATTTACACAATATGGAATTCCCATCTGTTTTACCTACAGCCATTATTCTTACGTTTCTGCTTCCTGATGGGTATTGTA
Organism: Dipodomys ordii; assembly: GCF_000151885.1. NCBI lineage: Eukaryota > Metazoa > Chordata > Mammalia > Rodentia > Heteromyidae > Dipodomys > Dipodomys ordii. The sequence continues at coordinate 6,833,157 of NW_012267246.1, read as the reverse complement.
CACAGCTCTCAGGTATTTTGACAGACAGCTAGCAACTATCATAACCAAAAGTGGTGATGTCCCCACTTAAGAGAATCCTCAATTAATTGCGAGATTGTTTCAACTAATGTTTGAATCATTAGTCTAAGGGGAGGCGGGGAGTACTATTTTCATCAACATTGGATCTGGATCATCCAATCCACGTAGCCTGCTCCCTGCATAAAACCTTACAATGGTAAGTAAGTAAATTTGAACTCTCTAAAACATTTGCTTTTTCCTGACCTTAGACATTGGTGCTCAAAGTTTTGAGTCTTTAAAAAGAGAATATCCAGAGTAGTACTACCCGATTCTTAGAAAAAATTACTGATTATTGCAAGCATAGCACATGCTCATTTAGAAAATCTCCAAGTTAAAAATGGTGAAGTCTTCTCTTTTCTTTGTTTCTGCCTTAGGCCTCGAACTCAGGATCTGGGCACTATCTGTGAGCTACTGCTCTACTACGTGAGTCACCGTTCTACTTTCAGGTTTTTAGGAATTAATTGGGGACTTTCCTGCCCAAGCTGGATTGGAACCATGATCCTCAGATCTCAGCTTCCTGAGTAGCTAGAATTACAAGTGTGAGCCACTGGCGCCCAGCAAATCCTGAAGTTTTAGTAGCAGAAAATAAAAATATATTTAAGACAAAGCTAAGCCAAGAGTTTTTTCCCAAAATTAATAATGATTTTGAAATGTGATCATAAATAAACATTTGTAAGCAGCACAGATGCGAGTAATTAGTGTCAGAATTTAAAGAGGACAAGAAATTTACAGGAAAGGAGAGCATAACAATGTGGTAGAGTAGCTCCTTTATACTGCTACTTCGTGAAAGGCATACACAGCAGATTCAATAGCTCCTTGGTGTGTATTATTTCTTTGAATTTGTGCTACCATCAATTCTAACAAGAATACAACTTCCTGAAATAAATCACTGCTTTATTTTTTTCTATTAAGATTAAGAGGAGCACAGTGTGAAAATTTTGGTTAAACTCTTCATTTCCAATTTACATAGTTCCCACCTACTATGAAGTCATTTAAATTAAGTGGATAACCTTCAAACCACTACTAAAGTGAAAATGAGAGAGTCAGAGCTAAAACTGAAAGCACCAAATGGAAATGTTTCATAAATATTTCAAAGGATAATTAATCAAGCCAATAGCCAAAAAATAATTTTAAGAAAATTGTAGGATATGTTCTTAGCATATACTCAAACTACGGGAATGCATTTCTAAACCCATTTAGTCAAAAAGTTCAAAATGAATTTAAAACAAGATTTCAAAGGTCATACTTTGGAATGATTTAAGTCTTGTGGGAATAAAGAAGAGAAAGGGAGTGCAAAAGATTTAAGGAAGAGAGAGGGAGAGAGAAAGCAGAGTAGGGGAGGAAGGGAAGGAGAACATACAGAGACAGATGGAAAGATCTGAAAAAGAAAAGTAACTATTGAAATGATTACCAAGACTGCATGCCTGAGCACTATAATAATTTTGATATATAAATGTTATATGTGAGAATAAAAGAAGATTTAAGGTAGCTACCTACAAATAAAGAAATTGTCCATGCCAAATACCCTGAGATGCAGAAAATAAAAGAATGGAATATTTTTAGTTTGGGCCATGATTATATCTAAAACCTAGATCATAAATAGAAGCCATATTTCATTTTATCTAAAATGTGCCATTTCACTGAATACTGAAACTGAAATGCTGCAAACTCTGGCTTCCTATGTGGGTAATAACATTTGAGCATCATGATTTCACTTCTGATTCAGTTCTACTTTATTTGTTTCTGCTAATGCTGGAAAAATAAAGTAAGTCATAAGCCTGGCATTGACTCCTCAGCTCTGCTAATCTGCCTGGAAGGGGAGGGGAGCTCACTCGCTCATATTTTGTATCAGCAAATCTCTTTGGCCTGATTTAGTGTGATCTTATCCTTCATTAGGGAGGCGAATTGCATGGGATCAGAGACTGGTGTGGCGGGAAGGGCTTCAGTAATCACAGGTCCATTCCCTTTATTGCAGAGATTAAAAGGGGATTTTTAGAAGACACTGACTTTGAAAAAAAATCTCTTGTGTTCTGATTAAAGTTTATCCTTTTTGGTTCATTTAAGTTTCTCCTGTTTTTATATAAACAATTTCTCTATTATATAAGTCCATCTGACAGCTACTGTATTCAAATCAGGCTTCAGCATGTTATACAGAAGGAAAAATTAACAGTTTTTTTTTTTTGGTCTTAAATTTCACACAAAACTTTCAGAGCTTTATGATTTGGGGATCCTCCAGTTCTCACTAAAGATCCAATGATTCTCCTAACATTTAGTCTCTCATTTGGTAATTCCCATGTGCGGTTATTGCAGTAAGAGACCATCCTGGTAAAAGAAAAACAAAACAAAGCCTAAGTAGTATTTCTAAGGTAGAGCATTTTTTGTTTGTTTTGTTTTGTTTTAGTGGTTTTAGTTTTCATAAAATTAATACAAAATATTTGAAATTTTAAAAAAACTGATATTCGCAGTGTCCTATTATCTCGTGATCTAGCGTTTCTGTTTTGTTTTTCCGGCTAGGTTTGGGGTGGGGGAGGGGACATACTCAGACACGGATTTGTAAATATCACTGCAGTCTTAGAAAGAATTTTTCAAATTTGTTTTTTTTTCCCCTTAGTTCTGATGCAACACACTCAGGAGAGGCCAAATGTCTCCTTCTGTGTCTACCAATTAAGACTTTTCTTACGAAGAAGCAGAAAATGATATAACAGAAGAGAAAAATAAAACATTTCATTTCACCTTTAGAAAACTGGAAGCGACTTCATCATGTAGAGAAAAACAAGGGAGCCAGAAAAAAGAACAGCTTTGAACTTGCATTTTTCAGGATGATTTTCCTTCTAGTATGGAGTGTAAATAAAAGGAGAATCAAAGGAATCCCCATGATGTGTCTCTTTACAGATGGTATAACTTCTTTATTATTAATAATATTACTGTGCTCATAATTATTAATATTAGCATTGATGACATTAATATTTATTGATTTTAATTACTTATTCTGATACCAATAATATTATTATCTTTAAGTAGTTGTACAAAGGAATTTCCATTCAACAAAATTTTTGAACATGATGTATCCTGATCAATGTCACCTCTTTTGCCATTCTCCCTCATCTCCTCCAACCTCACTGGTCCCTTCAAGTTATCTGATTCCATTTTCACATTTGTACTTGGAAAAGTACGACATTATTCACCCACCTTTTCTTTCTCCATTTTAATTGCTCTCGGTCTCCTTGATCTTCCTGCCTCCTGAAAATGCATGAATACATGGTATTCACTTTGTTAAACTATGAGTTACTTGTTCAAGGTTTTCACCATTATAATTGTCTCCTACAGTACTTCAGTTTGCATGTTTGTGTATATACACATATAACTCTGTGAATGCTTTCATATGTGTTTATAATTTAGATCTGACCTTTACATATGAATGCAAAAAAGTGACTCTTTGTATCTCTGATTCTAACTTGCTTCTTTCAGAAACTGGAAGACAGTAATGAGCAATTTTAGAAAGGATGAAGAGAAGTTGAATTAGCCTTAGGAAGATGCCTGTGTTGGTTGGTATCCATATGATAAGAAGAGATTGAGAATTCACCTGCAGGTTATGCAATAAGGCATAGAAAGGAATTCTTTTTCCTGGAACCAGTCCGTGTGTGCTTTTACACAGGATGACCAGCACAAATCCCTTCCCAGACATATAATGACAGAAAAGTCTCCATCTCTTTACTACCATGAAGGATGAGACAGACATTTGAGAAACCACATTTTAACAGAGCCTCTGTTTTCATCCTTCCTAGCTGTTACGATGTGCTGTGCTCAGCTCCACCACACTGTTCTTGCCAGGAAGGTTTGAAACATCTGAACCCTAAGTGAAAAGAAATACTTCCTCCCTGGAAGTTGTTTCCTCAGATATTTCTCCCAGCAACAAAACCTTCACTATCAGGTTAGGAAAACAAATACACAAACAACAACAACAACAAACTACCCAATAGGTTCCAGGCACTGGGCCGATGCCAGCAAACTTTGGGGGAAAGAAAAAGAACTGCTTCTTCAATGTAAACATAAAAGAAAAAATTAGCTGTGGAAATATAGTGATGATAAAAAATAATGGTTTCCACAGCTTCTATAACATGGAAGGAGAAAGGCCCAAAGAAAATGAACCAAAACAAATACCAAACAATTGTTTCAGTGCCCAGATTGCTATTAATTAAATCATTAGCAATTTCCCTGGAAAGACGAACAATTCTGAAGCTGGGATTCAGAAAAGAAAATCATGTACAGAGTAGTTATTACAAGAATAAACCCATTCCTTCTATCAATTCATCCATGTTAAAGAGTGAATTATAATCCTCAGGATTGCTTCCTAGGGATCTGCAGGAATTCTAAATCTTCCATAAATTTCCCTGGATAAGGCCTGTTATAAACTACCATTGCTCGAATGCTAGTGACATGATCAGAGATTGAAACCAGTGTCGACCAGTTTGACACTTACCTATCTTCATTTGAATTGTGCCTCAAACCCATCAACTGAAACACATCAGTTTCCAAAATGTAATGAGCCATCTGAGGACGAATCACTTCTGTTCTCTGTCTTCATGAATAACACAGTAAGGGCACACCATTATCTGCTGAGCGGTCCAGAGATAATGGTATTTTATTATATTATATATAATTGTTATTGTGGTCATTGTTTCTTTCTTTCTTTTTTTTTGCCAATCATGGGGCCCAAACTCTGATCCTGGATGCTGTCCCTCAGCCCTTCAGCTCAAGGCTAATGCTCTACCACTTGTGCCTCATGCCACTTCTGGCTTTTTCTGCTTATGTAGTGCTGAGGAATCAAACCCAGGGCCTCATGCATTCAAGGCAAGCACTCTACTACTGATCCACCTTCACAGCCCATTGTTTAAATTATTATTTATTGTTAGTTCAACTAATTTTTTCTATCAATGCATGAAGAATAACTTTAAAACAGGAGATATCTGACAATGTACTGTATTTTCTACATTCTATCTTCTCGTTATTAACAAGATTCTTCCTAAATTATGTATTCAGGATTCTTGATTTTGAATAGAGCCTATCTTTTAATGACTTTGTAAACTGTAATTAGTTGCTAAAGGATGATAACTAAAGTTCCCTCCTATTGTTTAAAAAAATCAGATAAGTTACAATCATTAAAGGTAATCATACCTAATTGAGACTTCATAATTGAAGACTTGAATAAAAACAGGTATAAAGGAATCTTTATTGTACTCTTTTGTACCCTTCTCCTTAACCTTTTTAACACAATTTTAAAGGATTTCATTATCTATATTCATGCTTGCATATAAAATACTTGAATTTTATTCATCTCTGATTTCCTTCTTCCTTCACTCTCTCACTCTTCCTGCTCACTTCCCCTTTCCAAACATTCCATCTTTAATTGTTTAGGCCTACATCTCATATTAAAACATTTAAAATTTATGGAGCATTGTCTTCAGTGTCTTACACAGCAAATCAGTATTTAATCACTTTTTATGTCCATGAGCAAGTGAGTAGACCTCTACAATACAAACACAATACTAGTTTCTTTGCTGTATTGGTAGTCATAGGATTTTCTTTAACACTGAATAAAACTTAGAGCATGAAAAGCCATGAAATAAAGCAGGACCATGATAGAATACATACAAAGTCGAGATTAAACAAGATAAAAAGATTAAACAAAATGGTTAATTTGAAAATTGGGTGTTTCAATTTTATTTGAGTCATCCACAAACTATTAAAATCACTCTTTACAATCAGCTAAGCCATTCTCAGAAATCCTAAATATTAACAATATGCTTTCAAAGTTTGGAACAGTGACATAATATGCTGATTTTTTTCTTGTTCATAATATATATTTTTATTGTAAAGATACTGTACAGAGGGGTTACAGTTACATGAGCAAGGTCCATATCCTATTGAACATTGCTGCCCTCTCCTTTATTTTTCCCCTACTATCCCTTTCCTCCCCATTTCCCCAACTCCTCCTTCTCCCCACCCCATCAAAGTTGTAAAGTTTGTTTTGAACATAGTCTCAAACATCTCATTGCTACAATGGGTCATCCTGTATCCTTATTTCAGCATTTTGTTATTTCTCTTCCCCTCTCCAAATTAGAAAAATGTATATCCAAGATGCAGGACACTGGAATCAAATACAGTGACAACTTGGATTGTACCATGGGGGAAGAACATACAAGAAACAAAAACAAAAAAAATCACATAGTACATTATACGTACATTAAAAAAGAAGAGCAACAAAGATGAAAACTCTTGTGTCCCTATCTTGGGGTTCATTTTGCTTAGCATCAGGTTATATGGTCATATAATATTGCATTTATGTCCAGATTAGTTGGTACCAGATTAGTGAACATTTTTTTAGGAATATAAGATTTCACATAGTTAATTTGCTTGCTATAATTTGTGTGGCTTGTAAATACTGAAGAAAAAATTCAAGTTCAGGGTTTAAAATGAAAGATAATTTATGCAAGACAAGGTAAAACTAGGAACAATTCTATATATGTTTATTAGAAGCATGACACTCTTTTATCTTTATTTCGCACCCCACCCCACCCCACCTGCTTGCCTTAGAGAAGGAGTGGATTCTCAAGTTTTGACCTTTTATGTATAGATGAATTTTCTGGAGAATTCTACTGTACACTCAAATGAAGATGAAGAAGAAAGAAAAAGATCTTGATATTAAGGAAGTCGAGTAGGTTTGATTTCATAATCACCCCAAAGTCTCAAAAATGCTCAGATGTCGATACCCTTGAACTGAAGTAGCTTCTCAGAGTTGGTCTGGATTTTAATCCAGCAGATTTAACAATTAGTTGGTTATTTGCAGCTAGAATTTTGTACTGTGGGCATATCAGAGTCATTAAAGACATTTTGGATAAGCACTGAAGAAGGGACTCCTAAAAGAAAACAAGGAAAACTCAGAAACTACAGTAATAAGAAATATGCACTGGCTATAATACCATTGCAGAACAGAATAGATTTAGAGAAAATCTAAATAGAATCAGACTCAGGCTTGAAACTGAACTGAATACAGATGCCATAAATGCATGATTGGATATTGATTAGCTCAAAGTCACCAGCATAGGGCTGACAGATGATTAAATATTTGCCGATGTAAGTCCAGAGCTGTGACATTCAACTACATGAGACTCATGATAGTTAACTCTGTAGTGCTGGTATAAAGTGCTAACCAGGTTCCTAGGTGCATATGCGAAAAAATGATTGGAAATTCTGGAAAAGAAAGCATTGAAAAATGATACACCTGCTACACATTTTGTATCCAGGATGAGATAATATGGTTAATGGCAAAAATCCTTAGGAAGTAAACAAAGGTTGGTTGTTAGCTTAGTCTTTCCAAAAATCAGTAACAAAATGAGTTATATGACAAGATGAGAAGAAAGATGTTTTAAAGTCCAATATATGTCATAACACATGGTAAAATGTAAACATTATGAAAAATATTTTCGATGTTACTAAAAGAAAGTAATCATTCTTTATGTTTTAATTTTCATTGATATTTTAAGGATGGTGCACAGAGAGTCTGGAGTTACATGAATCATGTGATGAGTACATTTCTTTTTGGACAATGTCACCCACTTACCTTGCTCTCTTCCAGTTTTTTCCTCCCATCCCTACCCACAAGCTGTCTAGTTCATTTTCAACATAGCCTGTGAGCACCACTGCTGCATTTGTTCACCCTTTGTCCCTGCATTTCTTTGACCCTTTTACCTTCCCTAAGATAGATAAATGAACAAACAAGACAAAAAGAAAGCAAAAGCAATGAAGAAAATTTTTCCTCTTTGCAGTTCCTGGAGTTCATTTCGACAAATATTATTTTATAAGATCAGAGGTACATAGGCACTGTGCCTTTGTGTTCCTCCCCTAAGAATAGCCCCTTGTGGTCTCACGTGAATGCCTAGAGTCCTGTATGTATCATGAACTTATAGAAAGGAATACTTTTATCATGCTTAATAAATCTCTGGTTCTTTTGTTATTATTCTGTAATACCCCTCAAATGATTGCCAAGTTACAATGGCAAATGTAATTGTAAGAAATGCCTGATCCTCTTTTGGAAATGGAGAGTAAGAGGGGACTGATGAGTTTAGAAGTCTTACCATTGAAAATCAGGACAGTGTGAAATGATTTAGTTACCTGTCAGTAAAATAATGTAAAAATGTGTCAGGCAAAGTCAATCAGACTGGTTACGCAAAGAGGGACAAAGCAGGTTCTATGAGGAACTGAAAACTAAGCTAAAGAGATCTCACCTGCATTTCCTGAAGACAGAGAACAACTCATCAACTTAATTCCGTCACTTTTGTGCAATAAATGAGCAGGATTTTTCAGACAAATCTTTTTGCATGGGTTCTTCTCTTTGTGAATGTACCATGGTTTGGACGCAGGGCCTCATGCTTTCTCCTACACAGCTGGTACTTTATCACTTTAGTCATACCTGTAGTTCGACATTTTGATGGTCAATTGGTAATTGGGTCTACAAACTGTTCTGCCTTGGATGGCTTTGAACTGTGATTCTCCAGATTTCACCCTCCTGAATAGCTAAGATTACAGCTGTGAGTTAGATGTGCCTGGTGAATACCAATGTTACTCCTCCTCTTTGTCTTCCTATTCTTATTCTTCTTACTTCTTTTCCTGCTATTTTATTTTTGTTTCAGTTCTAGGGATTGGTTAAAAGGTTTGTATATGCTAAGCAAGCCATGTACAATTGAGCCATTCTTCCAGCTCATATCTTGGGTGTTTTGATTTCCTACTGTCTAATTCTCAATTAGCCAGTCTGTTACACATATATTTGAATGGATATATAAAAAACATATTTAAAATCAGTTTGGTTGAAGAATGTCGATAGTTTCAAGAATCAGTGTCATACTTGCTGATTTTGTCTCTGTTGAATAATCTAATTTAAAACACTTCAACTTACTAATTGTAGAAAAATAGTAGGTTAAAAGTAAACACCTGAGAGTAAAATTAATATAACAGGCTAATATTCCTAGTATTTCTAAATTTTGCTTTTGTAGGACCTCTTCTCTGCCTCAAATGCCATTTTCAAATGGCCTAAGCAACCAACTCCTATTTAGTCTTCAAAACATTTTTCCTTTCCTTTCTCTGCTGCTCATCATAGGGTTTAAACTCAGGACCCAGGCACTGCTCAAGGCTACTACTTTACCACTTTACCCATAGCTATAGTAGCCACTTCCTACCTTTGGGTGGTTAATTAGAAATAAGAGTCACAAGGACTTTCTTGCTTGAACTGGCTTCCAATCTAGAGCCTCAGATCCCTGCCTTCTGAGTAGCTAAGATTACACTAGCGCCAATGGGACACATTCTTCAAATATGCTACTAAGTACTAATTTTTGTAATCGTGACTTCTGTGTATCAGATGATTTTACTGTTCAACTTCCCTACGATGTAAGAACACCAGAACATTCTTGTGATTTATGTCAAATAAATGCTGATAGTAGCATGTAACTCAGCAGATTGTTCTCAACTTTTAGCAAGGCAGAAAATAAAGAAAAAGAAAAAGAAAACAACCCTGGAACAAGGTGAACCTCAAAGATATTGAGTTTATTAATTCTCCACAAAAGAGTACTCACTGACTATTATTAACCAGAAGAAGTAATAAGAGCAAAAAGGAATAAAATATAAAAGAAAAGAAAACCACATTAAAAAAGAAACAAAACACAAAATTCCTAATGTTGAAAGGGGTGGCATTGATGAAGATGCATTGTAGTCATAAACTGCGTTGTGAAATTCAACTCCTTTGTGCAATAACTTAAAGATAATAATGAAAAATAACCACATCGGTATCCTCACACACTCACATTTAATGGACAAAGGCAAATAATGAGTAAGTAAAATGTATAATATGCTGAACATTGATAGGTGTTAAAGTGAAAAAATAAAATAAGACAAGGAAAAGAACAGAAGTGGGGCTGGGAAGGTGGCTCAGTTGTAGAGCACTTGCCTTGCATGCATGAGGCCCTGGGTTCGATTCCTCAGCACCACATAAGCAGAACAAAAAAAAGCCGGATAGTGGCACTGTGGCTCAAGTGGTAGAGCGCTAGCCTTGAGCTGAAGAGCTGAGGGACAGTGCCCAGGCCCAGAGTTCAGGCCCCATGACCAGATCCCCCCCCACAAAAAAAAATAACGGAAGTGTCCAGGCAAGAAAAAGCGAGTACTTGAGCCTCAGACTCAGTCCTTTGCCTGTAGTTATTTTTCAGATGGGATATCATGTGTTTTCTTGGGAACCTGGGACTTAGACATTCCACTTACACTTCCTAGTAGCTGAAATTACACACTGCACACCACCGCCTTGCATTTAACTGATTGGCCATTAAGTCAAGATCTGAATAGATCTGGGTGTCCAGCAGCAGGCCAGTGGTGTTCTTAGCCCAGGGAGGGTGGAGTGCTCCATTTGCACATCCCCACCAAGTGAGCTGGGCTCATTCATTCTACTCTTCTCTGTGTTCTCCACTACACTGGGCGTGGCAGGGGACCCTGTCTTGCTTGTTTTTGGGTGTTACCATGAGGAAGTAAAGATATGAACATGGGTGTGCAGTAGTTGGTAGGGTAGAAAATTCCAGCTTAGCAAAGCTCTATTAAGTGGATGAAAGTCATGTTAGAATCGACAACATGGTGTTAGGAAACACATACTTTGATTCACTCCATTTCCCACCCCACGTTCTTCCTAACAAAGTGCTTATTGAATATAATAGAGTTGCACTTCTCTGTGTGCAAAAAAATACAACCCCACTCCTAACCAAGAAAGCAATTATGAAATGAATGTGATGTATGGTGCATAAAGTTTTCCAATTGGGCCATTGTATGGAATTTTACAGGGAGATCCTGTTGATAACCAAATAGTAAAAATCTTGTTTGCAGATGAGTTAGCAGATCTACATACACAAGAGAAAACCAAACGCAGTGCATATGATAAGATTATCATCACATAAACAGAATAGGAATATAATTTTGACTATAAAAAAGGAAAGAAAAAGGACCCTTAAAACTATGCTCAAGAGGGATGTGGAGCCAAGGAGAGAGGGGTGTACAATTAAAGAGAAGGAAGGAAAATGCAATCAAAACTTCAATGTATATCATACAAAATTGGAAAGAGTGAGGGAATAGGTAAGGGAAGGATGAGAAATAATACAGAAAGGGGTAACATTGAGCCAAATGTGTTGTGTTCATAAACTACTTTGCTCAATGACAACTTCTTTGTACAACTAATTAATTATAACAATATGCTGCTCTACACACTAGAGGAATATAGAGAAAATTGTTGCACTATTAACAGATTTTTAAAAGAGATGAAGAATGAAGAATAATATAAGGAAACTAACTGGGGTACAACACCAACCGAAGCTAGGCACCAGTGGCTCACACCTGTAATCCTAGCTACTCAGGAGGCTGAGAGCTGAGGATCACTGTTTGAAGTCTGTCATGCAGGACACTCCTTTGGACTCCTATCTCCAATAAACTACTCAGAAAAAGCCAGAAGTGGCACTGTGGCTCAAGTGGGAGAGCACTCACCTTGAGCAACAGAAGCTCAGGGACAGTGTTCAAGCCCCAAGACAGGCCAAAATATAATAATAATCAACCAAAGAAATATAAATCCTAAAAGTAGACAGATACTAGTAGGCTAGAGTTTATGCCTGTAATCCCTGCTACTCAGGAGGCTGATACTTGACGATCAAGGTTTGAAAGCAGCCAGCACAAGAATATCCTAGAGACTCTATCTCCAATTAACCACCAAAAAGCTGGAAGTGGAGCAAGTAGTAGAGCATTAACCTGTAGAAAAAAAAAGTCTAAATGTAAGAAACTAAGAATCATATCACTACTGTACAACCAAGGGAAAAATGTAAAAAGGGAACAACTCAGTTAAGATACATAGAGGAACAACACATGTAGTTCTTCCTGTTTTCACTGAAGAGAAAAGAAAATGCAAACAGAAGGTAGAGAGTATATGACAGATGCTCAATAAACTGACACAATTATAAATGACTCCAAAGCAATAACTGGGAGTGGAAGAAGGAGGGAAAAAGAAAGTTAAGGGAGAGAAAGAGAAGAACTAAAGCAAAAATGAATTATAACAAGCCATAGCTAAATCCTTAAAAGGAATGTTTCCATTACAGAAAATGTAGACCCAAATTATAACCATAATGAAAGAAAAAAAGAAATTAATATCACATATAGCCTAAAGATTTCTGTATTTAGGAAGATAAAATCTGAGAAGCATTTAGTTATAAATTAAAAAATTAATACAAATATAAAAATTGTATTCTTATCTGCTATGACTGGAAAAATTAATCAGAATACTATGAGAGAATTTTAGAAGAAAATATTTTAAAACCTTTAATAAAAAACATTAAAATTCAATTTCTTTCTCACTCATGAATAAAGTTGAATGACATATTTAGCTATCTATAGGACCAGAAATAATGGCATTAGTAAATCTCCTTACAAGAAAAATTAAAATATATTGATTACATACATCTAATAAAGCAGCAGATAAAATTGTAATTTAAAAATGAAAATTTGTTACATGAAGTATCAGGATTTTCCTCTATTTCAATAATTAATTTTACACAAATAATAGCAAAAAAGACCAATCAATTCCATAATTTAGAATGTGACTCTTTATCCTATACTATTATTATTCTAGAGTACTACAGTATTTTTCTATATAAGGAACTATCTCTTGAACATACAGCCTTCATCATGAGTACTGAGGAAACATTTGTGTTTCAGCTAACAGAATTTAGCCTATAAAATAACATTTATATCTTCACATGCTTGCTCATATTTCTAAGCTGGAGTAACACCTACAAGCATCAGTGAATTATTATTAAACCAAAGTTTGTTTCATTTTGTTTGCATCTTACAAAGTTAGCAATAGCTATGCATTCATCAGAGCCATTTTTAATAGAATTCATGCCTTCCAACTCTTTATTGTAATAAAAGCGATGATCTTGCCATTCCTTATTTTTCTCAATAATACCATTCTCAAAAGAAAAATAATTACACATTACAAATTCAGATCGGTCTACAGATTTTTCTTTACAGTTGAATAATAAAGAACGAATATGACAGTGCTTCTAAAAATACCTTCATGATACCAATTATGCCATGATAAAAATATGGACTATATCTCTTGGAAATAGGAGACACCTGACAGATGATTGGCGTGGTGAGGTATTTTAACTGGAAACAGAAACTCTCAGACATAGAAGTGGGTTCTTCACTTCATGATTCACTAGTACTCAATCCATTGGTTTCACTCACACTCTACAAACATTATCTATTCATGCTTTTCTTAAGAAGTAAAATTCATGGAGAGTTACTTGGTCCATTGTGTTGCCTTGTTTTAATTGAGGAATAATCACAAATCACTTAAATGTGATATTATCTTTCTTTTCATGTCTTCTCAAATCTCTAGCTACTGTGTTCTTCCAGTAATTATGAAACGATTTGGCAGACAGATACACAAGATTACATAAGAAACATTGAGTTGTTATCTCTAATTATTTTTAATATTTTAATGCGTATATTCTTGTTATAATGAAACTTTCATTTTCTTAAGTAGGACAAGATTCAAATGTCATGATCTTAAAATTATACATAATTTTATGCATATCTTAATTGAATAAGCTTGAAAAATAGCATTTAAATTACTAACAGGATATTTCTCAAGATCTTGTATTTTGGGGGAATTTTGATTTATTTCATTTTTTTATTGTGAAAATACCATACAGATGGGTTACAATTACATGGGCAAGATAATGAGTGCCATTCATATCAAGCATTGTTGCCTCCTCCTTTGTTTTCCCTTACCATCCCTTCCCAAAGTTGTAAAGTTCATTTTTCAACATAACGACTTATACATCTCATTGTTGCAATGGGTCCACCTGTATCCCTATTTAAACAATTTGTTTTTTCCCTTCCCCTCCACAAATTATACCAACATCAAATACAGTGAAAACAGGGGTTATACTGTGGGAGAGGGACATACAAAGCAACAAAGAAATCATCTTATAAATATGTTAAACAATTGCAAGAAAGAAAAATCAATTGAATCCTTATCTTGGGGTTCAGTTCACCTAACATCAACTTATCTGACCTTTTCTGCTTGACTCAGACATACACTAGATATTGCAAATAAGGGAAACCATGGGACCTATGATTTTTTGGACCTGACTTACTTCACTTAATATATTTTTTTCCAAGTCTTTCCATTTCCTAACAAATGGGGCAATGTCATTCTTTCTGATGGAGGCATAGAATTCCATGGTGTATATATACCACATTTTCTTGATCCATTCATCTCCTGAGAGGCATCTGGGTTGGTTCTGTATCTTAGCTATGGTAAATAATGCTGCAATAAACATAGTTGTGCTGGTAGCTTTAGTATGGTCTTGCTTGTTATCATTCGGATAAATGCCCAAAAGTGGGATTGCTGAGTCATAGGGGAGCTTTATGTGGAGTCTTTTGAGGAACCTCCATACTACTTTCCAAAGTGGTTGGACAAGTTTACATTCCCACCAACAATGCAGTAAGGTTCCCTTCTGTCCATATCCCCTCCAGCATCTATTGTCATTAGAGTTCTTGATTATAACCATTCTAACTGGGGTAAGATGGAATCTCAATGTTGTTTTGATTTTCATTTCTTTTATGGCTACAGAGGTTGAGCATTTCTTCATGTGGCTATTGGCCATCCTTCTTTCCTCTTTAGTGAAGTTTCTCCTAAGTCTTTAGCCCACTTATTAATTGGGCAGTTGTTTCTTTGAGGATTTGTTGTTGGGGGATTTAATTTTTTGAGTTCCAGGTATATTTTAGATATGAGACCCTTGTCTGTTGTATGGCTAGTGAAGATCATCTCCCAATCCTTGGGCTGTCTATTGATCTTGCTAGCTATGTCCTTTGCCATGCAGAAGCTCTGCAATTTCATGCAATCCCATTTGTCTAATCTTTCTTTGATTTGTTGTATTTCTGGGTCTCTATTAAGAAAATTTCAGTCTGTGCCAAGGAGACCTAGGGTTTCTCCTAATCCATCCTGTAATGTTTTCAGAGTGTCTGTTTTGACTCCGAGGTCTTTGATCCATTTGGAGTTGATTCTGGTGCAGGGTGATACATAAGGATCTAGTTTTAGTTTTCTACAAGTAGTTAACCAATTTTAACCAGCAGCATTGGCATTTTGAGTTAAAATGTTGTAATTTTCTGTTAAAAATCCCACTGTGAGGATTCATTTTTACAACATAAATGCACTGATGAAAATAAAATATCTCTTCATGTTAATCTTTTTTTTCCTTTATTTTATGGGGTCTTGGAGCTTGAGCTCACAGTCTGGACAATGTCCCTCATCCATTTTGCTCAAGGCTAGTGCTCTACCACTTTGAACTACAGCTTTGTTTCCAGTTTGAGGGGTCATTAATTGGTTTGGGAGCCAGTGGCTTTTGCCTATAATCCATCAGTGATACAAGCTACTCAGGAGGCTCAGATCTGAGGATCCTGGTTTGAAACTAGCCAAGGCAGGAAAATCCCTAAGACTTTTATCTCTAATAAACTACTCAGAAAAAATCTGAAGTGGAATTGTGGCTCAAACAGTAGAGTGCTAGCCTTGAACAAAGGAAATTCAAGGACAGCATCCACACCGAGTTCAAACACCAAGACTGGCACAAAAAAAAGAAAGAGTCTCACAGATTTTCCTTCCCAGGCTGACTTTGAACCTCAATCCTCAGATCTCAGCCTCCAGAGTTTGCGGGCATGAGATATGGGTACCCAGAACATGCTAGTCTTTTTATTTGCTTTTGTGTGACACACTGGACATACAAATGGATTAAAACACTGTGATAGAGCTGCTCATGAGTCCTTTTGTACATCCTTCTGCTCAACTGAGTCCTAATTTTCTAGAAGAAGAAATGCAGCTAGTTCTTGACATTGGCAGAATTCAGGAAAACAGTGGAAATGCACTCCACAGACTATATGACTTCATACTTAAATCTCTTTCTCTCTCTATATATATATGTATTTATATATGTATGTATATATAATTATATATATCTATATATGTATGTAGATATATAAATATATAGAAATAGATACAAATATATACTCATAGATACACATATATTTATACATGCATATACAAATATTATATCTATATGTCTACATAATATATATAATATATAATATGTATGTATATAGAGAAATTCTGAAATAGCATTTATAACAAATATGCCTACCATCTTTCCACTGTTAAGAGAAACTTCTTCAATTTGTATTTTTAAAATTATCTTCAAGTAGTTTTATGAAAGTTCAGTATGTCACATTATGAGTAGAATGCATCTTGTTCCATTGCACCCCTTCCACCATTCTCCTCTCCCTTCTCAACCCTACGTGGCCGCTCAAGTTAGCTGGTTCCATTTTCACATGCGTGCCCCGAGTATTGTGACTGTGTTCACCCACACATCTCTCTTCCTTCATCTGTTCCCTGGCTGTTGAGCTTCACTTGTCTCAGAAAAGACTTTGCAACTTCCCTGGTATTAGTTTCGTTCAACTGTCAGTTAATTGTTCCATGCTGTCATTATGGTTAAGATTTTTAAAAAGGAAAATAACCAAAACAGAGATAATAATTCATTGCATGCAACTAAGTGCCTTAAAATAACACCAACCTTCAGATTAAGAAATACACATGCATATTATATTTTTATATATCACATAACATGCTAATATAGATGGATCATAAATTACTATAGATACCAAGTTCATTATGTTGTAAAGTTAGTTATGATGCTTACATAATAATTTAAATAAATAAGCAAAATATAATTATGTTAAAATAGGCCTAAATTATTCAAAAATGAGAATGTTGTTAGGTCTTGGTATGTAGCTGATGCTGGCCTGGAAATCCCTATATAATCTACTATAGATCTGAACTCAACATCCTCCTGTCTCTCCTCACAAGTGCTGAAATGTACAAGCATTTACCTCTACTAATTTAGAAATAGGATAGGACCTTTTTTATTGAAAATTTCACATACTGGCTGGAGAACATTTTTCAGTAGGCCACATTTCAAATTACTGTTCAAGTGGAATAAATGTAGATTTAGATATAGCATCCATAAAGCATAATCCCAATGATTTACAAGAGTATCAGGATGGGCACTGAAGTATAAACTTATAAATAATTCTATTCTCATTTAACTGATAATTTACAATAAAAATGTCACCACATTAATTTACAAGTTACCTTTCCATACATTTTATTAAACATTTAGATGCTTTGTATTTTATTTTTATTTTAGTAGAGAGCTTCTCAATATTTTAAATTTAAATACACATTAAAGTTATTTAAGCTACTATTTTTAGAGGTTGCAAAGTCTGAACTTAAGGCTTCACATCTTCTGAGCCATGCACCAGCCTGAAATGTAAAACATACACACACACACACACACACACACACACATCATATATATACATATATATATCTATATCTTTCAATTATATTTTATATTTTTTTCTTTCTATTATATTTTGCAGAATGCTATATTGACTTGCCATTTACTTTTAATACCCAAGTCACCCTGAGCTCAGGCACTCTGGCACAAACCCGTGGCAAAGCCAGTACTTTGCTTCTATTTTAAGCTCTACACTCTAACGGGTCCATTCAAAAGTTACTGGGTGATAAGAGTTGTAGGAACTGCTGTTTGAACTTGACACCAGATGCAATAATCAGGAAATCATCAAATACATTCATGAAAGCTAGTCCTGATTAGGTAAGATGATACATTTTATGTACTACTATGTGATTGACTAACTGAGATAAGAAATATAAATGAGATTATAACTGAGTAAAGCAGCAATGCAAATGGGGATAAAATATAGGACAATCCACCCCACCCCTGCCCTTGAATTATTCTCTCCATTATTCAGAGTCCTTTTGGAGCATTTGGTAGATCTAGTCTTCAAGTGATTTTTAAAATAAATAAGCCATTCTACAGGTATCACATCAATAATAAACACTGTCTTTCCCTTTACTAAAGGAACAATATACCTTTACATCTTAGAAGTCCTGCCTTCACATCTAAAAAGAATTCAGTTTATTTGATATACACAAAACATGTGAATCTAAAGTTTGTATCTCTCTTGGACTAGAAAGATCTTGATTTTTATTAGGGCATAGCATTCTTTAACTAAGCTGCATTTCTCAGAAGAATTCTGAAATGTACTTGAATGTTTGTTTTGCCACAGAGTCTCCTGTTACCTATTATCCAGGAGCTTGAGTTCCTGCCTGCCTCTACTGTTTTTTGTTTGTTTGTTTGTTTGTTTTGTTTTGTTTTTGTTCATTCCTGAGGCTTGAATTCCTGGGCCTACGCACTGTTCCTGCGCTCTTCAGCTCAAGGCTAGCACTCTACCACTTGAGACACACGCCACTTCCAGTTTTCTAGTGGTTTATTGGAGATAAGAGTTCCATGGACTTTTCTACCTGAGCAAGCTTTGAACCACAATCCTCAGATCTCAGCCTCTGGAGTAGGTAGGATTACAGGCATGAGCCACAGGTGCCTGGCTGCCTCCACTTTCGTAGGGCCGGGATTAAAGCTGTGTGTAACTAGGCCTTGTTTTAGTAAAGAAAAATATTGTCAAGTTGTTAATATTGAATAATCTCACCATGCTAAGGTCATATCTCAAAATATTTTTTAATTTTAATGTCAAGAAAGGCATGCATGCCTAGAGAGTAGCTGTGTACCTCAAGATAATTGCACCAAAACCACTGTGTGTTTCAATAGGAAAATTAAACTCTTCAGGGACTCTTCTAAATTTAACTCTTCACCTGTCAGGTATTTTATATTCTCTTTAAGAGAACACCTGACAGAAATAAAATCAGAAAGTATTTCCAGCTCAGTCCCCAGAGATACACAGTGGATCTGAATCTGTCTCAGCCTGAGTCAATAGAAAAAAATTATTAATGGAAATATTACAGCTCAGGATGTTCCACACTGCTAAAGTTTACCAAAATGATCTAAGGATAAAAAGGAAAGGAAAGAGGAAACGAAAGGAGGAAATTACACAAGAAAGGTAAAGGGGAGATGGGAAGATTAGAGGCCAGGACTGAGTAAAAGAAAGCAGGGCAGGGCAGGGCAGAGCATATCAGGGAAGGGAAGGGAAAAGCAGGGAAGGGGCAGGGAGGAAAGCTATAAAAGTTCAAAGTGAGGGAGTTAGTTCTGAATCTTGAAATTACTGAGTGAACTTTTATTTTGATGAGATTCTTTTTGAGGTATGTATGAAGTGAATCAATCCCAACATAGGACTCTTTTCTATCTTTTTTTTTGGTGGGGGGGTCCGGTCGTGGGGCCTGAACTCTGGGCCTGGGCGCTGTCCCTCAGATCTTCCAGCTCCACTTCCGGCTTTTTTTCTTTTTGCTTATATGGTGCTGAGGAATCGAACCCAGGGCCTCAGGCATGCAAGGCAAGCGCTCTACCACTGAGCCACCTTCCCAGCCCAACTCTTTTATATCTTTATTTGCATTTGTGTGTGCAGCTACTCCACCCCTCTGTAGCTCATGCGAGGCCTGAAACTCTGCATCCCTTGGTTTGATGCCCCTCCCCCCCAGAGGACAGGAATTATAGGTGTGTAGTATTACACTCAATCTGGAGTTGACTGTTTTGTTGTTGGTGGTGGTGGTGGTGATAATGGTTTTTTTGTTGTTGTTTACTAATTCAGTGAGCAAATGTTAAGTCATCAGCTTTCCAATCTTCTGTGAGCCTTCCTGGCAAATCCTAAAACTTGATTAGAGAAGGTTGTAGAGCACCCTAAACTGCATCCAATCTCAGAGAATTATGGGTGATAGGGATGGGGTGTGAAACCAGGCAAATATAAGGAGACAAAGTCTTTACCCTGGAAGGTGATGCCACCTCCAGTCTTTGTGGGAAATGAATGGGTGAAACCTAAATTGATGGCAGTCTACAGGAAAAACACTTCAGATAGAGATCACAAAAGAAGGCTTACTCCCTGTACCCCACCATCCCTTAATTTATTTATTTATTTATTTTTGGTCGGTCATGGGGCTTGAATTCTGGGTCTGGGCGCTGTCCCTCAGCTCTTCAGCTCAAGGCGAGCGCTCTACCACTTGAGCTACAGTGCCACTTCCGGTTTTCTGGTGGTTTATTGGAGATGGGAGTCTCAGGGTCTCTCCTGCCTGGGCTGGCTTTGAACCGCGATCTTCAGATCTCAGCCTCTTGAGTAGCTAGGATTACAGGCGTGAGCCACCGGCACCCGGCTTTTCATCCCTTAATTTATATCTGTCACTTATTTATACTTTTTTATTGTAAAGTTACTGTACAGAGGGGTTACAGTTACATGAGTAAGGTAATAGTATAGTTCCTATCAAGAATTGTTACCCCCTCCTTTGTTTTTCCCCTACCATCCCTTCCCTCCCCTCCTCCCCAACTCCTCCCAACCCCCCCCACTCCCCTGAAGTCATAAAGTTCTTTTTCAACATAGTGTCTTGTATGACTCATTATTACAATGAGTCAACCTGTATCCTTGTTGCAGCATTTTGTTATTTCCCTTCCCCTCCCCAAATTAGAAAAATGTATATACATGATGCAAGACACAGGAATCAAATACAGTGACAACAGGGGTTGGTTATACCATGGGGTCTGACTTAAGTTTTTCTAAGTCTTTTCATATCCTAACAAATGGGCCATGTCATTCTTTCTGATGGAAGCATAGAATTCATATATAGAATTCATATAAATATATTTACATATATATACATATACTTATCACATTTTCTTGATCCATTCATCAACTGAGGGGCATCTGGGTTGGTTCCATATCTAAACTATGGTGAATAATTCTGCAATAAACATAGTTGTGCTGGTAGCTTTAGTGTGGCCTTGTTTGTGATCATTTGGGTAAATGCCCAAAAGTGGAATTGTGGGGTCGTAGAGGAGCTCTATGCATAGTCTTTTGAGGAGCCACCGTACTACTTTCCAAAGTGCCTGAACAAGTTTACACTGCCACCAACAGTGTTGTAGGGTTCCCTTTTGGCCAAATCCCCTCCAGCATCTGTTGTTATTAAATTTCTTGATTATAGCCATTCCTACTGGGTGAGGTGGAATCTCAATGTTCCTTTGGTTTGCATTTCTTGGCTAGAGTAGTTGAGCATTTCTTCATTCTTTTGGCCATTTTTATCTCCTCTTCAGAGAAGTCTCTCTTTAAGTCTTCAGAGAAGTTTCTCTTTAGTCAATTTACTAATCAGGATTTGTTGTTGGGGGATTTAATTTTTTGAGTTCCAGATATATTTTAGATGAGTTCCTTGTCTGTTGTATGGCTAGTGAAGATCCCCTCCCAATCCATGGGCTTTCTATTGATCTTGCTAGCTATGTTCTTTACCATGCAGAAGCTCTGCAATTTCATGCAATCCCATTTGTCCAACCTTTCTTTGATTTGTTGTGTTTCTGGGTCTTTATTAAGAAAGTTTCAGCCTGTGCCAATGAGACCTAGAGTTTCTCCTATTCCTTCCTGTAATGTTTTCAGGGTGTCTGCTTTTACCTTGAGGACTTTGATCTATTTGGAGTTGATTCTGGTGCAGGGTGATATTTTAAGGATCTAGCTTTAGTTTTCTATAAGTGTTTAACCAATTTTGCCAGCACCATTTATTACTGAAGAGGCTGTTTTTCTTCCATTCTATTTTTTTTAGCTCCTTTATTGAAGATTAGGTGACTATAGGTCTGTAAATTCATTTCTGGGTCTTCAGTTCTATTCCATTGGTCCTCACTTCTGTTCTTGTGCAAGTAATACGCTGTTTGATTACTATGGCTTTGTAGTAGAGTTTGAAATTTGGTATTGATATTCCTCCAGCAGTGTTCTTTCTGCTAAGGATTGTTTTTGCTATTTGGGTTCTTTTATTGTTCTGTATGAATTTTTGGGTGGCTTCTATTTCTTTGAAGAATGAGGTTGGATATTGATAGGTATCACATTGAATTTGTAGATAGCCTTTGGCAGTATGGCCATTTTTGCTCTGCAGTTCTTTTCTACTTTATCCCTAAAATCTTTCTTCAAATGTGTAAAGTACCTCGGGGAGGGGGCCTCTCATCTCTCACCATCATGGGTGCCCTGAGGTTAACAGGGCCATTATCCTGTTGTCCTGCTTATCAGTTGACACAATGCTGAGGACTTTGGCCTTCCAAGTTACTCAGTCTGCAGAGTGCAATAGCCATTCAGGAATTGTGAGTAACATGATGAAGGAGTTAAGAAGTGGTGGAAATGAGCAATTCTCTGGGCAGCTGGCAATGTGTGGACCTCACTGAGACTGTGGGAGGGAGGTGAGTTCCAGGACCACACCAGACAGCTGGATCAGCCTGCACCCCTGGCCTCCTCCATGCCCTGGGCACTGTCTCTGAGCTGTTTGTTGCTCAAAGCTAGCACTCTAACACTTTGGAACACAGCACCACTTCTGTTTTTTGGTGATTCACTGGAGATAAGAGTCTCTCAAACATTCCTGCCCAGCTGGCTTCAAACCATGATCCTCATCTCTGCCTCCTGCACATAGCTAGGATTATAGGCATGAGCCACCAGCACCCATTTTAAAGTAATTCTTTGTATAAAAGATAATACTAGTCAATGAAAACTGTTTATGGACATAATTCCTATTTTCTTCATAGATTTGATGTGAAAAAAATCTTATTAAGGAACTCTAGGGATGAACTTGAAAAGCTAGAATTACTCATCTTCCTAACATAAAACCCATTAGTAACAATTGTGATTACCTGAAATGCAATTGAAAAATCTAAATGTGTATATTATCATGAAGCAATATCTCCCAAAATAAGAAAAGCAAATCTCTATCATTTTTCTAGTATTTTCAGAAGAAGAAAAAAAAAAAGCCTTGACAAAGCAGATTGCCCTACCAAGGCTTGTGAACTTGATTTTTTTAATCACACTGAACTACCAGCTATCAGTAGAAAATCTCAACCAAAGGATTCATTAGAGCTTAACCTACTTGATTAGAATGCAGAGCAGCTCAGCAGGCTCTTAGTCCAAATAAGAGTAGTGTAGTAATATTTCAAAATAAGATTTCTAAATCTAGTCACCAGTTATTTGATTATCAAATTTAGGGCATTCTTTCTGAAAGAATGTATAGGTTTGTGACAGTCCTGTTTTTATTTTTTTAAGATTGTAAGAATTAATAAAGCATTTTGGTGACTATATTGTAATATAAATAATTTAATAACTAAACAAAGTGATAAATATTATATAAATATTTTCAAATAATTGGACAAAAGTTTAAGTGCCTTTTTTAATCAAATAGTCTACACTTGGAAAATATTTCAAATATAAATCTGTTGGATAGGATTAAAAAACTGTTTACCTAGTTGAAGAAATTTTAAACAAATTTTGAATATCTAAAACATTTTGAATATTGAACAAATTTTGAATCTCCTATAAACGGCATTAATAAGTTCACTAATGTTCACCAAATGTGCCTTTATAACAAGTTTATCAGATATTCTAAACTCTCGCTATACGATTGCAGAGGAGACATATATATGATAGATATGAAAATGCAAAACTTAATTTTTTTCATCCTGAAAGTCAGTTTCATATTCTATAAGCCTCTCATTCTTAATTTTTTAACAGCCTTTCTGTTCTCACACCTGGCTAGGCCCAAATTAGTGACATTATTCATTACTCCTGAATTTCAACACACTACATTTCATCAATTTAAATCACCTCCTTTTATTAAAATAAATAATCTGCAACTCTGGGAATCCAAGGAAAATGCGCCTTGAATGATAAATATGCACTAAAGGAGATGTCTTCTTATTTCTTTTGCTTTTTCTATCAAAGATAATTTGTCCATTGTGAAATGACTAATGTTTTCATAAGAATAAGGATTTGTTGTTATCATGTAGCTGCCTTCTTGCCCATTATTTCTTCCTTCTCCCATCCACTTAGTACCACAGCCATTTCAGGGAGAGTCCTTTGAGGCAATAAAATGTAGTAAATTGAAGTAAAATGAAGTAAATGTCTTTCCACATTCAAAGCAATAATCATAAGCATTACAACTTATGAATAAGCATGGGGCATGCTGACTCAGCAGTAGACAGCTAAGCACTAGTTTCTTTACAGCCCTGAAAAGTTTGCACCCCTGCACTGCCTGGCTCTTCACCAGTCATGAGAAGTGTGCTCCTGTGCCCTGTATACCAAAAGGTCAGTGATTTGCTAGTAAACAGCTCCCTCCACTGGCCCAGCCATGATCGCATGTCCTGCAGTAAAGTGCTTTAGTTCTCCTCGCTTGGAATACAGACCACAGAATACCAGGCTTGTTTAAGAATTTCAAACCATGGGTCAGCTAGCAGGTGAGACATATCCTCCTCTGTTGGGTACTACGAGTTTATGGAAATATAGCCACATAAACATATACCAACTCATAAAAATACCAGAATTTTCTTTCAGGAGAACAAGATAGAAGCTAGAAAACACACATTGAACAGTATCTGCAGATCACAGGAGATAGATAACTAAAGAGAGGATAATGATCTTGAGGCCTTATCTGAGGACAGTTGACTAGGGTTAACTGGGGAGCTTTTCCTTTGCTAATTGCATATTGACATTTAGGAATTGAACTAAATTTTTTAGTTATACTAGAGATGGAGTTCCCTGCTGCTTTGCCCTTTCTTCATAAAGCATTCATCCTTTCTTAACACATGTGAGTGTGCTTAATTGGCAAATGCTAATTACTAGTGTAAGATGTTCACTTTTCTTTGTTACTCATTCACCCGGTCTGCTACATCAATATGCTTGTGTCTCACAACAAAGTTCAGACACTGCACTTCATCTCCAAGTACCTGTGTTGATGGCATCTGGGCATAGAACCCCTGGGAGCAGATGTTATTACAGGAGGTAAGATGGGTGGGGCCTACATGGCGAGATTAGTGACCTTATAAGACAAAGAGAAGTCAGATGCTAGCAGTTCTTGTCTGTAATCCAAACTACTAGGGAGAGTAAGATTGTTGAGATTGTTGGTTCAAGGCCAGCCCAAGCAAGATATAGAAAAAAAAGTGCAAAACCACTTCTCAAGGTAGAGGTAGACCCAGTGACAAATTTCTGTTATCCTAACTACCTAACTTTGCCAGGCATACTCCTGAGAAGTGAACCAGACAGCATCTCATAAAGAGTGAGCAAAAAGTCAGACTCTATTTCCAAAAAATAAAAAGAAAAGAGAGAGTATGGATGAGAGGAGAGAGAGAGAGAGAAAGAAAGAGAGAGGAACAAAAATCAGACTGTATTAAAAAAAAAAAACAAAGAAAGCGGTAAGGAGGGGAGAGAGTGCGATAGAGAGAGAGATATGCAAATTTGGGGGGTTTCACTACAAACCCTTCAACCCTTCAAATACAAATTTAGTCAGTATAATCTATGATTTCACCAACCCTCAACACAATTGTGAAGTATAACTAAGTTTTGAGTTTTTTCTTCTGACAATTGTAATGAAAATTGGCAAGGTTTGAATTGATGACCAAAATAGATATGAATGTTGTTTATCTACTATGTGTTAGTGAGTAGATTAGTTAATTCTGTGAGCTATATTCACTACAGTCCTTAGTGAACAGCAGTGGACAGATTGTTCTCATTACTACTAGCTCACTCTTTCTCAATATTCCATCTTACTTTGGCCAAAACATCCATTCATGTTTCACTTCCAGTCAGAGAATAAGCCCTATGTGGTTTTTTTTGATCTCCTAACTAGTTTTGACCCTACTTGCCTTTTCCTTATGCTTATAGGCATGTTATATACAAAGACATGATCACCCTTGATTTATTCATTCATAAATAATAAATTTCACTTAATAGAATCCCACTTGAGAAGTCCAAAGTATTGTGGTCATCTTTGTTTTTCAGCTTCTAAGTAAACTAGCATAACATTATAATGTACCATAAGTTTATTACAGAATGATTCCGTGGATGAGTCTTGACTAGGCCTTGTATGTTTGGTGGCTTCCTTGGTTTTTTGGTTCTGTTGTTGGTTTGTTTATTTTCTAGTGGGATTTGAGCACATTAAACCCATAGTCTACACTGGACTATATCCAGTGCACATTCTGTCTTTTTTTCCTAAGATTTTTGATATTCTTATAATTTCCTCCTTAATAGAGAATTCTGGTATACATAATTTAGAATGACAGGGTTTGGGGTTTTTTTTGTTTTAATTTTTTGCTTTAGCAGTGTCAACTAAGTTAACTAATGAGCTTTAAAAATTATTGCTGTTTAGATGTCTTCCATGTCTCACCAAAAATATTTGATTGAATTTCTCTGGATGTTAGGCTGTGCATTAGAATTTTTTACAGTTCCCCAGACAATTCTAGTATGAAGTCAAACAATGGACTAAAAGTGATATCTGAGTTGGTGTCAAGAAATAAAGTAAAACAAAACAACAACAACAACAACAAAAACCCTAATCCATGCTGCTTTGTCTACAGTGCACTTGCTATATAAGTATTTCTGGCTTATATCTACTGAGCTGGCTTTAAAGGGATTGAAAATTCAGGAATGAAAGACCAACATTTCTATTACTGAGAATTTACATCAGTTGTTCAAGTCTCTTTCCTAAGTCTTTCTGCAAGGCCAAAGCTGACATTTTAGAATTCATTTTTATGAGTAAATAGCTAACAAGCCTCTGTCTTGGTCAATACAGTGTTTCGGAATTTTTTGTAAGACTTGTTTATCATTTTTTGTGATATCTCAAGTCTTTCTTGGGACATGAAACATCACTGCCACATATTTCAGGAAATCTCTTAACGGTGGAATGTTAGTATGTGCTTATGTTGTAATGTTATTGAAAAATATCAACCACTTTGGATATATGGGCCAGCAGTTTTTAAACACTGTACCCAGAAATTTGTGATGTACTCTATTCAAAGAGATAGCAAAAAAGTGAAACAAAATAATATGTTAAAAATTGTTTAGCTTTCACTTAAAATATGACTATGCTATGTGCAGATTCAAGTTAATCATCAAAATTCCAATGACACTTTTCCCAAGAATTGGCAAAATTGAAAGAATTTCTTGGGAAGCAAGAAATTTTTTGCAAATTCTGAGGAAAATAAAAGAGCAACGCTAGACATATCATATTACCTGATTTTAAATTATATTACAGAGCCATAAGGGGCAAAATAAATAGCATGGTACTGGCACAGAAACAAGACAGGTGGAACAATGTTATTGAATCTGTTTGTCTCCATAATAAACAAACAAATGCAGAGACAACTCCTTGGTTCTTGATGATCAATGAACAAGTTTTGGAAGAAGGACAGCTTCTTCAACCAATGTTGCAAAGAAAATTGGATATCCATACAAGGAAATCTGAAACTAAACTCTACACAGAATCCCTCACCCCATACCCAAATAAATACAAAGTGGATCAAAGACCTTCATGTGTAAAACGTAAGGAAGATATTTCAAGATCTAAACAGGCGTAGGCAATGGTTTTCTGAGTAAGACCCCAGTAGCTTTGAAAATCAAAGCAAGAATTTACAAATAGGACTGTATCCAGTTAAATCTTCTGAAAAACCAGAGAATCAACTTACCAGAGTAGAGACAGCTTACAGAATGGGAGAAAAATCGTTGCCAGCTCTCTATTTGATATGGCATTGATATACAGACTATATAAAGATGTCAAAATATTAAAAACCCAAAGCACAAAAAACCCAATCAATAAATGGGCAAATGAATTTTTTTAAGCCAGTTCTCACAAGAAGTCCAGTGGTCTATAAGTACGTAAGGAAATATGCAACATCCTTAGCCAGAAAGGAAATGTACTGGAATTCCATTTCAGCCCAGTTGGACTGGCTGTCATCAATAAAAGAAAATTCTGTGGAGGACACATGGAAAGGAGCTCTCATACATGCTGGTGGAAATGTCAGTCAGTGCAGACACTATGGAAATCAGAAATGGATGCTCCTTAGAAAACTAAAAATAAACTATCATATGATCCAGCTCAAGCACTCCTGGGCATAAGCCCAAAGGAATCTACGTCAGCATTCACAGGAGACACTTGCACCCCCCATCTTTATTGCCATTGTATTCACACTAGCCCAGGGATTGAGTTGGCCAAAATTCCCAACATCAGATGAGTGGATAGAGGAGATGTCTTCATAGAGATAATGGAGTTTTATTCTGTCATAATGGAAAAGCAAATCATGTCACTTCCAGGAAAATGGATGGGACTGGAGTTCATATTTGGAAAAACATAAGCCAGATTCACAAAGACAAAGATTACAGAATCTAGATTTTTAATCCATGAATATAGAATGGAAACTATATTGGGAAAGGAAGAGGATGAGAGAAAGCGAGAGAGTGTGTGAAGAAAGGGTCCAAAAGCTGATCATAATGGAGGTGAAAATGATGGAAACTTTGTAAGTACAAGAGACATGTATGAGGATGTGATGTTTAAACTCAAGATGTACAAAAATCTCCATAAATGTTCTGGCTTTTTTAAAAGAGAGAATATTTTGCAACACTAGGAGGCAACCTCTTGGAACATACAAGAATGAAAGTCATGTACGTCTCATTGTTGCAATGGGTCAACCTGTATCCCTATTTAAACATTTTGTTTTTTCCCTTCCCCTCCCCAAATTATACTAACATCAAATACAGTGAAAACAGGGGTATGTGAAAAACGAACTTTACAATTTAGGCGTGGAGGAGGGGAATGTAGTTGAGGAGGTGGGAGGGAAGGGATGGTAGGGGAGAAACAAAGGAGGAGGCAACAATGCTTGATAAGAAATGTACTCATTACCTTGCTCATGTATCTGTAACCCCTCTGTACAGTATTTTTCACAATAAAAATCTTATTTAAAAAAAAAAGAATGAAAGTCAGAAGTTGTTTTCAATACTCATTTGTTTATGGCAAACACTTCCAACTTTGCCACAAGCCCTAGGACGTCTCTCTTCTAAGTGTTCTCCTTCCAGATCTTGTTCTTGTTGGAGCCCAAGGTAGAATACTATAAAATATAACAAAGTGGTCCCCTGAATAGTTTAAAATACTTGAGAACTGAACAGAAGCAGGCAGTTCACACAGATGTTCACTCTCCCTTTGTCCCCTGCTGTAGATTTGAAAGCATAGAGGACTTTTCTAACTTCCTTACAAAGAGAATGATTTGATAGGTGACCACTCTACACTTATGTGGAAGGAATGGAACGATCTTACCTCTGAGGGATCCAGAGAAGGATTTGGACCAACAGATGTTGCTACATTAGCCCAGTTCATTTCTTAGGTCACGTTCTTGGTGCTCTACAATATTTCTCCACAGGAAATCACTCAATAGTCCAAATATTTAAATAAAAAACTATCATCTGGGCTTACCTAGTGCAATGAGTTCTTAATATCTAGAATGGGTGGAAGGAAAGATACTCTATGTTTTCTTGGACTTTAGGTTTCACTGATGAGGCTATGAATGCTATGTGGGAAGGTAGAGATGAGATGTGTGTATTAAAAACTGTGTGTGTATGTGTGTGTATGTGTGTGTGTACATGCATGTGTGTCTGTCTTGGGGCTAGATGCAGGGCCTGGGTTATGACCTTTAGCTTTTTCAGACAAGTCTGGTGCTCTACCATTTGAAGTACAGCTCCACTTCCTGCTCTTCTGGTAGTTAATTGGAAATAAGAGTCTTAGACTTTCCTGCTTGGGCGGTCTTCGAACCCTAATACTCAGATCTCAGCTTTTCTGAGTAACTGGGATTACAGATATGAGCCATCAGCACCAGGCTTGAAAGTTAATTTTAGTGGCATCTTATTTTTAGAGATTTCTCCTTGGCTGTAAACGTGATCATCTCTTTGCTCCCATGGTTTCCCTTATTTGCAATAATTAGTATACATATAGGATAATCTTACCAGATGAGCTGGAAAACCTCAAAAGCTATGTACATATGACCATATACAATGAACCCCAAGATGTGGACAGAAGAGGTCCATCTTTGTTGTTGTTTTTATTGTACTACGTGATTTTTTTTTTGTTTCCTTTGTATGTTCCTCCCCTATGGTATATCCTCTGTTGTCACTGTATTGACTTTGGTACCCGATCTTGTATATACATTTGTCTAATCTGGGGAGTGGAAGAAGAATAACAAATCACTGAAACAAGGGCACAGGATGACCCATTGGAACAATACCCACAGGACAGTATATTGGAAATGAACTTTACAACTTCGGGTGGGGGGTAGGAGCAGAGGAGTGTGGGAGGTATGAGGGAAGTAATAGTGAGACAACAATAAGGGAAGAGGTAACAATGATCAACAAGTACTCATTGCCTTACTCATGTAACTGTAATCCCTCCGTACACCATCTTTACAATAAAATAAAGAAAAATAAATATTTTTCCAAAAATTATATATAGTGTGATTGGGAAAGGGAAAGTAAAGAAAAAGAAAAAAGGAAAGTATGTGGAAAAAGAATATTTTAT
This sequence comes from Dipodomys ordii, assembly GCF_000151885.1. Taxonomy (NCBI): domain Eukaryota; kingdom Metazoa; phylum Chordata; class Mammalia; order Rodentia; family Heteromyidae; genus Dipodomys; species Dipodomys ordii. The sequence goes on along the minus strand of NW_012267246.1, from coordinate 6,802,607 downwards.
TTTTTTTAATTGTCCTGAATAAGGAGACACTTTATGAATTTTAAATGTCACTATGCTCTCCGAATTATAATTCAGAAAGAAATAAACCAACAATTGTATATGGGCACAGATAGTAACAATTATTTCCTTATATTGTCTTACCTAAATTTCAGTTGATTGACATTTCAAAGAGATTTTTATTCGTGTATTCTGTTTTTACAAATCCTCTGACATGGGTGATTATGACTTCTAAGTATTTGTTTTGTTAAAATCCAAAAATAATGTCAAATATAAATGTCTAGCCATTCTCATATTTTTTCAGATTGCTGCCATATTACAGAGATTAGAGTTGATCATATCCTTCAGTAGATATGTACACACACACACACACACACACACACACACACACACACACACTCTAAATTGCAATGTTCCCTTCCCTTTATAGAGTTACCCTTTTATGACTCTTGAACTACAGGACAAGACATAAATCTCGGTGCCAGCCTGACTCTCTCTTTATTTCTGTTCCTGTCTCTCTTTCTGTCTCTTTCTGTCTCCTTCTCTCTCTTCCTAAAATATGCTATGAGAACACAGTATAGTTTATTTTTATTATTTTCCTGTACCTTGTCAGAAGACCAGTATTAAAACCTGTTCTTCCTATGTCTCTCTATGTTAAAAATGGTTACCCAAATTTATTTTTCTTTTCTCTTTCCTTTCTTCCTGTAATCTAGCAAATGGCATTCTCCTCTCCTCTGAGATTAACTGTTAGCTTCCACATATGAATAAAAAGGTGGTTGGTTAAACTTAATGTCTTTCCTTCCATTCGTGCTGTTGCAAATGACAAGAATCTCTTTTTATGGATGAACACTATTCCATTATGTATTGAATTCACATTTTCTTTATAGTTTGGATCTTGACTGTCTCCCAAAAGATCCATATGGGAATTGTTTGGTCCTCAGGTGGTGCTTTTCAAAAGCTCCTTCCCCTACCTCCACTTTCCAGATACCGGGATTTTCCTTTTTCATTGATTCCTGTCTATGAAGTCAGCAGTTTGTCCACAGGCCCTTATACCATTATAGTCAGATAAAAAACTAAATCTTTTTATTCATGTATAGACCTGTGAAATCATTAGTTCTTTGTGTCCAAAATCAATCTTTTTAAGTACGTTAAAAACAATAGCAAGAAAAGGGGGGGAAAACTTCATCTTGTATATATATTTTTCTAATTAGGGGAGGGGAAGGGAAATAACAATGGTTGACCCATTGTAACAATGAGTTGTACAAGACACTGCTGAAAATGAACTTTACAACTTGGGGGCATATATTTCTACTTATGTAGTATATGCCACAAGTCAGGAAACCTGCGTTGCAAGCATGGTTCAGTTGGTAGAGCACCAGCCAACAAGCAAACATCAGGAGACAAGTTTGTGTCTCAGTTTTGCAACAAGAACAACAAAAAAGAAAAGTAAACATCTACACTGTTCTCATATTCTGTATTCACATTCAATTGTTTAGACAGAATTCTTAACAATTTATGTGAACCCACCATATTAATATGACCCTGGCTTTTTTTGCCAATGTCTTTCAATACAAAGTACATTAAATTTGCTTTTCAAAAATTAAGACAACATAACTTGGGGGAAGGGAGGAGTTGGGGAGGTGGAGAGGGAAGGGATGGTAGGGGAAAACAAAAGAGGAGGTAAAAATGCTTGCTAGGAAATGGACTTATTATGCTACTCATGTAACTATAACCCCTCTGTACAGTATTTTTACAATAAAAAAAAGTTTCAAAAGAAAAAAAGTCACCTTTAGAAGCCAGGTACAGTGGTGGATGCTTGTAATTCCAGCTATTCATGTGCCAAAGACAGGAGGCTCAGATCTGAGGTCATTCAGATCTGAGGTCATCCTGTACAAAAGTAGGAGTCACAATCTGCAAAAAGTAAAGCAAAAGAATTAGTGGTGTGGCTCAGTGTGGTAGAGCACTTGCTTTGCAGGCAGAGGTCTTCAAGTTCAATCCCCAGCACTAACAAAAATTTAAAAGAAAAAGAAACTCCAAAATTTTTCACATTCTAGAATTCAAAGATAATGATAAAATGGGTGCTATTTTTATGACTAACATAGTACAGAAATCTAGACTTTTTTTTAACATTACGAGCTCCTGGATTTCTCTGGGTAAAAAAATTAAAATAGCTCATGTGGAGACATACAGATTAACAGATTTTCTATGTTTATCCAGCACATTTGGGAAAGAACACAGTTAAAAATAACAAGCCCTTATTTTCAGTATTACACAGGCATGCTAGCACACAGACCACATTAGGAACAACTTAAAACAAATCAAATGATGCTTTTGTAACACAAAACATTGAACAAAGCACTCCATCATTTCTTTTGACTTTAAAAGGCTAATATTCAACATTAATAAGTTAAAATTTACTCATACAATTCTATCTAAATTTATTTTTAATACCACAAAATGTCACAATCCTTCCTCCTATGGCAATTATGCCACACGTTGCATTTGTTAAGTTTTAGTCTTTGAAATATTCACAGTGCTTTTTCTCCTACTGACTTTCAAACTTTAAAAATTCTTCCTCACACCTCTAGAATGTTGAATCATGATTGCTGTTGGGCTGCATATGTAAGGTTTTCCTCCAAGAAGAGGGCTTTGGTTTTTTACTTGGTGGGAAATTCATTCTTAGCTATCAGGAAGAGTTTAGGATTACTCCCATGACTTGTAACACCTTTCACTCATGGGCAATGGATGCATACTCCTTTCAGAAAAATCCATTTGCTCTGTTGATGTGATTTTCTTGGTCCTTTCTCCAACACCAGGTCACCAGGACTCCATTACCACAGGCAAAACACAGGCTTGCAAGCAATTACACCTCTGCCTCTCTCATTAGTCTGAAGTTAAAACAGACTTCCTTCTCCTTATAGCACAGAGGGAAGAAGGGATTCATCACATAATTCTCTCCTAAGGACTCCGCAAAAACTCTCTTCTCATTCTACTTTTTTTTGTCTCTTCCTTATTCTCCTGTGAGTCAGGAATAAGATTCTTTATGATAATTCTGACTCTTCACTTTGGAAGGTATTATTATCATTATTAATTTTATGCCTTAGTATAGATGAAGGCCAGAAACAAGGATAGAGTTCAAATGAGCACTAAGTCATTTCTGAAAGGCTTGACATTCCCATGTGTTTTCTTATATTATTAAAATAAAAAGTGCACAATGCAGGGTCTCACGCCTATAATCTCAGCTACTCAGGAAGCTGAGATCTGGAACATCACTTTTCAAAGCCAGCACAGGCAGAATAACAAAGCAGAAATAAAAGCTGGACTGGGGAATAGCTCAAGTGGTACAGTATCAACTATGAGCATAAAAATCAAATGAGAGTAGGACTCTGAATTCAAGCCCAGAACCAGAAAGCAGAAGAGAGCTGATTAGTTAAAATACCTGTACTAATTCAAAAACTCTTTCATAGTATTTTTCAAATATGGCTCATACCAAAAATCCTTTTGGCTTCTATTAAGCAATTATATCTTCCTCACTGAATGCTGGCTATATATGAATATCTTCATACCACCTATTTACCTTTTGAATTTATACTTCTGATAATTGCTAATACTTCAATATTGTTTAAATACTTCTAAACAACACAGATTTGTTAAATTCACATTTTCTCCAGTGTCAGAGGTCTGAGGAAATGTAAAAAGGTCTTAAAGACAGTTTGAGTATGTGCTATTCCCACATACTCATCTATCTACCATAATAAATTTGAATAAGTTAATCAGTATCTCCTATTATTAAATAACTGTGCTATAAAATGACAAGCCATTGTGAAAAATATGTTGACTTTCTAAGGTATGATTTTTCTCTCTGTAAAAATGTGAAATGTTTTAAAAGACTAGAGTTTTCAAAATGAAAACCCAGACTCATCCTTCAATCGTACAATGATTTCAACACTTTTGTAACCTGTTGTGGTACCTATTTATTCCTCCACATGCAAGATACGAAAATGGTATTTTGAGTTTGGTTTTACATTTTGATTTACAAGCAAAAGGGAGATCAATCTACTTTTTCTGACAGTGTAATTAAATCATTTCATAAGAAATGATAGGTCCTAGAAACTGGCCTGTATCATAGATGAGAAGTAAGCGTGTCCTTTCTGTCAGCAAGAATTTGATTTAAAGTAAATATTCAGGATATGCTTTGGTATTTATTTTAATGTTATATTTCCTGATAAGAGATACCATGAAAGAATAATATTTTATTGCCAGGCAAGTGTATGTAGAACATGATTAGTGATGTCTCCATGATGTTGGGTGGGTAGCCACAATATCCACAGTCTCATAGGAACTTGAAAGTACAGAAATGGTCAAGGTCAATGCTTGTGTGCATGACAGGAAAAAAAAAGCTGATATCACTATTGATCACAGCAAAACAGCAATACCAAGTCACTGTGGTATTACATTGCTCATATTGATCTCTTCTCTGCCACTTACCTGTTAGGCTGGCTTAGCCAAGTCATCTGTCTGCATTCCCAGAGCTTCTTAAATGGGAGAGAGCAATGTGCAATTCTCAGAATTTACTAGATAAATATAAGTAAAGCATGAGTCCTGATGTATGTTAAAACATGATAAAATATTACCATCTTACCATATGAAATGCAGAGATAGAATGGTGTGTTCACTAATACTATTTTACAACAACAACAGCAATAATAATGCTGATAGTAAATCACAACTTAAGTCTCTATTTTTGTATCACCATGTGACAAAATTAAACCTAACTTTAAATTCCTCATTTTATATTTTCTTTTATAAATTAGGTCATTCATGTAGACTGAATAAAATATCACAGTTCAATAAATATCTGAAGAATTAATGAGCTCACCAGAACATGGCACAGAACAGAATATGAAAATTATTTACAAAAGGTAGTATAGAAATAAAGGTCTGTTGAACAGCAATAAGAAAGAACATGAGGAAGGCCGAATGGATATTTCTTTTTTTTGGTGGGGGGGGTTCCAGTTGTGGAGCCTGAACTCTGGGCCTGGGCGCTGTCCCTCAGCTCTTCAGCTCAAGGCTAGCGCTCTACCACTTGAGCCACAGTGCCACTTCCGGCTTTTTTCTTTTTGCTTATGTGGTGCTGAGGAATCAAACCCAGGGCTTCATGCATGCAAGGCAAGCGCTCTACCACTGAGCCACCTTCACAGCCCCGTGGATAGTATTTCTTAAAATTAATTACTAGGAATCAGGAAATCTGGTGTCATTGGAGAGATATGTTTTGTGGACAAAATTGGATAATACTTTCTCTTTTTCTTACTGTTTCAAAATAAACGACTCCTGTTTCATTTTCCCCCACAATTTAGGATCTGGTATTTGGTGACATTTAGTATTTATTTTGCACATGTAGTGTGAAGAAATATTCATTAAGAATAGCTCAACTAATAAGGTATCTTATTCTTGATAGGTTTCTTGTGTATTAAAAGGTGACAGGAAAGTTTCACAGAGAAGAAATGTGGCAGAGAATGAGAACAAACGCCATAGGTAGGCCTGCCACAGGAAAACAGAATGAGCCCATTTCAGCCATCTTTTAATTTTATTTCTTGCCAGGCTTCCCCCAACTTATCACACACACAACAATCCCACTTCTAAGTATGTACTCAAATATTTGCATTTATTTATGGAAAGATATCTGATAGCCACATTATGGAATCATCACAGTATTTGTTGACAGATAGTGGATTAAAGATGTCATATGAATATACAGTAGATTATCTGAAGTTTTACAAATAAGAGTACAATTTGGTGATTTTCAACATCACAGATAGTGTAAGTTGGAAATGGAAGACAAATGTCACATGGTCTCACATGTAAGACTGGGACTTGCTGCAAGAGTCGCTCAAAAGTTGTAAAGCATCAGTGATGTGCAAGAAAGCTGAGTGAGAGCAAAGGACCCTTCATCCAAGCCCCAATACTGGCACAGAAAAAGAATCGAATTCATAAGACCAGTGGGTATAATGTTGAGAACAGAAGCTAAAGAAATTGAGAAGGAAACAATGTGTATAGAAACTCAGGAGGAATATTTTTTTAAGAGATCAACTACACAATAGGTGAAGACAGTTAAGAAGTAGGGTAGAACGCATCTCAAAATTGTTGAATATAAATTTCAAACATTAAAAAAATGCCAATTATTGATTAGGATGAAGAGGTTGCATAGCGTGATTTAGAAGTTTTACATTATACACAGAAACCATACCAAATCTTTGTGCCCCGGAAATATATACAATGAAAAATAGTCCATTTCCAATCATTTTTGATATATACTCTCTTCTTAATAGTCTCTCTATAGAGAATTCAAGCCCTAATGGCAATGAGGAAAAGTGCGCAGTCCTCTTAGGAGGCAGATGCCCATAAGAGCTGAAGGTCATCTCAAGGTGACAGCACAGAAATGTGAAACCTGGAAGATCCCTGTGGGCAGCCAACACACAAGTAACCACTACCAAAACTGAACTTCCATCACAGGGTATTCTGTGTCTCTTAATGTGATTGTTCTCCACCTCTGAGCAGATAAAGAAGAACTCCATGCCATGTCAGCCCAAGGCAGCCTCTACCTGAGATACATTCCATCTTCTCGTGGATCACTTACATGATCTCCAAGAGTTTACAGCTCTGTCTGATATGACCTAAGTTATTTATCACTCGCCTTATTTTCTCCATCTACAAAATGGGAATAATGAAATCCCTGACCACATAGGTCTTTAGTAAGGACTCCAGGAGGCCATTTGTGCAAAGTATTCCATACCAGCAATAATCAGGCACACAGTCAGCTTGCAAATGCCACCCAGTGTAATTACTAATGACTCATTAGATTCAGGGGAAAGACGCCATTTAAAAATTTCTACTTCAGAACTAGAAAGTGACCCCTTCATCCTACATCCACTCTGAATGTCTAAATCAGGGCACAGGCATTCTAGGGGCCTGTGTCATTAGCATATTGAAGGACTTCAGTAAGATCACATAACCCCTTCGGATGGGGAGCTCTTCACCTAAAAATTTATGCTCCAACTAAATGACTGTGACAGTTCTCACGTCCCTGTGACAGTCCTTACGTCCCAGAGTTCATAACCCATGGGCTATTAAGTATTCAGAAGTCCCTCCTCCAAGGCAGATGCTGCCTTCCAACAGTGGTGATCAGGAAAGAACTAAGGCAGAATGAAGATCCACGAAGTGAAGGAAAAGAATGATGGAATACATACGTAGAAAGGAATCCAGGACACTAGTGATAAAGCAATGGCCTATAAATACAACAGAATGGGCAGAGATCAAGCTATAAACTACACAAATAAAAGACACCTGCATATGCCTGAGGACAGAAAGAAGATCCCGATTTGAAGGAGATGAAATTGCATGCTTTTCCTGTCTGCTAATATTCTACTGTGAGTTTAATTAATACTTGGTTTCCTCTACCATTTGTATCAACTAAGATCTTTCTATAGTCTCTGGTAGTTTTGCTCTTCAGAATTTCTCTTCGTTTTTCATTTTAGAGATCCTGAAAAAATTTTAAGTTTGTTTTGTCCATCTGTGAAAGTTAAGTTTAATAGTGCAGGCAGAATTGAATCCTCTCTCTGTGCCCATACAACCATAGTACAAGCACAAGAGTTCTTATCACAGTAAAGACAACCCATGATCTTCAAGCTCTAGCTGTACTGAGCCACACTTTAAACATAATGATACTCTTGTCCTTTCTAGCTGAACTAAAAGATGCTGTAATTACCGAGACTTGAGATAAGAAAGGAAACCAGAGAATGAATCAAAGGAAGGGAAATGGAAGATACATGGGCAATCTTTGTGCCAGTGGAGAGACAAAGTTGTCTTATGGGAAAAAAAGTAAAACTAAAACGGAACATGGGTGACATGTATAGAATCTAATGAAATGTCATTATAGGTGAAATAGGATCTCAAATACATTCTTGACATATAATAATTCTTACTTTACGTGAAGTTGAAACCATCAGAAGACAAATACAAAAAGAGAGCTATGATTGCACTAAAATATATTTTATCTGAATAGTAATAGCATTTAATTTAAAAATGCAATTGCTAACATTTGCACATGATGTTACAAACTAAATTTGTTTTCATATATTATCACACATCAAGAGAGGCTGATGGATGAGCATAGTGGTATACATTTATGAACCCAGCTACTTAGGAGGCAGAAATAGGGAGATTATGATATGGAACCAGCAGGAAAGAGAGACAGACAGACAGACGACAGACAGACAGAGACAGAGACTAGGAAGCAAAAAGAGGAGAGAAACAATGAACAAGAAAAGGAGAGAATGAGGTCAGAAAGTAGGAAAGAGGTTGAAGTTGTTTAATCTCATTATTAGCAATATGCCAGTAGACTATGAAGTTTTCTATTCAGGAAATATCTGGTATCTATACAAGACATCTTTTTTTTAATTCCTTCACTTCTAATTTAATCTTGTCATAGATAAGGTAGTTGATAGCTTTCATTATAGAAAGTGATTCTTTTTTCTTCTTTGCTTAATATTTCAAGGATATTAACACAAAGCAAAATGAATATATGGTCAAGGATTACTTTTCTGCTGCAGGCTAAGTTTGATTTGTAGAGTTCTGTCTCTGGACTTTCGCACAATTAAGGCAACTGTGTCTCTCTTGCAGCTTTTCTGCAGACCATAATGGCATGTAGAACAGAGAGCACACACTTTGCCATTGCTTACAGAACTTCTCTGCTTGTGCATTCTGTGGACAGCTTTTTCTTTGAAACAAGAGGCTGGAGAAACAATGTGAGTGAGTAACTAGTAACTGAGAAAAGGTGGAGTGGCTGAAAGTCAACAATTCTACTTTACACAAGCCAGTTTCCCCTTGAATGTCTTACAGGTAAGTTGTCTCATTTCAGGACTTGTCAGAGAGATCCTTGAAGAGTAGGATCATAGGGTGAAGGGCTAGAAAAGAAGTGGAGAGATAAAAAAATTTTGACTGCACAGACCAGATGCTGGTATGTACTTCAACACTCTAAGCACTCCAGAGATGATGATCTAGAGGAACAAGGGTACTGGACTGGAACTAAAATGCTGGATTTTCAAAATATCTGATATGCTCACTCTATGAAACATGAGCCTAGAATACATACATACATGCATCCATACATACATGCATATATATACATGTATTCATACATACACTCCTACATAAACAACAGTTAAGTAGAATACTCAAATCACCTTCAAATCCAGGTACCACTGGCTCAGACTTAAAATTCTAGCTACTCAGGATGCTAAGATCTAAGAATCGCAGATCAAAACCAGCCTAAGCAGTAACCAGCCTAGACAGACAAGTCCTCAAGACTCTTATCTCTAATTTATCAGCCAAAACCCAGAGATAGAGGTGTGACTCAAGTGTAGATCATCAGCCCTAAGTATAAAGCTCAAGACATTGAAAGACCCTGAGTTCAAGCTCCAGTCTAACTACAAAAGAAGAAAACAAAATCACCTACTAAAATACTGAGATTTGGATAAACTATCATAAATAGATTTTCATTTTGAATAATAATAATGAGTTAAGATAATTTCTCCTTTTGTGTCTGAAATTACAAAGTAAGTATTTTTAACAATTTTCCACTTATTGTTCTTAGGAAGAAAATGACTTTCTGTGTAACATATGATTTAGTCCATTTTTCAAAAAATAATTTGAAATGGAGAGATGAGTGTTATTAAGAATATTAGTGCTTTAGGATTTTAATAATAGTCATTAGACATCAGATATTGATTCCCAAATTCTGCTCGTAAGTCAGTAAGCTTCATTATAAAACCAAACAATAACAACATCAGAAACTCTTTTTGTGTCTTTAGTTGAATTTTCTTTGCGTTTTTCAATAGTGGAAGACATCTGTCATATTCACAAATTTGTTTTAGCCCCATTGAAATGTGCTATGTGATCATAGAAATGAAAATGTTCTTAAATCAACTGCAAAAGTATTATTCTGCTATGTTGCTGCTTTGTAATCTTACTTATCACTGGAATTAAGCCTTTCACTTGATTCCCAGTAGTGTAAGTCTTGCTTAATCAAGGTACTGAACATTGTTCTCTTAGAATAGAAGGTTCTTTTTGTACCTTGCTCCTTCTAGATTGTCTAAGCAACTTGCTTACTCTATGATGTATTTCTAAACTCGCCTTACACGATTCTCAGTATCTTACCAGTTTCTTTCAATATCTTTTTAAGTGAAAAGAGAGCAGCAAGAAGACAAAACACAATAAACATACAGAAGCAGTCACAAATGGATTTTTTTGGTTGTTTCTGCACCATGCTAAACATAGACAGTTGAGTCAAGACTTAGACATTTGACACAGGACCTCTTGTATTTCCTGGGTGATGAAGCCAGGTTTGCTTTCCTTTCCACAAAGATGCACATCACCCTTTTACTACACCAGGAAGGAACTAGAAGTGACCAAGAATTTACCATTTTAGTGGAAACCTCCTTGTCTGCACACCAGCTTCTTTCTTTCCTGGGTGTATCTGTAGAGTACAATGTGGAAAGGAATGTCAAATATCTGTTTTCTATGACACACAAAGAGTACAAAATTATGGTGACAAATTTGCAGATCAGGATACCTTGAAGAAGGAAGCTAATATTTCACCAAAATCCAGTTGTTCTAAGTGATATTTATAGTATCTTAACTGTATAATTAAAGTTATAGGTAGATATGTTGATTAAATTATGCAAGTGGCAAAGAAACCAGTGAAAATAGAAAACCTGATGGATGCTAAAAGCATTATCCTAGTAGATTAAGCAATTGAAATCACAGGGTAAATGGAAAAGGAATACTTTTTAACAAGAACAAATATAACCTTCCACTCATGACTTTTACAAACATACAACACATGATACAAGGTATGATTTAACAAAAAGTTCATGTAAAATAAAGTTAAGTAACAAAAGAAAGTGATATAATATAGCTGACCCCCCAAAAAATTCTATGAGGTGTTTTAATGAAAATACTATAATAAAAGCCTGGAAAATGATGTTTCATTTTCTGGGAAATTACACAGGTCAAACAAGGAGTTTTCTCTATTTTTTGCTCTAACTTAAGAAGAATACGTCTACTGGTTTCACTTAAATAGAAAGTGCTTAAGATGCCAGAAGTCTGAACATGTAACATTAAAAAAGGAAAGTTGATAATATTAAAGATATTTAGCCAGAAGACAAGAATGCTGGACTTCAATTAATAGCTGATTAAATTATGGGGAAGGATTTAGAATCATTTGATTTGTGTTAATAGACTTGTTTTGTGTCCCATGAAGACAAAGCTAAGAATCAAGAAGGATTGCTATGGAATGAATAATTTCATAGCAACAACATAAATTCAACTCTACTTGTAACATCCTAGACCAATAATATCCATATATACCATTTCAAAATATCTAGAAATAGATAGGCTTCCTCAATCAATCTCAGAAATGTGGGACATTAGTCTCTGAGGCTTGCCCAGCAAAATCTAGATAATAACATAGTCAACTCTTCCATCATCCCCATTGGTTTCCAGCCTTGTTCATCACATGATGCACCCATCATAACATACATTTGGTTGTATCCATCATTCTCAGCTGGAGCCAGTTTTGTCCCTGAGAAACCTTTTGAGAAGTGTCCAAATGGTTGTGACATTGGAAGAGGTGCTGCTGACACCTAGTGGGTAGAGGCCAGGGATGTAGTCACCATCCTACCAACAGCAATCCATAGCCAAGAATCACCCAGCCCAAAGTGTCCATCAGAGTAAGGAGACCACTACTGCTCTATTTGTGTGGACAACAGGAAACACACAAAGCATGGCCAGCTCAGTACTTCCTCCTGCCATTCCTCTATTCCATTTCCTCTTTAAAAATCCAAACAATCCTTCCATAAAGCTTACTTGGTGCTACCTATAACAACTAATACCAAACTTAGGCATCATCAACCACACAAGCTACAACTCTGAAGCATTCTTCGCCTTGACTTTCTCTGATCATTTAATTTTAACTTCTATGACTGGTTCCTAAAAATGTCTTGGCTGCACTTCCTCTTTTTTTCTATCAGTGTTATTGTGTTCCTCATCTTCCCACCAGATTTTAATTTTCTAAACTCATCCTTCTTCTGGTTGCTAGGATTCTCTTCCTCAAATCCAGAAGCAACAGGAAAATCTCCACTTTCCAATTAATCAAAGTTCAGTTTTCCAGAGTGGGCTGTGGTGTGCATACCTGTAATCACAGATTAACTTGGGGGGGGGGAATCAAACTGAAGCAATATGAAGAATAGACCAAGTGGTCTCAGAAATTTTGTTTCACACCCAAACCCCCGGGATGCCAGAGTGTAATTGTTTTAGTTTTCTTTTATGAAACTTTTACAGCTCTAATAGGTTTCAATTGTGGCTGAAAGAAATAGCAATTTTCATGTTAAATATGCTTCAGTTGTAATACCATGTTCATAACATCTTTTATCTTTATTTTTAACTTTGAATTTTGAGTAGACATAGCTATACAGAATGTGCCAGTACCAGGAAACTTAAAAAGCTTTTTGCTACCACCATGAATTGAGTCATTTTATATACTGTATGTGTTAGCCGGGTCACAGAAGCTAGCAGCTACCTAACGGTTTGCATTGTGATTTTTTTAATACGTAATTTTACAAATAAACATCTCCTCAGAAGAGGAATCCTAAAGACCTTGATCAGCTGTTTTCCCACTGGAAGAGGGAAGATCATTTTTGTGTGTTTCATTTCCTTTTTATGAAGTGAGAATGCTTCATGTAAAGGTTAAAGGCATGATATTCCTTTGAGGATAGCGCTGAAAGCAAAACAAATATTTGACAGACTAATGCTTGTACCAAGGTAAAGTGATTGGACACCACGGTGTTTAAATGTTAAGAAATGAATTTAAGGAAGACCTTATGGAATGAATTTGAACATGTGCTTCAATGAAATATCTCAAAAGTTCCACAATCTCTAGAAATTGTTCTTGTTTTTTTTTTAAAGTCAGACAGAAAAAAAAGGCAGCGTACAAAGATATAAACACCACCCCTTCCGACCAATTCTTTATATTTGCTGTTGCAGTTCTCAGTACTCTGCATTCATCTCCATATGCATGAACCCAGCCTTCTCTATCAAAGCCATGCATTTAACACTTATTTGTGCAATAGATTAGATTCAATATTATTTAATTCCACATCAGATGCTGGAAAACCATTGTGTGTGTGTGTGTGTGTGTGTGTGTGTGTGTTGATTGCCACAACATCATTTTATCATAACTGGAGTATTGTACAAAGTTAGACTGTTTTATGGGGAATCATTATTTGTGTGTGTGTGTGTGTGTGTGTGTGTGTGTGAAGCTTGAAGCCAGGTCCTAGATGATGTGCCTGAGTTTTGTGCTCAAGGGTGGCACTGTGCCATTTGAATAACACCTCCAGTTCCGGCTTTTTGCTAGTTAACTGGAGTTAAGTCTCAAAGACTTATGGCTTCAAACCATGATCCTCAGATTTCAGCCTCCTGAATATCTAGGATTACAGGCATGAACCACTGGCATCCAGCTGAGACCTTCAATTTTTGAATAACTATTTCTGTGTTTCACAAACAATACATTATCTCTTTGTCCATTTGAAATTTGTCCAGTCTTACAATACAGAAAAGCAAAAGCTAGGATGAATCTCTCCACATTTCAGAAGAGTTTGAACACAGAACAGGGAAATAATTTGGAACAAAAATATATCTGGACAAAGCTTAAAAGGTTGTATTTTAAAATGCAAGGATAAATGTGAAATGTGTCTCTGAAATTAACACGTAAGTCATGAATATGTTTCAGGATAATTGATCACAATGCATTGTACCTTGCTTTAATATGTGGGTATAGTTGCACGCTTCATGAAACTCTATACTGAATCTAATTTAATCTGATCTAATATAATGTCTTCACTATCTCCACTGTATGGTGAATTGAATTTCTTACATGTGACAAAGCCATATAATAAGCCCCCTGTGACACAGGCTAAAAGATTCTGTATAGAAAGTGCAATCAATGAGACTTGAAAAGTCCATAAATGTGTCAAGAGAGAAGGTGACTTCCAAAAGGAGGAGAAGCAAGAAAGGGATCTGGAAATCTCAGGAATAGAGGCTTACGTAGTAAGAAACTTAAAATGACTAAAGGTGACAGATATAAAAGGAACAAGCAAAAACTCTTCACTAAAACTTAGGTCATTATTTTGCCCAAAAAAAATCACTATTCAGGAATTAGATGTAATGAGCAGCATGAATATCTCTCAGAAAAAAAAAACAGTTTTCTATAGAAATGCAGGGCATTCATTATATTACCTACATCAGGATTGCTTTGAGGATAAAAACAGTAAAGTGGATGTTCACACAATGCTAATGTAGCTGTCATATGTGGGTTAGACATCTCACAAGGATCAAGTGTACCTTTTTGTGTTATTAACCCAATGTTTAGTACAAATCTCTGCCACAAGACAGTGATAGTAGTTGCCCTTGAAATTTGCTTATAAAACCACATATCTGTGTTAAACATGGAAGATGAGAAGGAGACCCAAAGAGCCCCTCTCCCTTTTTATTGTTGGATGTGAGGCTTGAACTCAGGGAGCTTGGGAGCTGTCCCTGAGCCCCTTTGTGTTCAAGGCTAGCACTGTACCACGTGAGCCACAGCCCCACTTCTGGTTTTTGAATGGTTCATTGGAGATAAAAGTCTCATGGGGACTTTTCTTCCCTGGCTGGCTTTGAATTGGGATCCTCAGATCTCAACCTCCTGAACAGCTAGGGTTGCAGGTGTGAGCCACCGGTGCCTAGTTCAGAAAAGTCCTTTTGCAAACTGGGCATGTTAAAAGCATAGTGCAAAGCTCTTGCCAATCCCCAACAAGATCAGATGAGAAGACTTGGGCTTATCTGGCATCAGGAGAAAAGAATTGGCAAAAATACTCCTTTGAAGAATTCAAGAATGAAGAATTTCACATTAATCCCGGTACCTGCACACAGAGATTGTTGAGTATATGACACTGTCACGTGGCTTCTTTGAAAGTGCTTTGAAATTGTTCAGATTCACCTTTAATCTTGAAAATCACTTTCAAGATATTTAGCCCTTAAAATTTTTTAAGATTAACGCTAAGAAGCAATTCAAAATGCAACTATAGGGAATTTCAGGATTATTTATAATGAGCACATGTCTTTCTTAATAAACTAGAAATATCATCTGCCTATTCATCAAAATGACTATAAATATGCTTTTTTATTATGCAATAACAGATGCACAAAATTAGCTGGCAAAACATCAGGTGGTTTTTTTAACTAAGCTTATGACAGAATTGAATACCTTCTGTAATGGATCTAAAGATATTAATGTTACTAACACAACAAAAACGCACTTTTTAGTGAACCTTGGGAACTTTCTTCAGGGAACCTTCAGAGAGTCATGTCAAGTATCAACAAAGCAAAACAGAAAAGCAAGATCAAACAAAGGTCTTCAAACCTTTTGATACCATTTAAATCAAGCAGCAGTAGTAAATGTCTTCTGCAGAGAACTTTCCTCGATTTATAACATATTCTTGCCAAGTAGTAAAAGTGATGAAAATACAGGTTCTGAAGTAGTTCAGTCAAGAAGTGCTTCTTGAGGTATCATCCTTGGGCAAGATGGCATCCTGTACCCCAACTTCAAGAGTTTATAACCATTGTAAGCAAGATTAATTTCGCCAACTGGCCTCCAGCAGGGTACCTTGCTAGGTTCCTATGGAAACATACAGATGGCGATTTCCAGGTCGATTTCCTAGCTTAAGTACTGTCCTCATCATGTTGAAGCTTGAGCTTCAAGCCCTGGGCTCATTTCCTTGCCTAATGTCACCTACTTTCAAGCCCATCGGTACCTTGGTGAGTCTTTCCTAGCTGACAGTGCCTTTACTGCATTTCATATTTCAAATATCCTGGGGGAAATGACACATTCGAGTTCTGAGTGGTTCTTACATCCTGACAATGTTCAGTCATGCTCTCCCACGAGTCGCCCTGTCTAACCCATATCTAATGATTGCCACATTTCCACCTGTCTCAAATTCTCCATCCTCCTCACGGTCTCATTTGCCTTGCTACCTACATCTGCACTTACCACTTGGTAGCTCGTCAGGATTAACTCCAAAAGCTCGTTAAAACAAAGACAGGGACCCACCTCGGGTCTCTGTGTCCGGTCTGCTAGGGATTCTCAAGCTCTATGGGGAAGCAATTAATGAGACAGGTTTCTACCCCAGTGAGGAGGCTGAGCATTAGGATCCTCCAGATCTCAGCCTCCTCATACATCATCCCGAAGTGCCGTGCTGCAAGTATGGGTACGGCAGGGCATGTTTGAGGAAACTGAGGCTCGGATGATGGGGGATGGTGGCAAAGCCGTGAACACTGTCAGTGGGTTCTGGGGGCTCAAAGGGTGAGATAGGAACACAAAGAGGTCAGGACAGAGGTTTGTATTTGGGTTCTAGCAGTGCCACTCAAGCGGCCTGATTTTGTCATTCATCCTCTTTGATCCGCCGTTAATCACAGCAAATGGTGATTATAGCGTGGAGCTTTCTAGGTCAGAGCCTGCCACCGTCGCTCTGAAAGTCCTCACTCATCTCCATCTGCAATCCTCTTTTTATCTCGTTCCCGCAGCATGCACCCATTTTAAATCCTTTCGTGGGCTTCTTTCTTTCTGAGTAGAAATGCATTCCCACCTTTCACAACCTCATTATTAGATATTAATGAGTCATCTAAAATAATTATTGAAAGAGTACATCTGTTGTAAAAGCATGGTAGTAAGCCTGCTCAGGCATGCTAAAACCGGAACTAATAGAATTTCCAAAGTTAGAAGAATATTAAACAATGGAAATATTACTAGATAAAATGATGATACAACCACACCGTGCAATATTGTGTAGGTATGAGCAAAATATAAATTTTAAAAAGAATAAGAAAATAACAGGTTCAATATGGGACATACAATTCTACCAATAACACAATTTCTTATTAATATAGGTGTGTAGCAAAGCGTTGTGTATATGCAATCATTGTTGCGTGCCACTTTGTCAAAAGACAAGAAAGAAATATACCACAGTAACTTAGTAGTGGAATACTTATGACTGATTAACACCTTCCTTTTCTTTATAGTTCATCCATATTTTACTTGTTTCTATAGAAGAATATATCCAACCAAGAAAATGTAAGCAATGTACAAGGCTGACAAAATGGAAATTAAAACAAAGCACTCTACAAAATTCTAAAATAAGCCAGATGGTCATTTGCTTCTTCTAGCCTTTCATGTAAATCCTAAGATTCATACAAGAACATATTTCAAGCTGAGCTCTGGTGGTTCACATTTGTATTCCTAGCTACTCAGAAGGGCTGGATCTGAGGATCATGATTCAAAGCCAGATCAGGCAGAAAAAAAATCTGTGAGACTTATCTCCAATTCATCAGCAAAAAATGGCAATGGAGCTATACCTAAAGTGATAGCTTAATAGTCTTGAGTGACAAAGCCATGACCTGGCTTCAAAGCCTAGTAATGGCACATGCGTGCATGCGCACATGCGGGTACACACACACACACACACACACACACACACACACACACACATGAGTTTTAATCTCTAACAAGCTCAGCAGAGGGAGATGTTCTACAATAAATAAAATAGATAAAAATCTTCTCAGACAGCAGACATTAGAAATTCTTGCTTGGCCATATTTGTCTTGTATGGAAATTTTTCAAGTGAAATATCTGTAACAGAAGGCTCTGATCAAGGAACAAATTGTTACTTAACTGTGTGTGTGTTGCGTGTGTGGGGGGGGAGTTGGTAAGTTTCCCATTTAAAGCAGTTTTTCCCAAATAAAATTGTAATAGGCCCGATTC
Source organism: Dipodomys ordii (assembly GCF_000151885.1). NCBI lineage: Eukaryota > Metazoa > Chordata > Mammalia > Rodentia > Heteromyidae > Dipodomys > Dipodomys ordii. The sequence goes on along the minus strand of NW_012267246.1, from coordinate 6,784,702 downwards.
CTAAACTTGGCACATGTTTATTATGTCCTGCGTATAGGTCTTCCACTTTAATTCTTATTTCTATTTCAACTTGAATGCCTAACTTTACCACCCAGGCTTCTATTTCTACTACAAAGCAGAGTAATAACACCACCAGCTCGATAATTGTTTGGTGTTTAGGATTAACTCAATCATACAATGAAATCACGCGAGCACGTCCTCATAGTATCATTAAAACGATATTTAGGATAACATGAAAAGTCAAAGGCCATGAATAATGATAAAAAAAAAACCTTCACGCCACAGCATAGACACATCCATCATTGCAAACCTACTGGATGGGAGACCCGGATACACAGTGTGCTGCTGGACACCGTTCAACTCTGCCTTTCGTGTGGAGAGCAGAGAAGGCAGGTGGTCAGGGGAGAGGGGGAGAGAGTGAGGCCCATGGTGTGTGGGGTGGGGCTAAATGCCTGGGAGAGGCAGGCCCGGGCACAGCCACCTGGTTTGAGGACACAGAGCTGAGGCATATAGCTGAAGGCTGAGTAGGAGTTCGGCAGCCAGTTCCAGGGCTCAGTGCTCAGCTGGCACCAGATCCTTGGGGTCCCCTGCTCGGCGCCTGAGTTCAGGGACTGCTCGCCCAGCCCCGCGCCAGGTGACAAATGATGTGAGTACTAACAGCTGCAGCTGCCTGCCGTTCACTCCCCCTCCTGCTCCCATCTTTAATGAGGCCGAGACCAGGAAAAGAAACCCAACAAAACTCCCAAACCGAGACATGTCAGGAAGCAGCAGCTCTTCTGTGAGTCTGGGACTCTTAGTCCAGAGCACCCCCAGAAGCTGAGCCAACCGGGTTAGCTGGACAGACACACATCCCATTTAAAAATAGTGACATGGTACGCTCAGAAGTATACTCGTTAGGAGAAAATGCATGACTCCTCCCCCCCACCAGACAGCTCACAGACGTGCCAACGAGTCCAAGTTTCCTTGTATCTGATTCGTACTGCTTAAGAAACCCTGCTTTCGCCTCTCCATTCAGCAGTCCTGACATTGTGTGACAATATTCCAGCGGTTGCTGCACACCACACAACACCTGTTCTAGAGTCGAGGAACTTCACTGAGTCCAGCCCAGGTCTGTTCTTTCAGAGATAGATCCATATTTCAGATACTATATTCAAAGAGATGTTTCCTTCCGCACAGTGAGGTAGAAGGAAATTTCTCTTTCTACTGTGGTATGGCAAGTGTAACATTCAGAAAACGAATAGAATGAGTTCCACTGCCCAACTCCCTTATAAGTCACCACTGCACAATTATACCTACTTGTTTTAAATTGTGGGGGGAGTGGGAGAGAATTCAATCTTTATCCAGTCGTCAAAATCCAAGCAAGCTGTTGCAATTGGCTATGGATTTGGTGTAACAGGAGATGGAAAGAAAGCATGGAATTTGCTTCTTGCCTTTAAAGAGTTTACAGTGTAGGTGGAAAGGCTAAAGAAAAATCATGTTAACGGGATCGAGTGACACTGTGTATAGGAGATATGGACAGAGGGGAGAAAAGGAAATTTCACTATAAAAAGAGAGAGGAAAGCAATAGGAGGTCGAGTGGAAGAAAAAAACCACACTTTACAGATGTCTTCTTCTTTTTCTATTTAAGCAGTTTTAAAAGTCAACTTTCTAAAGGATAAAGGCATGGTTCTAGTACATATTCCAGGGAAAGAGACCCAGAATTTCCAAGTGACAATTGAACGTAAATCATCTACTCTTCCAAAATAATTTTTGAAAAACTTAAGCGAGTCTCTTGACCATGTTAGCTTCATCGCAGAAAAAAAAAAGAAAACACTAAGGTTATTTCTATTGTTTGAAGAAACACAGAAGCTTGAAGACAAGCACAGGGCAAATCCAAATCCTGCTACCCACACTGCATTATATTCCTCCAAAGCTGAATTCACAGCCTTATTTCAACCCTATACACTTCCTTCATCCATAAATATCCAGGCCAGGTCAAGCTCCAGGCTCTAGAATAGATGAAAATTTCAAACCTGCTACTATATCTTAACTATCACATGGCATCTGGCTAAACATAAAACTATGGCAACCAGTCCCACAGATATCTAACTGTCTTACTTTCAGTGATAAGAGAAAAAACCTGACTCTGTGCAGAGAAGCTCAGTGGAACTGATATCCTACCGCTTCAACGGACACAGAGAAATCCACCAGTGCTGACCCTTAAATTCATAGATGAGTCATATGAAAGTAAATGCAAAGATAAATAATCAATTTAGGTGAAACATCTCTCCTGTATTCAGGGGGAATCTCTGGGTGTTTATTTTTTTATTTGTTTTGCTTTCTTTTTTTCTTTCCTTGTTTTTGGTCAGTCCTCGGCTTGAACTCAAGCTTTTGTGCTCAAGGCTAGGGATCTACTATTTGAGCCACACCTCCAGCTCCAGCTTTTACTGGTTGACTGAAGTTGAGAGTCTCATAGACTTCCCTACCTGGTCTAGCTTTGAATGGTGATCCTCAGATGTCAGCCACCTGAATACCTAGGATGGCATATGCCCACTAGGGGGCACCTGTCTGTATAGTATTACTATTTTAAGTTGTTGGTTCAATGGTGTTATTTCTTTGGCATTTGTCTTTGGGAGACTATGCATTCAATTATTATTTACAGAAAAAGACACATATATAAGTCCCTTTAAATAGTTGCTTTCTTTATTTAATATCATCATTTCCAATGACAAAGGTATGCTTTTCCTTCACTAGTTTTCCTGCTGATGTCTGGTCTTGTCTCTGAAGGACACACAGAGACAGAATGGTGGCCTCCACTGTTTATACCAGCTGAGATCACGAGCAAGTTCTTTCATTCTCTCCTGAATCCCTACACAACTAGGTTCTTGATGATCACCTTTCCTCTCTAGGGTTCTACAGAGGCTCCACAGAACTTGGCATGAACTACATTGTAGATAGCCAACTGAAAATGTTTGCAATCTATAGACTGCTCTCCAGTGTGCAAAGTCTTCTCAGATTATTCAGTCATATTTCCTGGGTTTATTTCTTTAGCACGTGATACACAGTCACTATGTCTTGAAAGTGAACTTTACCCGAGTAACCGCTGCTTCTAATTATCCCCATAACTCCTCTAAGAGTGTGAAAGCAAAGCTATTCATTCAAGAAGTTAAAAACAGAATGAGATTAAATATTAGTGGTGGTGATTCCGGAAGAATTCGCTTGGAATCGCCTAAGACATAAATGGGATCAACTGAAATAATAACTCTAAAGACTTGGCCAATCTTAAGGATGTTTGTGAAGAGTAATTATCAGAAAAATTAAATGCGAATGATATAGAATCCTGGTCTTATCTGCATTTTACCATTCATTCATTCACTCACAGACTCAGTAGAGAAATAACCTTTCAAGAATATCTAGGTCCTGGGGACGCAATATTGAAAAAGAGTTCAATGTTTTGGAACTCACATTCTTATACACAGCAGGCAAATGAACCATGCAATGATCTTGAAACTTCCTGATGACTATGTGGATTCCCTCTGAGTATTTCCACCAACCTTGACTTTGGAGCACTGGGAATGAGCTCTGTGCAAAGCCAGAGCTTTCATCCCATCATTCCAGGCCATCTTCAATTCTTCTCCATTGACTTGCAAGATACTATCTCATTCTGCTCACTTCTGCAATCCATAAGAAACACATAACCCCATAGATCTGTTTGCTGGAGTCAAACATCGTCACCCAGACCCACACCATTATTTCAACCTATCCAATTTGAAGCCCAAATTAATTCCTCTAAGTCAGCTCTCATCCTCCATTTTCAATCTACACATTGTGCATGCGCCTGTCGCTCACAGCATTGCCTTGGGCTGGGAGTGTGTACATCTATTCTTGAACTTGCCCAGCCTGAGCCATTTGATTGCCAGCACTGAAGGCAAGGGCTCAATGGTCCAGAGTTCTTTCCATAGTCTCTCTAGTCTGGTATGCTGCATGGGTAGTTCTGGTTCCCCTGTGTTGTGCTCACTTGTGTTAGACTGGCTTGTGGGAAGTGGTACTGGCTATCTCTCAGGCAACACCGTGATAAAAGGAAGCATTTCAAGTTGTAAAGTGTTCGAACATTAGTGTCAGCATGAACATTACCAAAGGTTATTCCCTTTTCGTTCTGAACCTTTGAGTCACTCCATTATCTGGCTTGTATGTGACATAAATTCCCATTCAGATCTCCCAAGTTCTTTAGACCTATTGGGACTTCCCAGAGGACCATACGCATGAGCAATCTGTATTGATTTCCACGCCGGTGCACCCAGCTCCTCCTGCTCAATCACCTCCATCCACAGTCCAGGTTCACAACATAACAACCCACTCTCCCTCACAATCTCAAAGCAACCCAAACTAAGGGCACAGCTGTGAATGAAATGTGGGAACTAAACAACGTACCACTGAAAACACACACATTCTTTCAATCTGCATCTAAAAGCTCTGCACACTTATTTGTCTAACTGGAAATATAGTGTGTGTGCAGTCACACACTTTCATCCCTACCCAATACATTCATAATTCCATCTGTAACAATCTTGCATCTCTCTCTCACACACACAAACAGAAGCAGATCATGCTCACATGGCATAGAAGCCCACAGGAAATGAACCTATACATACGTTTTATTCAAATTAGTGTTTTCATAGCTATACAGTGCTCCTTCTGCAAGACAGACATGAAAACACTTTTTTACAGATGTGTTTAAATCTATACTTTCAGGCAAAAAAAAAATAATGTTCTACATTCTCATCCAAGATAGTTAAACATATTCTTTTGCAATTGCCTTTTACAAGACACGTCTGGTTAACAACAGCCTACAGAGCAATACCACACAAGGTATTCTTTCTTTATTCTTGTTTTCTTTCTTTCTTTTTTTTTTCCTAGCAAACAAACGAGAACGGAAAGTATTTTTGGTGGCATGATCACGTGTCTTCTTAGATTGTGACTGGAGACAAGAGTCCCAACCCTAAACAATGAAAGTAAAGCTCTGGAAAGAATGGAAGATTTGAGACCACCTCCGCCCTTCCCTCCCCAAATCTCCCCAATCCTGGCAGTCACGAAACAATGAGAGGAGTGGAAGAGTGTGCAAACACACAGAGGCTCAATGTCCTCCCCCCCCACACACATACACACTGGCACACTTGCTACACAAAGATCACCACCACGGGGAACTCCTACCTAGTACAGTTCCCATTGAGGAATTGCTGCTGCTCCTTGCAGGCTCTGCTGAGCACGATCCATGCCCGTGAGCTTCGCTTGCTGCCTTCGAACCCCACCTTGCATGGAGCCCTGGAGTTCTTGCTCTTGCTCCCAGAAGCGGGAACCTTGCACCTGGGAGAGATGTTCGGGGCAGCTGCATCCCAGACCCGCCTCTGCCTAGCCATTGCCAGCTGAGCCCAGTGAGCCAGCTCCGAGCTCTCCCGGCTGCGAGACGGGCGCTCCGTCGCCACCTGCAGGCACTTGGAGGAAACTGCAGCTAATGTTGAACAACCGTGGGTGGGGAAAAAAAAAGTGGTTAGTAAATTCTTTGTTAAATAAACATAGTGGTTTTAGTCACCCTTCATGTAAAAAAAAAAATAGTGGGTGGGGTGGGGGTGGCGTTGCCTGTGAAATTTCCCTTCCTTTCCTATCTCTTAATAAAGCAAAAAGTATGGTCTCATCTGTATACAAGCAGGTAAGAATGCAGCTTCGTTTTCTACGTTTTCAATGAATCATCGCCTAAGGGAACAGAGAAGACAGTTCTACCCGAAGTTTTGAAGGATTTCCGTGTGTTCTTTTGCTGTTGTTTTTGTTCCTTTTTTTTTTAACTAAAAATCAGCTTTCCAAAGGGAGTACCTTCCCTCTGAAGGGATTCACCGTTCTGCACGCATGTTAGACATGCTCTACTGCCTTACGAATTTGCAAGCCTCCCATGTGGAGATGATCCGTGAGTTGTAAGGCACGACATGACTCGAGTGTGAGTACAAGAGACCCCAGCATCCTTTACAAGGCAGGTGGTCCCACTGCCCCGGCCTGTAGCCAAGGCTCCCTGGTTAATGTCTGTCTAAACATCTCCCTCAACTTGCTTCTATTAAAGAGGATAATCTGTATATCTGAATGAGATAAGAGCTTAATTAAACGGATAGGACCTTGTAAGACTTAGTAGCCACAGTGGCATGTATTTACAAGTACCATGGCTGGGTATTTCTCTAAGTCGAGTAAGCATAAGAGCTCTTGTCTTGTGAAAGAGCCCCTTTTTCCCCAAGTTCCTTTACAATTACAATTCGCTTTGAAACTGTTTAATCAGACACACGCCTCATACACTTCTCCAGGGAAATGTCGACTGGAGTTAGATTCTATTCCCTTGAGGGCTCCTTTAGGGAAAAAAGAAATCTTTAATCATCTCAATTTTACATTACTATTTGAAGATTTCCAGTAAGAGAGACATAGAAGATATTCCCTTTACTATTTTACCAGAAGTGTCTATTTCCACATGCGTCTAAGGAGCACCTATGTTTTCAATGGTATGCCATTATTCTAATTATTATTATTCATATGCTAAAGAAAGAAACAATGTCTTTTTCAACTGAGAGGGTGAGCATGTGGCAAATAGTTAAGCCATTACTTTTTGTGAATTTGTGAAGGCTCTGAAAAATGTGTTGTATGGGATTAAAAGGGAGATTAGCTCCACCTGCTCTTTTACCCTAGCTCTATGTGGGAAATGAAATCTATTTGTGAACTGTCTTCTTTTTGAGACAGAGTCATAGGCTGTGGGCCGAAGTGACTGGGAACTGAACTACTTGTGCGAGTCCAATTGGCCTCAGATTCTCCATCTTCCTGCCTCTTCTACACAAGAGCTGGGATTATAGTTGTATGCCACCATGCTTGCCCTCCTTTCTGCATTTCTACCTATCGGGTGACTCTCTCTGCCTGAATGTCTCCTTAGCATGAGTAAGTACACAGTATTCAACTTCAGCACTCCAGGAATTAAATTGAGTCAAAGTAGTGAAGAGTAAAGTTTTACTTTTCACTAAAGAAAAACAATATTGTCCATCAGCCCTCAAATAAAGTGGGCTCTCCCAAAACATACTAAGCTCCAGGTCATGGTAAATAATAATACATGGTATGGGTGACATTTTTTCAATAATGTGATAATTCTGATAAAGAATCACTTGCCAGATGACCTTTCAGGTCCCCTGGAAAGCCTGAGATTCTATGCTTCTCTAAAATTATTCTGATTACATTCCCTCCTAATATCATATATTTCAATGTATGTTTTAACATTAAAACATATGTGATTTACTTTCTTCCATTACATATGACACATTTTACCTCTTCACACGTTGTTCAACACTGACTTCAACAATAGGACTGATGGATTCCTTCTCATCTTGGTCTTTTATATAAAACCTTCTTCATCTTTGTAACTTTTGATAATGCAATGGATGTTAAATATACACACACATACACACATACACACAAACACACAAACACACACCTTAAATTGAAAGACTAATTTTTCAAACTATATTTGTTCTTGTCTTTGCAGCAGCACCCAAGTCTCTGTAATTTTAAGCTTACCATCTGTAATTTTTTAATGCCAACAATTTGGAAAAATCTCTCTAGAATGGCATAATAACTTTTCTTGCTTAATATAGTCTACAGATAAAAATCTCACACACTTTTGTTTACAGTGAATAGATTAACTATGGGTGTTCTAGAGTTCCTCATTGAACCAATCAGGTAAAAAAAACAAGTTTACTTCAAAAGTAAGATGAGCTGCACACCAGTGGCTCACACCTGTAATCCGAGCTACTCAAGAGGCTCAGATCTGAGAATCTCAGTTCAAAGCCAGCCCTGGCAGGAAAGTCTGTGAGACTCTTATCTTCAACTAACCACCAGAAAAACTGGAAGTGCCACTGTGACTCAATTGATTGAGTGCTCGCTTTGATTTGAAGAGTACAGGGAGTGCACAGGCCCAGAGTTCTAGCCCAATGATTGAGGTCTCATTTAGTTGTTACCAATGAAATGCTCTGAAGTGTTTCCATGTACACAATATATAGGTAGGTAGGTAGGTATTTACAATTATATTCTAACATCCATCTGTAATTATTTTATTTAAAATCCATATATAATTATACTATTTAACATTCACACACATGTGTGCATATATATGTATGTAGGAATGCTTTGACTATATATGTGTATGTATATATGAATGCTACATAGAATACCTTACAACTGTTCATTACATAAGGCACATTATTTAAAATATAGCTGTAACCCAAAAGTCTAGACTGATTCCCAAATTTAACAAGATATGTTTGAGAAAAAAGTAATCAATTGTTCTGAAATTTTCTCTATTTAATCTAGAATATTTAAAATCATTTCATCTCAGGGGGTATAGGAAGATTGGTACAAATAAACATTGCTCTGCAGGAATTTTGCAATTCTTCCAATAAATACTAGCACCCCCTCAAGCAGAAAAAGGCTAAAAATATTAATTCTGCTTTTACTCCATTTTAATTTGCCTAATTTTATCTCATATTCCCACTTACAAAATTATATGTAATGATAGTTTCATTGAAGTACTTTCATATCTAAAGTTAGTCAAATTAGGATGGAGTTAACTTATTGACTTAGTTTGAAACATAGTTTGTTTTTTGTAAGTGAGTTTCTTTTTACTAAAATTTATTTATTTATTAAATTAACTTTTTTATTGTGAAAATACTGTACAGAGGGGTTACAGTTACATGAGCAAGGTAATGAGTACATTTCTTATCCAGCATTGTTTTTAGAGCACAGAGCTGAAGGTGTAGCTCAAGTAGTAGAACTTCACAATCAACAAAGCCAGGGTTCAAACCCTAGTACTGCCTGGGAAAATACCAGAAACAAACAAAATAAACAGAGGATTATAATATGTAGAAAATCTCCATATTATCTTTTCACTTGTATGACTACATTTGTTTTGAAACTATTGAGCAAACACTCCATTATGCAACACTCACGTTTCTTCTGCTACCTTAGTGGATGTTACATCTGAGAAAAGGTTTATTTATTCTATTTAAACCATGGAATGAGTGAACTACATGACACGACACACAAGAAAAATATCCCAACCTGAGTCTTCTCAAAATCATTGCTCCTCTCTGAAAGACAACAGAATCATGAAATGAAAAAAACATTTAAAAATGTTTAAAAGCCGTTGTAATATATGTCAATCAGCAGCATAGACATTGTTAGTGATACCAAAAATTACACTTTGTTATTTTTATATTTTTCTTAATAGTTATGAACCATGAGTAAAGAATATTTTTATGAAAGTCCTTTGTTTTTATGCTGCAATGGACATTTCAAAGTCTGTGTGTGTGTGTGTGTGTGTGTGTGTGTGTGTGTGTGTATGTGTGTGTGTGTGTGTATTTCAGTTTCTGGGCCTGGGCACTTGTCCCTGAGCTCTTCAGCTCAAGGCTACTGCTCTACCACTTGAACCACAGCTCCACTATGTAATGGACATGTCATTAAATTAAATTACAAGTATGTAAAAAAAAATCTTTGCAAGAAGCACTACTAAGTCACAACCCTCAAAAAGGTAAAACACCAGTGTTTTACCTGGCCGGAAATGATTGTAACGCTAATGACTTACATGATCCAAACTTCTGAGCACTGCAGTATTTTCAAGCCATACCAACATCTCTTCAGAGCACACAATATCAATTTATTCGGGATTCTCTTGTCCACAAAAATCCTGTCAAGTGCAAATAGTTCCCAGTTTCAGGGTTTCCACTATTTTAGCAATGAGGGTACGAGATTACTTTCTGGGTTCCCTCCCTTGACCTTAAGGACAAGGTGAGTCTGTGTGTGTGTGTGTGTGTGTGTGTGTGTGTGTGTGTGTGTGTGTGTGTGTGATTTCACACCCACCCACATGGACTGGTATGCCCAGGGCTCATCTGCCTCCAGTTCAGTTGAGCAACATCCCCCAAAGTGGCCAGAAATGTTCCTTGTGACTCACCAGCCTGCAAAGGCGGTTCACTTCTCCCACATCTGCCCAATTCATTACAATTTTTCCTCAATATAATTCTCCAAGGCCCAATTTGGTGACCTAGCTAGTAAAACTCTTCTCCACATCCACGTGTTTTTACATGACAAATTCACATCGATACTATCCTCGAAAATACTAAAGAGTTAGAATATATGTCCATAGACCTGAAAGGCTGTATTTCAAATAGGTTTGATTGCATCCTGCTCTTTATCACTTAAGGTCCTGTAAGGTACTTTATTATTTTTTTGATAAATTTAAAGAAATCTGAAATCTGGTAGTAGTGAGAGGCATCTGTTTCCAAACAATGCGACAGTCTAGAATAGGGAGGGTGATCATTTCAGGCCTGCCTGGGCAGAATGTTCTTCAAGAATCCATCTCAGTGGAATGAAGTTGGGTGAGATGGGTGAGCTGGACAGCCCAGCTAGGTTTGGAAAGTGAAAATAGGTGGATGGAGGTCCTGGCGGTCCCTGGGGAGAAAAATAACCAACACAAAAAGGGAGGAGGGTCTTGCAGCCTAGCTTGGCTGTAGAGCACCTCCCTTTCAAGCTGAAGGCTCTGAGTTGAAGTTCATTCACCACCGCCAACAGATAGTATTTGAAGAACAGATTGAGACATGTTAACTCTTCCATGTGAAACTCGTATTTTAGGCCTAAGGAGCACAATTAACCACATGAACGTGCGTGAGTACCTATGCATTCCATATATCACCAATTCTGGCCTCCTGTGCTTTAATGGGGGCCACGTGAACACTAGAGAGTGTCATTACAAGTCTGTGTGACACAGGCTAGTGGCGATATATATATATAGATAGATAGATCAATGAGAGAAGACTCCAAATTAAAGGCAAAATGTCTCCCAACCTATATCCATGAAGCTGGTCACAGATGCATTCAATGAACAGAAAGAATAGTTCATCCATTGGAAAACTTGAAAAAAAAAAAAAGAAAGGTCACCTTTATTTTAGGTTTACAGTTTTCATAGATACACAGTTCCAGGAAAGTTCAGGAAGGAATGACAAGGGACACAGAGAAGTTCCCTGGTCACACCCTGCCCCCTGTCCAATCTGAAAGTCCGTGGCAACCGTCTCTTTCTGGAGGAGAGTTGCTAAGGAAAGGCAAGGACTGTGAGCGCTGCATTGGTGATGGGTGTTCGCTGCAGGTTGGCTAGAGAATGAAATGACTGTGTTGGTGGACTGCAGTGGGAGAGAAGGGTCTGTGGTTTCTCATAGGGGCACTATATCCAAGGTCCTCATCCAGGTCTTCTTGAAGTGCAATACAGCTGGCATCTCTCCAGCCAGGGCTACCACCCTGCCCTGCCTGAGCCTGACCCCTGTCTTGGCCTCCCCCCCTCCTTCCCCCCTGCAAGTGAGTGGAGATTCCTGCACTTTCTCATCATCACCTGTTTCAGGAGGCTTGAAGATCACTGCCAATCACTGGAAAAGGCCTCTGGGAGGCGGCTCGCCCCCCCACAACCCCCCACCCATGCAGCTTGAATAGGTGCATGTTCCCCAGCCCATCCAGTCCCAGCCCCAGCCCCGGTGGTGGTATGGGCTGCACATTTCCAAACAGGCGTCGGTCTCTCCTTTGCAGAAGTTAAAAAAAAATAATGCATAGAATACAGAAGGCTGACTTCCTGACTTCAGCTGCCAGATTGTGACCGATAAAGAGAGAGAGAGAGAGAGAGAGAGAGAGAGAGAGAGAGGGTGAGGGAGGGAGAGAGAGAGGAGGGCAAAGAGAGGAGAGAGGGGGGGTAGGAGGGAGAGGGAGAGAAGAGGAAGAGAGAGGGAGAGGAGGAAGAGAGAGGGAGAGGAGAGCAAGAGCTAGCGAGCAAGTGATCGCGGCATCCAGGCTCCCGGGCAGGGCTGGGTCCGCGTGCGATGCGCCGCGCGGGGGCTGCGGCGGATTTTCACGGCTGGCGCGGAGGAGGGGCCGGGGGTGCGGAGGGGACCGGCTGGCGGCGGCTTGGG
>NW_012267246.1:6768217-6771290 GCF_000151885.1 Dipodomys ordii | reverse complement strand
GGTGGCGATCCGAACTCCAACAAATAGGCCAGGTGGCTGAGCCACAGCCCTCCCCCGGGGACCGCTCCGAGGTATTTTAAGAGAAGGAAAACAGCAAGGAAAACAGCTGTGTGTGTGTGTGTGTGTGTGTGTGTGTGTGTGTGTGTGTGTGTGTGTGTGTGTGCATGTGTATATATGCATATATATAATCATAAAAATACTCATTTCTAAAAGAGCCATTGTGGCTTCTGCTGGCTCCCGCAGATTAGCAAAGGTTCCATTAGAAGGTTCGAAAAGCTCTTTGGAAAAAAAAAAATGAATGATGCAGCGTTTTAATTATTTTGCTCCCAAGGAGAGGTGTTGCTTCCATGTTGGAATGTGTGACTGAGCTGTGGAGGGATTCCTGAGTTCGAGTATCGGGGGATGAGGTGGAGAGGCAGGGAGGTGCGGGGGGGGGGCGCGTATGGGGGGGGGGAAGGGCTCCCTGGGGAGAAAGGGCTTCTTGTCCTAGCTCTGGGCAGACAAATGGTGCTCTGGAAGCTCCAGGCAATATCCAGGAGGAACCAGGGGCCCCCAGTTTTCTCCATGCCCCAACTTTTGGAGGCTTTCCTAACCTTCACACATGCTGTCTCTGAGATAAAGCCAGGGAGATGGGTGGGAAGAGCTTCTGGACGTGGCCCTGGTCCACAGCATGGAGAGGAGGGGGTGTCGGGAGGAAGAGCCTGGCCTGATCGCTAGGACACCATCTCCCCTCGCTGGGAAGCTAAGGGCCACGTCCGGATGAGCCATTTCTCCCAGCCAAGGCTGCTGCTCTCCCAGCGCCTTCGTGAAATCACTCCTGGCATGGGGGTGGGGGCGGGGGTTGCAGCTGGGGCGGCCCTGAGACCAGAGCCTCTGACTGGAGGCAGGTTGGATCCTTGCTGGAGACCTAGGGGAGCGCAGGGTGCGTCCGTCCTGAACATGAAGGGTGGAGAAAAGGTTGGCTTGTCCAGCCACTTCCCAACCTTCACCATGGTGGGGTAGGGGGCTCAGAGGGGCCCCAAAAGATCCAGTGCATGCTCTGTGACTTTAGAGAGAGCTTTGTTGAGTTAAATGATGTTTGTTTTTTGAATGTTACAGTGGTAAAAAGAGATTTCTACTCGAGCTACTTTTTTCTTTAGCATCTAGTGCTTTAGGAGAAAACCATGTCTCCTGACTAACTTGGAGCTTTGGGGCGACTGAGATTGAGTTTGGCTCTTCAGAGGACAGAAAGTCACTCCCATCCCCCTACCTGTGCGCAGCTGGCCGGTGGGGGCAGTGATGGGGGAGGAGGGGAGAGGAGGGGGTATCCATGACACCATTCTCCCTTGACTTGACTCTGCTGCACACTGGGCTACCCCTGCTTTTGCCTCAGAGCTCAATTTCCTAGCTGTAGGTAGGACCTTGGACCTGACAGTGGAGCCTTCGAGAATTCTTTGTGGTAGGTTCTTATGGCCTCACTCCACTTGGTGCCATCTTCTTTCCATCTGCTCCAGTCCTAGGACTCCCTACTATGCCCTCTCTGAAATTACCACGGAGAACTATTTGGATAGAGAAGGAAGGAAGGAAGGAAGGAAGGAAGGAAGGGAGGGAGGGAGAGAGGGAGGGAGGGAGGGAGGGCGGGAAGGGAAGGAAGAAAGGAGATGGGGGAAGGAGGAAGGGGAGAAGGAAGGAGACAAGAGAGAAGAGAAGAGGAGAGGAGAGGAGAGGAGAGGAGAAAAGAGAAAAAGAGAATCTAAGCCCAGAATTCCCTCTCTGTCCTGGTGAGGTCTTAGGGATGGAAGGATGTTATTGAAGTGGGCATCTTCTTCCAGGGCCTTGGCTTGTCTTTAAAACAATTTTTTTAAGGCTGAAAGAAAATATATAGGAGAAACCAAAGGTTTTGCCCTGCAGCATACATAACAAAAGGTTTCCAAACGCAAAGAGATGGAAGCAAGATGCAGAAGAAACTCAGTTCAATTGGCTTAGACTGGGCTCGCTCTTTTTTTGTGGGTGGGGGGAGGGTGGTCACAGACAGAAACAGCCACGTGCATCTCTTCTGCTTCAGGAAGGGGGGGGTAGCCCCCTACCAGGCTGGCAGGCGGGCAATTCCGAGGGAAATAGGAGTTTCACTTTCTAAAACGTTTGCACTAAAGGAAAGAGGTAGAGACAGCCCAGAGGATGGGTTCCTTGAGAGCCAAAGCCAGGGGCTGGGCTGAGATGCAGATTTGGCCCAACATCTGCCCACCACCCACTTCCACAGGAAAGCAGGCTGCGCTTTCTTTTTTGCCCAGTTTTCGATTCTGTGTTATTATCATTAGTTATTCATGTGTGCAAATGTGCCATCTTGACACCTCTACTTTTTCCTCTCACCTTTAAGAGAGAGGGCAGAGAGAAAGAGATAGAGAGACAGACACAGAGAGAGAGCGAGAGAGAGAGCGAGAGGAGAGAGAGAGAGAGAGAGAGAGCGCAGAGCGCCCTAGTGCTCGCTCCCGACCCCATGTTCAGCGCGTTCCTTTCTTGGAGCTCATTTTCATGACGTGGAAAACAAGATTCGGGGTTACTGCACATTATAAAGAGAGAGAGAAAAAAATCCCATAGCCAGATAAGTGCAGATTCTGCACAGCCTCTCTTGGCTCTAGGCCTTTCTCTCGGTGCTCAATGATGAGCAGCGGGTACCCCGGAGGTCAGTTACCGCCGTGCCAGCAGAGCTGGGAGACTGCAGCCCTTCACCGCCCTCCTCTTTTGAGGGGGGCAAACAGCTCCCAAAGAAACCCATTGAAGAGCCCTTTTTATTCACAGCACGTCGGCAGCCTGCTTCCCCCCTCCCTGTCAGTCCTTCCCCCTTCCCCCCTCTCTTCTTGTCCCCTCGGCTTCTGCCTCAGCCAGTCAGACGGTGAGAAGGGGAAACAATCCTTAAAGTCAAGATTTATTTGATTGTTTTCTTCTTTCAATGTTCAGTGCAAATTTTAAAAAAAAAATCTGCAAAATAGGTAAGTCAAAGCTATCTAGAGCCTGCCTTTCAGAAACCTCAGGAATGTAAGAAGAAGAAAAAAAGGCGGGCAGATGCATTCAATGAACAGAAAGAATAGTTCAT
>NW_012267246.1:6763995-6767896 GCF_000151885.1 Dipodomys ordii | reverse complement strand
AGAAACCTCAGGAATGTAAGAAGAAGAAAAAAAGGGGGGGGGGGGGTCCACTGAGGAACGGAATGGGGAAGGAGAAAGTACTTAAATAGATGTGGGTATTTTATCAGGGAGACAGCATACTGCAATGCTGCCTCATCTGCCTTCAGTCTCTTTTCCTGTTTAATTGTTTCTAAAAATTTTGTATTACTTGCCTGAAGCCAATGTCTCCTTGCTTTCTGTTTTCCTTACAGCGGTGGGCATTATACACACGTTGAATGTGAAGCATTCTTTTCACTTTCTCTGTAAATTATAGTGTTGTGTTTCAAGGGAAAAGGAGTTTTCCTAGGTGGGTGTATCTATGTATGTGTGGGGAGAAAAGACACATTTGGAACCCCGCTGAAATTTTATTGATTAAATGAGCCATTCAATTTTGATTGATATCTCAGTGACTCAGGAAGAACAATCTAATAAAAGTGCATTATTATCATTTATTTATGTACATATTTTCATATGCTGATGATAGAGCAAGAGAGCTCGGGATGGGTTCTCCTCTTCCCCCTCCTCCTCCTCCTCCTCCTCCTCCTCTGCTTTTTCTTCCTCCTCCTCCTCCTCTTCTTTTTCTTCCTGCTTCTCCTCTTCTTCATCCTCCTCCTCCTCAGCTTCCTCCTCCTCCTCCCCACCCTCCTCATAATAGAGCCCTGTACTTATTTCTCCTGATCTTAGGGGAATACATCTGTTTGTGAAATGTATTTCACATGATAGCTGATTGACCAGCAGTTAAGAATTGAGATTTCTACCCTCTTGGGCCTTTATCTACTCACCTCCCTTCCATTTAACCCCCCCACCCACCCACCACCACACACACACAGTCCATTCAAACTTTTAAATTTCCTGGGTTGTTGTGTAAGGTACAGGCAGATATTACAAACTAGCTTCTGCAAGTGTTGAAATGAGACACTCCCAGTTTAACCATCTTTAGCTGTCACTACATTTATTTCTGATAATTGTGCAGGAACATTGTGTAGCAGGCCTGATCTCCCGGTGATTTCAACAGAGAAATGACCCTGTATGCAAGAGTTCTTTATTTAATCGAAAGAGATGCTGCTAACCCTTACTTGGGCAAAGGGAATTGAGTCTAGTGGATTACTGGACCATATCCTGTTATTGTGCATGTTCTGAGAGTTTCTTGGAAGAAATGTTAAGCATCTCTAAACTGCCAAACATCTTTTACATCCCCAAGATCTGGTACTAGGCAAGCGGTTCAATTCTTGATCATACTTTAATAACTCTGGCCTGGGTCATATTTTTTTAATGGTAAAAGAAAAAAAAACTCTCATTTGAGGAGAATTTTTCTTTCCGTCGGAGTTCCAGTCAGCTTCGTGTTTGATGGGAACCTGCTTGTTAGCAGTCAAACACGTCTAAGGGCACTTGGTTGCCAACACTCCTGACCCTGTAGGCCTAAGGCCTAGGAGGCTTTTGGTAAGAGAGAATGGCAACTGCTTTGGGTTTGGAAAATGTCCCTTTCTGGCTCGGTATTGCAGGTTCCCTTCCATTTAAAATACAGGAGCCACCGTGACCATGAAGCCTGTTGTTAGCTCAGGTCAAACATCCATTCAGGTTTTAATCTACCCATCTCCAAAAAAGCCTTCCGTGTAGGAGTCAAAGAGGACATCTGACTACACTCTTAAAACTCCGCCTCTCTCTTTCTGTCACAGCTTGGTATCCCACCACGAGTGATGCGGCTGTCCATAGCCCGGGTGCTGTACGGACGGAGGATGCTGTGGCTCATTCTGCTGAGCACAATCGCTCTAGCGTGGACTACCCCCATCCCCCTCATAGAGGACTCGGAGGAGATAGACGAACCTTGCTTCGATCCTTGCTACTGCGAAGTCAAAGAGAGCCTCTTCCATATACATTGTGACAGTAAAGGATTTACAAATATTAGTCAGATTACCGAGTTCTGGTCCAGACCTTTCAAGCTCTACCTGCAGAGGAACTCCATGAGGAAACTGTACACCAACAGTTTTCTTCATCTCAATAATGCTGTGTCCATTAACCTGGGCAACAACGCCTTGCAGGATATCCAAACGGGAGCGTTCAACGGCCTGAGGATCTTAAAACGGCTCTACCTGCACGAGAACAAGTTAGATGTTTTCAGGAATGACACCTTCCTGGGCTTGGAAAGTTTGGAATATCTGCAGGCCGATTACAATGTCATCAAGCGCATCGAGAGCGGGGCCTTTCGGAACCTAAGTAAGTTGAGGGTTCTCATTCTCAACGATAATCTCATCCCCATGCTCCCCACCAATTTATTTAAGGCTGTCTCGCTGACCCACTTGGACCTGCGTGGAAATCGGCTCAAGGTCCTCTTCTACCGAGGCATGCTGGATCACATCGGCAGAAACCTCATGGAGCTCCAGCTGGAGGAGAATCCATGGAACTGCACGTGTGACATCGTGCAGCTCAAAAGCTGGCTAGAGCGCATCCCTTACACGGCCCTGGTGGGGGACATCACCTGCGAGACCCCCTTCCACTTCCACGGCAAGGACCTGCGTGAGATCAGGAAGACGGAGCTCTGCCCCTTGCTGTCTGACTCGGAGGTCGAGGCCAGCCTGGGCATCCCGCACCTGTCCTCCAACAAGGAGAACATGTGGCCCACCAAGCCGTCCTCCATGCTGTCCTCAGTCCACTTCACGGCTTCTTCCGTCGAATACAAGTCTTCGAATAAGCAGCCGAAGCCCACCAAGCAGCCTCGGACGCCCCGGCCCCCCTCCACGTCCCAGGCCTTGTACCCCGGTCCCAACCAACCTCCCATCGCTCCTTACCAGACCCGGCCGCCCATCCCGATCATCTGTCCCACCGGGTGCACCTGTAACTTGCACATCAACGATCTGGGCTTGACGGTCAACTGCAAGGAACGCGGGTTCAATAACATTTCCGAGCTCCTCCCGAGGCCCCTGAATGCCAAGAAACTCTACCTGAGCAGCAACCTGATCCAGAAGATCTACCGCTCGGACTTCTGGAACTTCTCCTCCCTGGATCTCTTACACCTGGGCAACAACCGGATTTCCTACGTCCAAGATGGCGCCTTCCTCAACCTGCCCAACCTGCGGAGCCTCTTCCTGAACGGCAACGACCTGGAGAAGCTGACGCCGGGCATGTTCCGGGGCCTGCAGAGCCTGCACTACCTGTACTTCGAGTTCAACGTGATCCGCGAGATCCAACCGGCCGCCTTCAGCCTCATGCCCAACCTGCAGCTGCTCTTCCTCAACAACAACCTGCTGCGGACGCTGCCCACCGACGCCTTCGCGGGTACCTCGCTGGCCCGCCTCAACCTGCGCAAGAACTACTTCCTGCACCTGCCGGTGGCCGGCGTGCTGGAGCACCTCAACGCCATCGTGCAGATCGACCTCAACGAGAACCCGTGGGACTGCACGTGCGACCTGGTCCCGTTCAAGCAGTGGATCGACACCATCAGCTCCGTCAGCGTGGTGGGCGACGTCCTGTGCCGCACCCCGGACAACCTCACCCAGCGCGACGTGCGCACCATCGACCTGGACGTGCTGTGCCCGGAGCTGCTGCGCACCATCCCGGCCGCCGGGGGCGCTGCCTCGCCCGGGGCGGGAGGAGGAGGAGGCCTGCCTGGGGGACCTCCGCTGCTCGGTGGGGGTCCCACCCGAGGGTCCCCCCCTTACGAGTTCGCGCCCCCGGGGGGCCCCGTGCCCCTCTCCGTGCTCATCCTCAGCCTCCTGGTCCTCTTCTTCTCCGCCGTCTTCGTGGCCGCCGGCCTCTTCGCCTACGTGCTCCGGCGCCGTCGGAAGAAGCTGCCCTTCCGTAGCAAGCGGCCCGAGGGCGTGGACCTGACGGGCATCCAGATGCAGTGTCATCGGCTGTTCGAGGACGGAGGCGGCGGGGGCGGCGG
>NW_012267246.1:6749028-6763945 GCF_000151885.1 Dipodomys ordii | reverse complement strand
GGCGGTGGCGTGGGGGGGCTGGGAGGGCGGGCGGCCCTCGCCTCCCCCGACAAGGCGCCCCCTCCCGTGGGCCACGTGTATGAGTACATCCCGCACCCCGTCACGCAGATGTGCAACAACCCCATCTACAAGCCCCGGGAGGAGGAGGAGGAGCAGGCAGCAGCGGCGGCAGTGGTGGCTGCGCCCATTGGGGCGGACCCCCCAGGGGGTGCAGACAGAGGGGGACCCGGCCCCCCGGGACCCCCGGGCCTGGGCGATGCACAGTTCTCCGAAGCCACCAAGGAGAACGCCAGCAGCTACCGGACCTTGCTGGAGAAGGAGCAGGAGTGGGCGCTGGCCGTGTCCAGCTCCCAGCTCAACACCATCGTCACCGTGGCGCATGCGCACCACCGCCCGGCTGCCATGGTGGTCGGGGGCGTGGCCGGGGGCGTGGCCAGCCCCGGGGGGGACTTGGCTGGATTCCGCCACCATGAGAAGAACGGCGGGGTGGTGCTGTTCCCCCCCGGGGGCAGCGGGGTGCTGCTGGACCGGGACCGGCCGCAGGCCGCCCCGTGCACCGTGGGCTTCGTGGACTGTCTCTATGGCACCGTGCCCAAGTTGAAGGAGCTCCATGTGCACCCGCCCGGCATGCAGTACCCCGACCTGCAGCACGACGCCAGGCTCAAAGAGACCCTCCTCTTCTCAGCCGGAAAGGGGTTCACAGACCATCAGACCCCCAAAAGCGATTACCTCGAGTTAAGGGCCAAACTTCAAACCAAGCCGGATTACCTCGAAGTCCTGGAAAAGACAACCTACAGGTTCTGACGCACGGAGAAGGATGATGGATGAGTGCTGTCTTTTGGGTTTTGATTTGTTTTTTTTTTTCCTCCCTTTGGTGTTTTTTTTCCTTCTGTTTTTCTTTTTGTTTGTTTCCAAAAGAAACGGAAAAAAAAAATAGAATTCTATCCTGTGAGCCCATTCCACCTGCCCTGACCAGAACCGAACGCGCATGCTCACTAGAGAACACAGACACGTGCTCTCCCCTCTGCCCACGTGACTTGGAGGAAGGGCCATCCTCAGATCATTAATCAATGAAGTGCCTTCGCAGACTTTTGCCAGCAAATGTTATCATTATTTTTTTATACTGAAACTTGAGACTTTGTGCCATGTGTAAGGTATGGGGGGGGGAGGGGAGGGATCACTGTTGATCCTAATGAAGTCAATTTCAACCTGTCTTCTTTTATTTTTCTCTTTTTTTTTTCCTTTTTCTCTTTCAGGAAGCTTTTCTCCTTCGTTGTGGTTTTGTTTGTGAGGGAGGGAGGGAGGGCTGGCCACGTGGAGCTTCCTTTTCTCTTTCCCGTCATGGCACAGATTCTGTATATGTATCAACACTGCAGTTGCTGCATGCTTGAAAACTGCGAGACTGGGCGGGAGGGAGGGGGCGGGTCTTGCTGGAATGTTCTCACTCTGTTGTCTCTGGCTCCCATGCTCATAGGCAATCGACAAAGTCCTTGCGTAGTTCAATCCCTACACCTGCAGTCTGTGCGTGCAACACACACACACACACACACACACACACCACCCCCATGCAGCCCAATCTGTTTAGTTGGGGTTGAATCCATTTGTCTCCTCTCCATACATCGTAGCCTGCCGTCCACTCCTGGTGTACAGTCCGCAATGTCTCTCCTACCACCCTGCGCACAGCCGGATGCGACAGCAGTGAACGCTGGAGACACACCCAGGATGCCGCCGCATCTTTATCACCCCTCTTCCCAATGCCAAGATTTTTGGTTGCTTTGTTTTCATTTTTGTTTTTGTTTTTGTTTTTTGGAGAATATCTGCACTTTCTTATATATACATATATACATATATAAATAATATTAAAAAATAAAAGCAACTGGTATATATCACTAACAGCTTTGTAAGAAGCACTTTTAATGTTTTTTCTCTCTCTCACACACACAAAGAAAGAAATGTGCATATATTTATTCTGTAATTTCAGTGACTATAAATTGTAAAGGTAATGTTTAATCATTGTATAGTGATGATGCGTCCGGTATAGCTTTCTTAATAAAGCTTTTTTTTTTTTTGGAAAAAAATCACAATACATCCTATATAGGAGATACAGAGGTTGAACCTTAGATTTCAGCTATACCATCCCTTTTCATGTTCCCATTTATAGCACATAATTATTTGTTTTACTTGTTATGCCAAAAGCTAACTTATTGCCAAGCGTGAGGTACGCTATTCATGCCAGGATACAATGGGGAATTGCAAACTTTCCTTGTAAGTTTGCTTAAAACAATCTTGGATTGTGAAATTCAAATTCAGTATCCCACAAGGCACTGTTTCTTTGGCAGAAAATAGACTAACTAGCTTCATTAGAAATACAGGACTAATTTGAAGAAAGTAATCTAAGATTCATGTGTTGTCATAAGATAGAAAAAGGGCAGTGAAATTGCTATCTAAAAAAACACATCAAGATCGTGCACATGTTTGCTCAGTTCCCATACATACAATCACACTTTTCTGAGCACACACGACCTAATCAAAATCAAAGGCTTTGAAACCAGAGTGATTTTGCAAGTACTGTTATCTGTGATCAATTTTGCTGTTACATTTGGCCACTGGATTTCTCCAAGGACTCATGCAAAGGGTCCCCAAAATGTTTGACCTAAGACAGAGTATGTTGAATGAATTGATTTACTCTATATGATATTATGATGATGTTGTAAGGTTAACTTGACAGTAATCCAGGTTATGAGCCACTTAAAAGTGAGCAAAACCAAAGAAAATTGGATTTTAGGATGTGAGTATTTCGATGGAAACAGAGAGCTTTGAGCACAACCAGTAGAGGGCAGCAGAGCCTCAGAGACCCAGAGTCTTTAGCTACAGACTTGTGCAGCAAGGACCTTGTTTGCTTGCTAATTTTTCCTCAAACTGTCCTTAGTAGAAATGATCATTACACATTGAATGTATTTCATATAAGCAACTGATGCCTTACATAACATTTTCTCCCACAAAGAAAAAAACAAGTACGGAAGTTTCTACAGCTGAGTGGCAGAAACAACAGTAAGGCATTACACCAAGAAAATAAAGCCTGTGAATGTCTAGAACCTATTTAGACCACCATAAATGCATATAGATACCAAAACAAATATGCACACAAATAGAAGTCATACCTATATAGACACACATATGGAACTTTTCAGTATTACTTTGTGTTTGACCTCTACAAGTTTTTGCCCTTAAGAATTTGAATTTTGTTTGGGAATTATTTTAGGAAAAGAGCTCGTAAACACAAATCAGGATGTCTTTATATAAAAATGTTAAACTACAGGTCTTCTTGTTCAAGGAAGTAAAATTCAGTATTAAGTTGACATATGTTTGCTCTTCCTCTTCCTTCTCCTCTTCCTCCTCCTTTTCCTCCTCTTCTTCTTCCTCCTCGTCCTGCTCCCTTGTCTTCTTAGTTTGCATTTTTCTGTAGATTACCTTTTTATATAGGATGTCTGCTCACCTTAACCAGATTATTTTGGTGCAAAATAGAAAGAATATATCAAAGTTAAAAGCTAGAGCCTTCTAATGATTACTTTAGTAAAAATCATGCACATAAGCATTATGTTGTATATTTAACTGACCAGGTTAAAGTACTCACAGACCTGGGGGCATTTGATATTTGAAAAATGAGAGTCCATACACCTATCAAATTGCAATACACTTGATTAAATTACAGTGCTTATATTTTATTTATCAATATTGAAAGTAAGACTGACTGCCTTATATTAAATATAGGTAGTAATTTTAGCTTTGAAGGAGGAATATATTTATTTAAATGACAAAATAAATGTATATGAGAATGGAATTTTATAATCAAAAAGGATATTTTTTGCTTCCATAGTGTTTTCTACCCCCTAGCTAAGCCACTTACTTTAACTTTTGCATTAATATTACTTAATGTTGGCTTTGATTTACAACAACAGGTACGGTTTCATGAAGTTGCACTGATACTAATTACCATAAGTACCTATAAGATTTGCTTTATTTTTTACTGCAGTATTTATTTCTAAAGAAAGATAAATCATTCACTTTATAGCAATGATTTGCTCCCAAAGCAGTCAGATACTTGCTCTTCTAGCTATTTTTTATTACTAATAACAGTAATAATACTTGGAAATAGTAAACATTGTACAATCTATTCAGATATGAAATAATTAGTGTAAAGTAATTGCAAAGGAACTAGTCATTTTAATTCAGTAATCTTTTAAACATATTTTTAACATAGTGTTTATCATGAGATGATTTATGTGGATAGCTATATTTTTAATCAGAAGGATATTGCATCTAATTGCAGAATACTTTATCAATAACGATAAAAACTATAATATTCGTAATAAAACTTCAGAGAGAAAGACAAGGAAAGTTTAATGACTGAGTTAGGAAAGTTTTTTTTAAATTTCCTCTCTCTTGGCAAGTTTAGTTTGAAACAATTTTATTTGAAACTATTTCTTTTGAGGATCATGAAGAACGTAATGTGATTGTAGACAAGAAGACTTTGGAGCCCTCTGTGGCCTTTTGCTCTCATTCTTGCTGTTTAAATCCTTTATTTGTGCAGTCCCATCCAACTGTACTCACATCGCCTAAGCCAAGAAACTCTGCACTTGGTATGAAATGGCTATGACAAGGGGAAAATTCACAAAATAGATCACAAAATGGGACACAAATGACAATTACAAATCAAGATATCGTGAAAGAAAAGGGAAATCAAGGATCAGCCCATTCTTAAGTGATTTATACTAATCTAATTTGAACTTAGACATATAACATTTAGCTCAAAATCCTCAAAGATGAAAATTTTCAGGTGAACGGAACTTCCTTATGACTAAATTCTCCATCTAATTGTTCTGTTTTATACGCTAAACACCTTTTAAAATTCATAGTAGCAATAACACATGTGTAATTGGGGAGTTGTGTGTGGACACACACACAAGTATATGTGTAGAACTACTATATATGTATATATATTGTATATACATTTATATAGTTTGTATATGCTGAATTATACTTATATGTAAATTATGAATTTTTTCTTACGTGTATAACAATTTCAGTTTTATGAACTTATTTTCTTTGTTTTCTCTTGCCACCTTGCAAGTCAAGTTGGCCTAAATGATAGTTTTCACTTTGGGATATTCACATGTAAAAAAGTAAAACTGTAATGAATAATTCTGAATTGAAAGGTTCTTTGATCTTCCATGTTGAGTTTCTTTCTGTTATTTAAAGTCAAACTTAAACCCACCAACCAGTTAAATTGTCAATTAATTGTCAAACTATCAGTCAAATTGTCTTTTATATTAAATTAGCTCTTCACCACAAAGGACTTAATTTCTTATAAATGTGCAATGTAAGTCAAATGAAAAAAAAGTGCTTCATTTTTCTATTTCTAAAATAAATTTTACAGGTGAAAACAATTTTAGTAGCTTTATTAGCCAAAATCTCCATAATTTTATTTTGGTATGTAGAAAAAGTAAAATCTGAAGTTAAAACATAAGAGCTAATTAAAATATTTATCATCATAGTTTACTTTTTCTGTTAGTAAGTACTATTACTAAAACTCTGAGTGATGATAATTGCCCAAATTGACCATTTGTAGCAGGCTGATACGGAGTCTGAAGAAAGAGGTAAATTTTTCATACCAAGAATTGTATGTACATACATATGGTCAGTTTAAAAGGCATTGACCAACATATTTAAATTTGATATTTGGTCTTGAGAACAAATACACATTTTTGAGATACAATATGTATTTTCCTTCCCTTTATCTTTACACACCAATTTCTCATAATTCTAAAATTATCATTACTTCTAATGGAAAATAAGACTTCACATTCATGCATATATACATTTCACATTCATGCATATATACATACAAACATACATATATATACATACATCCATACTGGCCATATATGCATACATGCCTTATACATATACACATATGCTTATACATAGTTACAGAAGTATGGTAATAAATTATGGCTTCACTCAACCCCTATATTATCATTAAACAGTAAAACATGAGAAATAATGCTAAAGGCTCTATTCACTACCAAATAATAAAATGTGATTTTGTTTTAGTAGAATGTATTCACTTAGCTGAGAAGAATGAGTTAATATTTTGTGGCACATTAAGTTATACCAAAGACAAACACTTTTCTTTGGCAAGAATGCGCTAATGGTCAGATACTAGTAAACTTGAATACTCTGGCTCAATTAAATTGTGATGTTTTCTAGATTGTGAAAGGCTACATTTCCGTATACTTGTATTAAGTGGGAACACAGGGATTCACTATTCTGCCATATATTCTGTGCAGAAATACTGTAACAGGGATAGTTTAAAAAGGCAAATATGCCTGGCCATGGAATGATTAGAAGGAAGTTCCGCCTCCAGGACGCAGGATGCTCTGTTTCCATGCTCTGCTTCTGTTGCTCATGAAACTTCAGTGCCAAGGTGTCACCTGACCCTGGCAGTCTCCCTGAGCCTATCAAGTCAAGCCAAGGTGAGGAGCAGGGCTGATGAGAGCTGAGACGACATTTGACATGGCTGCTTCCATTGGGAAATCTTTCTGAAGTTTGGTAAAAAGAAGTTTGAAGTCAAGGTAACAAAACCAGAGTCATTTCTAGATATCAGAAGAGACTCTGTAAATGTTTTAAAAATATGGAATCAACTTGTGAGAATGCAAGGCCTTATATTTCTTCCCCTGAAAGACCTATTTTTTGTTTGTTTTTGATCAACCTATAGGTTTAATTAAAATGTACATGCCATAGTGAAATATTACTGTAACTCCTGTGTATCACAATTACCTTTTCCTTTATTTACAGTTCAAATTTATGAATTATTCAGATGTCATCTTGCCATTTGTCACTCTATATTTTTCCTTTCTGAAATCAGGTAAAACAATTTATTTTGAAATATTATTATGGTTTCTTGATTGCTAACATTATATCAATGTTATCAAGAATGTAAACTATGAAACATGGTTCTTAATTCAGAAAGTGGCAAGGAAATTTTATATCTAAATCTCATTTCTTTAAATAAAAAATCTGTACCAATCCTGGGGCTTGAAGTCAGGGCCGGAGTTTCTTTGGCTCAAGGCTGGAGCTCTACCACTTGAGCCACAGCACCACTCCCAGCCTTTTCTGGGTAGTTCATTAGAGATAAGATTCTCAAAGACTTTCCTGCTTGGGCTGGCTTCCAGTAGAGAGCCTCATATCTCAGCCTCCTGAGTAGTTAATATTACAAGCATGAGCCACCAGTGTCTGGCTAAATATTTTATATGCAAGTAAATGGAAGTCAAATTTTCTTTTCCTACTTGGACTTTTTTAAAAATCAGGTTTGGATTCAATTCTAAATCTGTTCCTCTGATTTTTATTGATATTATTAGTTTTTGTTGTTCTATTTTTCTGCTTAGCATTACAAAGGGCGTTAGATATAGAATATATTAATTCCAAGTTGGTTTGTGTAAAAAAGCAAACACAGATCTATCACTTTTCTTTAGAATAACTTCTTCAACAGAAAGGGTAATGGAAAGAGAGGGGAAAATTAAAATGTTCTTCATTTCTGAGGCTTAATGGACAAAGTGAACTAGATTTCTTCGTTAACTTCTGTCTTTAAATCCCTTACTAGGAGGGCTACTACTGTCTTTCCACAGAGTTCTAAGCTGCCTCAATTACTATCTGGTAGAATCTTCACTGGATGTGAAATCAAAGCTTCACAACTAAACCCACTGCAATTAGCAGTAAATTCTAAGGCAAAAAAAAAAAACCCACTAGGATAAACTGAGTTAACAATGTATATTAGAATATTTAGTTGAGTTCACAATTTACATGTACAGGACGTATTTTAATGATGAACTCTTTATTTTTTTCATTTTGAGAATAATAGATTCTCTTGTATTTTGCTAAAGGCTATAATAAACAACAGTTTAACTGGTGGTGAAATTTGAGAAATGAGCTGCATTTAAAGGAGATACAAGAACAAAGACATACTTTTTAAAGAATAAGCTAGAATAGATTTTAGGTGTTTATTTTCAGTAGTGTTTTGCTTTTGTGTTTTTTTATTTATGGAAGTTTGGCATAAATATGAAGTTTTGGATGTTTGACTTTGTGTTAAAAATTGATGTTTGCATTTTATGTTGTCCTTCAAATATAGAAGTGTTTGAACTCTAATCCTATTAGGAAAAAATATCCAAACTGTACAATATGTATGAATGAGTATAATTTGTTTTAGAATTTACTGGGTAAAATGGATTGCAAGATTTCAATCTCTTGTTCAAGCAAATGAAGATCAGGCAATTCAGTTATGAAAAAATAATGTATCTTGCTAGTCAGCACAGATAATATGTTCTTCACATATGTGGTAAAATAGCATAAAATTAAAATCGAAAGCAACAGCAGGTTAGGATAATATAATATGCTACATATTTTATATACATAGATACTTGAGACAATTTTTAAACTTTCATTATAATTTCCATTAATAAATATAAAATTTGATATAAATCTGACAAAAACAAGCAATATAAGATGTGACATAAGTTTCATATCCTAACCCACCATAAAAGTTAGAAAACACTTGACTGTTTCTAGTAACATTCTGTGTAAATTATTCAGAACTGAAGGCAGACTTGGTGATTAACAGATTCCAGGAAAAGCTTTTTCCATGGCTTCAATGTGCTTACCAACTGCTTAAGTGTTTATTTTTGGAGCTAAATCTTATTTAAAAATCTTAACTATTTATATCTGCATAAATTAGTTGCACAAAGGGCTTTTATAATGGTGTTTCATACTCTCACACAGCGTACCCTAATTAAACTCATCTCTTCCATCACTTTCCTAAACCCCTACCCTCTTATTAGAGATCAATTTTCAAGAGTTTTTATTGTTCAGTTTTCAACCCTGCATATAAAATATTCTGCACACATCCTATTCACCTACTCTCTTGGATCTTCCCACTGGTACCTAATGTCTCCTTTCTTATCCTTCATTTCATCATTTTTAGAGTACATTGTCATCCAAAAGAATTTCACCATATGTGTATATAATGTAACATAAATACATATTATGTATTTTTATTATAAATATATATGGAGTATATACTATGTATATTATATAATATATACAAGGTATTATAAGTAAAATATAATATATACATAATATGTATACAATATATACTATATAACAATATATAGTATGCAGTATATGTGAAACATCACATCTATACACAAATACATTCCATATATAATACAAATTTTGTAATATATATAATATGTATTTGATATGACTGTAATGGTGGTTTGTATGGTGGCAGAGGGAGATCAGAGAGAGGAATAGAGAAAGCTGGAGTGTGAATAATACATTGGGTACATAGATGAAGAGAGCATTAGAAACCTCACTAAAAGCTGCTGAGTCGTGGAAGAGTAGGGGGGATAGGGAAATAGAACAATAAATGAAGACATCTGATGGAAGTGTGGTATGTGCATTAAACTGTAAGTTATAGTCTGGCATTATAGTGTGCTGATATGTAAAAAACATAAAACCAATAGTGTTGCCTATTGAAATTCTGTTTAGAGCTGCAAAATTGGAATGTGATTGGAATTTTTTAGTAGTTGAGAATTTCTATCACTACTGTATGCAGTAGTATACATAGATACTTGAGACAATGTTTAAACTTTCATTATAATTCCCATTAATAAAAAATATAAAATTTGATATAAATCTGACAAAAACAAGCAATATAAGATGTGACATAAGTTTCATATCCTAACCCACCATAAACGTTAGAAAACACTTCAGTTTGACTCTTTCTAGTAACATTCTATGCAAATTATCCACCAAGTCAGTGGAAAGTGACCATTATCTTAGTTACTGAGATAAGAACTATCATGGCTGCTGGGCAGTCAAGGCTCATGCCTTTAATCTTAGCTACTCAGGAGGCTGAGATCTAAGGAACAAGGGTCAACGCCAGCCCTGACAGAAAAAAATCATGAGACTCATATCTCCAGTTAACCTTCAAAAAAGTCAGAAGTGGAGCTGTGATTCAATTGGTAGAGCACTAACCTTAAGCAATAAAGCTCAGGGACAGCACCCAGCTGTCATGCTTGAAAGCAAGCCATCCTGCAGAAAAGATTGAAAGACCCTTGTCAATTATTCTCAACCCATAGCCAGTCCTGGTGGTGAGACCTGTAATCCCTTCTATATTGGGCCAATCACAGTTCTAGGAAGAAAACTCCATGAGACTTTGAACAGAAAAATGTTGGACACAGTGGTACACATCTGTCATCTGGACTATTATGGTAGCCTAAATTAGCTGGATCAAGGTGGTCCAGGCACATACCCAAGCAGGGAGTGTGAAGCTACAAAAATTACCACCATAAAAGAAACGGGTCAGTGATAGAGTGCCTGCTTAGCAGATACAAGGCCCTGCGTTCAAACCCAAGTACTATAAATAACAAACATATATTATTTCACATGGATTATGCTCTTCTCTTTGAAAAGATCACAGTGAGCCAAGATACAGAACATGAAAATCAAAATTTAGCATCTATGAGTATTTTAAGAGATTACCATAGTGATTGAGATTGTCTGCTGTTGCACAGGGTGCCAAATGACTCATTACACAACAGCTACTGCTCTTCCCCATCAAAGGCACTTTGCTCCAAGACAGTATGGGCTCTTAAGCTAAACATCAATGGTAATTCTTTCTGCCCAATGCAATGTCTCTGGGTATTAATACTGAGGGTGTTGTTGTCACTAGGGATGGAGCCCAATCCTTGTCCCAATATCAAAATAACTAGAGCTATACAGATACACTCTGAAAATCTGTAAAGCTGTTCTCATTTCACTGCTTACTTTCTTTTCTTTTTATATAACTACTGGCTTCATGCTTGCTAAGCAAATGTTCTACCACTTGATTCACATCCCCAGTCCTTTTCTTTAAGAAATCTTATTTACTTTTGTTTAAAATTATCTTTAATAAACTGTACAAAAGTGCTTGCAATTGAACATGTCAATTTGTGACAACAATGCATCTTCATCCATGTTGCCCGTTCTATCTTTCTCCCTTCCCATGTCCTTCAATTCTATACATCCCTTATATTTGGCTGATAAAATCATATACGTTTTTTGTGGGGCAGGGAGCTGGGCTAAACTCAGAATGTAATCATACTGCCCTTGTCTCTTCCATAGTAGGGATGATAGGCCTGTGCCACCACTTGGAGACTGTTGGTTGAAATGGAATCTTGCTAACTTTGTTCATGGGAGGTCATCAAACAATGACAGTGCCAGTCTTTGTCATCCAAGCAGATAGAATTTCAGGTCCTGTCAAGTGATCATTTCATAAACTGTGGAGCATGTGTATAGAGCATGTGTATAAACTGGACTGGAAGCCAGGTCTACAGTCAAAACAAAGGTGGGGACTTTGTCAATATTTCTGATCACTTTCCCTTTGAATGTCCAATTTTCTGTGAATCCTAGGGAAAGCCACTCTGGTTATTTCAGTGACTTCCTAGGGAAAAAAATCTTTTCTGTCAATTTGATGACATCTGAGACCCCACAACCACTTTGAACCATTTAGAGTACATGGCAGGCAAAGGTATGGGAACCTTTCTCACACTCTTGTACTCTTGTAGTAAACAGGAAAGATTTATGGATTTATAACTGAGAAATAATCACTTCTGACAACTGACCTCTCAACCCTCTGACAATACATTTCAGCTTCTTGGTGTTCATTTTGTTAAACTGTGAGTTAGTTGCTCAGACGAGTTCCATTATTGTAACCTTTCCCTGTATACACCATACATTAATGTTCATATATAAATGCATATGACCCTGTATAGGTTTACATATGTACTTATAATTTACAGCTAACTCCACACAAGAGAAACCATGTGTCCTTTGTCTTTCTGAGCCTAACTAACTTAACATATTTTAAAAATCAAATCCATCCATTTCCTGCAGATAACATAATATTTTTCTTCCTGATCAATGAAGAAAATTCCTCTATCTATCTATCATCTATCTAACCATCACTTTTCTTCACAATTTCTAATACACTATTTGTGAATGGCAGAAAAAAATGCTTCTATTTATAGTCTTAAATGTCCTGTCTTCTATGGAGATTTGCATAAAACTTCAATTCACTTGATATACTTTATTTTTTTTTTCTGAGAAGAATCCATATGCCAACCAATGGAAAATAATAAGGCTTACACATGCACAGATGAACAAATGCAATTAAGAAAATGAATGTTTTCCTTCAGAACTACCATGCCAAAATCCAGACATGAATCCCCTGAGCAGATTTTGTCCTTTAACAGAAGCCCTTGGAGGCAGATGAAATGCCAGTAGAGATCGACTTCATAGAGATAAATGACAGGGAGGAATGTGTATTCTTAAAGCCTTGCTTTCCCTCCTTATTCATAGTATTATTTGATTTCACTGGTATTATTTGAAATAATGATCAACACCATTTACTTTTATGCATACACTGAAACCACTGTGTTGAGTGGAAATCTACTTTCTATAACTTAAATAGAGTTATAACACAATAGCAGATTTAATCTCATCAATTAAAATAGCTATTCTTAAGTAAAAACCTAGGAAAAAAATCTTCAATAGTCTATGTGTATTGAAAAAATATGTCTTTAGAACTTCTCTGAATAAGTCCCTATAGGCTTCTTTAAAGTAAGAAAAGCAGATTTTAAAGACTTAATTTTGTATGTCTTACCCGGTGCCTGTGGCTCACGCCTGTAATCCTAGTTACTCAGGAGGCTGAGATCTGAGGATCGTGGTTCAAAGTCAGCCCCAGCAGGAAAGTACATAAGACTCTTATCTCCAATTAACCTTTAGATAACGGAAGTGGCTCTGTGGCTCAAGTGGAAGAGTGCTCGCCTTGAGCTGAAGAGCACAGGGACAGCTCCCAAGCCCAGATTTCAAGCCCCATGACCAACAAAAAAAAAAAAAAGAAAAAAAGTTTTGTGTGACTTTACCATTGCTCTCTGTGGTATCGCCTGTCCTGTTTCTACATAGTACTTTACTAAGTATTTATGTTCTCTTGTTTCTGTTAAGGCATTCTAAGTCCCTGAGCAAGAAGCTTCAGAAATCCTCAAGACTCCACAAGCCCTCGCCCTTGGTTTCCATGGCCAAATTTATCTGGAACTCGCCTCATCTTGTCTGCTAACCCCAAATTAACTATTAGTTTATAGAGTAGGAAAGTCTGAACATTATTTGAAGGATAAAAGTAACAGAAGTTTTTCAGTCAAAAATCCCAAATGAGAACCACTCAGTAAGGCAGTTGTAGCTGTAGTACTAAAATTACTTGGAAGGATGTTGAGTTCCCTGTAACCAGCACAACCATGTTTATTGTAGCAGCATTTACCATAACCAAGGTGTGGAATCAGCCCAGATGCCCTTCAATACACAAATGGATCAAGGAAATGTTGTATATATACATAATGGAACTTACTCATCTAGTCAAAAGAATGCTATTGTACCATTGATGAGGAAATGGAAAGACTTGGGAAAAAATGTATTAAGTGAAGGAAGCCACATACAGAGCTTCATTTAGGGTAGCTGGAATGTACCTATCAATCTGTAAGTAAACACGCTGGATGGTATGCCAGTGGTTACAAATGAATTAACTGAAGTATAGCAGACTTTATGGAGAGCTCAAATTGTATAATCCTGTAGGACTAAATCACAGTCCAACAAAATATATGCCAGGAAACATGTACAGCCAAGGGGAAAGGGATACACAGAATTAAGAAAAGGAAGGAAAATAGTAGGTTGAAGTGGGGTGAGACTGTCAAAAGGGGAGGCATGGATGAAGATGCATTGTATTCATAATGTACTTTACTATACGGCACCTTCTTTGTTCAAACACTTAAAATTAAAAAGTTAAATAAAATGAAACATGCTATTTTTTCAAAGGGTGATGGATTTTGAAATGTTAAGATAACCCCATTTCCATACATATCCTTTCCAGAGCAGCTAAATTGGCATTCTTGTTCACAGCAAAAGCAGCCAAACTGGTTAATGACTTCCCTTACAGTGGGCCTATAGATGAAGATGGAGAAAGGATAGTTATTTTAGGGAATGAGATAAATCTATGAAAGTGGTTAACTAAATGACCATCTCCTTATTGGCAAATATTGCAATATGAAAAATGTGTTTAACTGTCAAATGATCACTTTCTACAGTTAAATATCATTTCCAGATGCTTCCAGTGAAAACTTTCAGAAGAACAAAAAGTAAAAGCAGTGACCTATATGCATGTCGTTTAAAAATTCCTCTTAACTAATTCCTCCCTCCCTCCCTTCCTTCCCTCTACTTTCTTTTCTTCTTTCTTTCCCTCCTCCTTCTTTCCTTCTTTTCTCCCTTCCTTTCTTCCTCCCTTCCTCCTTTTCTTCCATCCAAAAAAATAATAGTCATTTAAACATTTTTCATATGCATATATACACAAACATATTAACTAAAGTTTGTTATATAAGGGAGGATTACAACTGTGTAAATTTGTTGAATGACTCACAGTTTGAAAATGAATACAAGGAAGCTGGAACACCTGTGTTGGTGTGTGTGTGTGGGGGGGAGTGAAGGTAGAGGAGGCAGAACAATGGAAAAAGGAAATGTAGGCAAATGCAGTCATGACTACATTTGTGAGATCCTGGTTTAAAGCTGGCCTTGACAAAATATACAAGACCCTGTCTGAAAACTACCATAAAGAAGAAAGGGTTCCAGCTCAAGGGGTAGAGTACCTCCCTAACAAGAGGCCCTGTGTTCTGATCCCTGTACGAAGAAGAAGAAGAAGAAGAAGAAGAAGAAGAAGAAGAAGAAGAAGAAGAAGAAGAAGAAGAAGAAGAAGAAGAAGAAGAAGAAGAAGAAG
>NW_012267246.1:6638011-6748978 GCF_000151885.1 Dipodomys ordii | reverse complement strand
AAGAAGAAGAAGAAGAAGAAGAAGAAGAAGAAGAAGAAGAAGAAGAAGAAGAAGAAGAAGAAGAAGAAGAAGAAGAAGAAGAAGAGGAAGAAGAAGAAGACGATGACGAAGAGGAAGAAGAAGAAGTCGATGACGACGACCTGAAAATGCTTAATTTGGTTTGTCTAAATCAGTATTTTAAAATACGCTTTTATTGTCTGTAATTTTTGAATAAGACAAAGTGGTGTTGCTGTATTAAGCCTAGAGCATCAGATCTCTTCAAATTTGGTTCTAGCTTACCTGTTGTCAGCTTAAAAAAATATGCCTATAAAGGTAGATCCAGGACTAGGTGAGCATAAACATTTGCCACGGGCATAAAAGTTAAAGCCACATTCCCTCTCTCCTGCAAACGCTGCCCCTGAGCTTGCATGAACCTGAAAATGAGTCCATTAAATCTTTCAGCACATTTCTCGTTTTTCCCACCCTAGTCCTGACCTTGAAAAAAGCATACTATTTCTAAGTTTTTTACAGTGTCCTGAAAAAGATGCTTTGTGAGATGTATGTTTATGGGTTTCTACTCTGAAAGCCTAAGCTCCAAATTTACATTGAGAAAAAGCATCCTCTGTAAAAATTAAAAGATTACCTCTGGGTCCTTAAAGTCAAGATGTTCAGATCTTTTTGATCTACTAGGGAGATGGACTCTCTTAATTTCAGCACTGATGATGTGGTAGGTGTTCTTCATTGTGCTTTTCTTTGTCTCTCTCCATCCATGATCACTTCCCAAGTGTCTTTAAAACAGTTGTAAACACTCCTTGTCAATACTTCTTATCTGTCATTTATTCTTAGGATAATAAGTTAGTTCTTAAAAACAGCATACAATTACCTTGCTTTGTTTATCTTTGCTCTTTGGACCAAGTAGAGAAGTTCATTGTGGGGCCATTTGCATGAGAGGCCAGTGAAATAAATAGTTCTGATAAATAGCACTGAAGATTATGCAGTGATGACAGCCAAATAGTTACCAAGTTCCTTATTGAACGTCAAGCCTCAGCTAATATAAGAACAAGGAGAAAGAAACAAGGAAAGGAACTTGGGAACTCCCATGGATGTATCTGGAACTGGTGAACTCAAGAATCACCTGGGAGTTGTTTATGTCTTATGAGGATGGGTGTAGAGCACATGGGCAGCAAAGATGGTGCTGAGAGGGAGTTGAGTGGGCAGAGCCTGAGTTGTTTATGTTAAAGTCTGATTGGATACCACAACCAGGCAAAGTGTCATCAGTGCGTGAACAGCTCGTGGACAGCAGGGAAAGTATAGAAAGTTTAGGGGCATGATAATGTGACCTCTACAGTGATTGGTTGGTTTCTTTTCCTCCCGTTCCACACCAGTCGGATTTTTGCTTTAAAAAGTGCTTGTTGTGTGGTAATAAATGAGTCCCTGCTTGACTTGACTCCCCGCTGCATCTGATTGTCTCAGGGCTAAGGGAGGCTGGTGAACTGGCCAGAAGCACATTTACCTTTCCTCAGACCCCATCTGTCTTCCCTGTCTTCCGAGGGATGGACAGAAGACCCAACAATGGAGAAGTGAAATTTGAATCTGGTATATGAGACACATTGCATTTCTGATCTTTGTGATTTTAATTCCAAAAGAAAAAGAGATAGGAAGAGAAATCCAGTGTAATGACTGAAGGGCAATATATAAGAAAGGAAAAACCCTAAAGTGTTGAATGACAGGCAGTCTGGTATGTGCAAGAAATTCGGTGGCATATGAATTTAATTCAAACCTGAATGGAGAAAAATGTGAAAATACCATAAATTTGCCAGGCACCAGTGGCTTATGCCTGTAATACGAGATACTCTGAAGGCTGAGATCTGAAGATAGTGGTTCAAAGCCAGCAGGGGGGCTGGGAAGGTGGCTCAGTGGTAGAGCACTTGCCTTGCATGCATGAGGCCCTGGGTTTGATTCCTCAGCACCACATAAGCAAAAAGAAAAAATCTGGATGTGGCGCTGTGGCTCAAGTGGTAGAGTGCTACCCTTGAGCTGAAGATTTGAGGGATAGTGCCCAGGCCCAGAATTCAGGCCCCACAACCGGACCCTCCCCCCCAAAAAAAACCCAGCAGAGGCAGAAAAGTCCCAATGAAACTCTTATCTCCAATTAACCACTCAAAAGCTGGAAGTGGAGCTGTGACTCAAAGTGGTAGAACACTAGCTTTGAGTAAAAATGCTCAGGGCCAGCAATCAGGTCCTGAGTTCAAGCCACATGACTGACAAAAAAAATCATAAATTTGTAGGTCTGGTAGTAAGTGGATATTTGGCTATAGATAAATATGTCACTGGAATGATACCAGATTCCTCTCAGATACTTGACTTTATGGCATTTTGTTGGGAGCCAAAAGTTGAGTCTCTCAACATAATAGGCTTAACTATCTCACTGGAACATCTTGAGGCTGAGTTTACAGAATCCCACCTTTTCACCCCGCCCTAAGTAAACACCCTGCAGCTACTAACCACCACCTTTTCACCTTGCCCCAAGCAAGCGCCCTGCAGCTGCTTTGGCCAATGAAAAAGCTTCCTTATTCCAAGCATATAAATACCCTTGTGTGAAAAATAAAAATTGGCAGCTTGATCAGAATCCTTGTCTTGCTGTCATTGTGTCTCTTGTCCCTTCATTCCTTCTCGCTTAGGTTCACTGCCCTCGTTTAAGTCCTGCGGGTCGGGACAGCATTTAATCAGCATATAGGTGCTCACAATTGTGAGCAGCCAATAACAGGAAGAGTGGTAACAGAATTCTGGGGAAGATGTGTGGGTTGGGAAATCTGAGCTTAAGATTGTGGAAGTAAAGCAATGCCACAGGTTAAGCAGATCCCCGAACATAATGGGCATGTAGTTTATGAATGCCGAGAGTTCTGTGAACTAAGGAGTAGAAGTGCCAGAGGGGACGAGGGTGAAGGAACACTGCAAGTATAATGAGGCAGGAGAGTGAAAAGGAGGAGCATACTTTCTGCTGGTGATAGACCATGACCTTTGTTATATTAACACAATTAACTGAATTGTAGTAAGTAGGATGGAATCATAAAATAATAAAGGTTTCAAACTGGAGTGGATAGTGGACATAGACTGATGAATCTGACATTATTTCACAGCTGAGCAGGTAGAAAAACTGGGCAATTATCTAAGAGGAAAGTGAATATAAGTAACCTAATACTCGACTGCATGTAATTTAGATGAATTTTATCTTGCTGAGAGTTCAGAGTGTGTTCTTTCACGTGAACATTATCAGTGAAATTTGTCCTTTAAGCAGAGTTGGGTTTTCCTTTGTTTTGCAGTGCTCATTGATCTAGTAATGGTTTACTAGTTGATAAGAAGATGTTAATAGAGCCACATAGTGAGGTGGTGAATGCCTATTTTCCTATCAGTGGAAAGGCAGAAGAAGCAGGAGATCATAAGTTTGGGCCACATAACAACATCCAGTCTAGCCTGGGCTATGTAGAAATATGCTGTCTCAAAAGAAAATAAGGAAAGAAACAAAGAAGATAGAAAGAAGGAAAGGGAAAGAAAGAAAAGAACTGGAGAAAGAGAGAAAGAAGAAAAGAAAGAAAAGAAGGAAGGAAGGGAAAATAAAACAATTATATAGTTGTATAGACAGGTACATTTTGACTGGTTCTAACATTTCATACCAGTTTTTTTTTTTAGCAATTTGAGTTACAATGATAACTTACATTGCATAAAAGTGCATCTTTATTATTCCCCCCACTGGAAAGTATTGAATCATTTCAGAACCATGTTGTCCTTGGCCCAAATAAATATTAATAAAATGATTTTCATCTCAATGAACTCAGTGGGGAATTATGATTAATTTCTTCATATGTAGAGAATCGTATGTCACATGCTTATTATCACAGTACTTAGGGACCTGAGTCTGGAGAACCACAAGGTAAGAACCAACAGGGCCTTGTGAACAATCTTCTGTTAATGGAAGGAATGAGATTACTGTATCATTGGGCTCAAACATGAACAGCCCAAGTATGTGTTGTTGCTCTGTGGTTCCTGGTTTCTGCTCTGATACCTCTGGTGTGCTGTCAGAAAGACTTAGTGGGAATAGGGTTATGAAATCAGTGAATCAAATCATTAGTCAAGAGTGAATGAGAGCCCAGAACTCTTGTTGCTGACCAGTAAAATGAGAACATTATCCTTCATGTGTCAGCACAGAACCTGTGGAGAACCTGGTTGCTCACCTCCACCTTGTCCTGTCCTTTCCTGAAGGATGAAAATGGCCAGAAAAATGTCATCAAAACTGAAAAGTTGATTAATATTCAACGATATTATATATGATATATATATATACAGATGATATTTAAACATTCTCAGATCTCAAAAAAAAACAATAAAAGTCAGGCATGTCTATATCCTAGCTACTCAGGAAGCTGAGCTCTAAGAATCATGGTTTAAAGCCAGGCTAGGCAGGAAAGTTGATGTGAACCTTATCTTCAATTAACCACAAAAAAGTCAGAGAAGTAGTGCTCTAGCTGAAGTGGTAGACCACTAGTCTTGAGTGAAAAAGCTCAGGGACAGCAGCCAGGCTCTGAGTTCAAGGCCTGTACACATGCACGTGCACGTGCACATGTGCTCACATACACACACACACACACACACACACACACACACACACACACAAATCAGAGCACCATAAAAACATTAAACCAGACACTAAGAAGTCAGTAAGCAAGTGATACCAAAAATGAGAAGGTGAAGAGAGGACAATTTTCATAGAGTTTAATGCAGCCATGATAAAATTGCTTTAACCTGTACTTAGAATACTTTTTAAAGGAAATAACAAGCTATAAAGCTTCAGAAAATAAATAGAAAGCTTGGTGAAAGACATGGAAGAAACAAATGGAAATTTTACAGATGATAATACTTGGAAAGAAACATTTCAATGGATGAGCTTGATTGTAGAATAAAGGACAGAACTATGACTCACTGATGTGGAAGACAGAAAGTATAAATGGCTGAATCAGAAAAATAGAGAAAATGTATTGCGGTGATGGAAAGAAACGTGCTACCATTACAGAGGGCACCTTCGTAGCATCTTAAGTTGTGCCCTGCATTCTGCATGTTCTTGCTCTCCAGTCCCAGGGCTTGTATGGAGACTTCATTGCCTAAGCATGGGAAAGGCCTGAAGACTGTGGGAAGCCATGATTGGACAAAAGGCTATGATGTAATTAATTCTCACCAATCTGTTAGGGACAGTCCCCAGTGCCTCTCAGCTTCGATGCTCTCTTCAGCATGGCTCTCAGTGGTGGAAGCTGAACTTCTCTAGAATGGAATCTGAGGAGCTACAATGAGTGAAGGGTCAAAGAAATTTTTCCTTATGCTAGCTCATGACAAGGGACATTACAGTTTCTATAGACAACCATTATGGCTTCTATATACAATCAACCATCTATGAATACAAGGACAAGCACATGACAAAGCTGCAAAATAATTGAAAGGGAAGACGAAGCTTTTGAAGGAGAAATGGGCCAATGCAACAGGCATGCTGTAGTTTTTATTACACTTCTCTCTACAGTTGATCGATGGAGAATGGTGCCGAAGATGTCACACCAGCAACCAATGGAACGGAATTAAAATCTAGGGAACTCTACCAACAGTTCTTTTCATTTCCAACAGAATATTTTCCAAAATATTATTTGCAGTATTGCCACAAATTCTTGTTGTTGTTTGTGGTGGGGCTTGAACTCAGGACCTGGGCTCTGTCCCTGAGCTCCTTCACTCAAGTCTAATGCTCTGCTACTTTGAGCCACAGAGTCATTTCCAGTTTACTGGTGGTTAATTGGAGATGAGAGTCTCAAGGGAACTTACCTGCTCAGGTTGACTTCAAATGGTGGTGATCTTCAGATCTCAGCTTCCTGAATAGCTAGGATTTCAGACTCACTGGTGCCTACCTTGCCACATATTCTTTTTCTTATGTTTTTTAATTGTAAAAATACTGTACAGAGGGGTTACTTTGACATGAGTAATGTAAAGATTACATTTCCTATCGAGCACTGTTACCTGCTCTATTTTTTCCCCTACCATCCTTTCCCTCCTCACCTCCCCAACTCCTCCCTTCACCACCAAGTGTCAAAGTTCATTTTCAACATAGTGTCGTGTACATCTCATTGTTACAATGGGTCAATATGTATCCTTAGTTCAGCATTTTGTTCTTTCCCTATCCCTTCCCAAATTAGAAAAATGTATATACAAGATGCAGGGCACCAACATCAAATACAGTGAAAACGGGTTATACTGTGGGGGAAGAACATAAAAATCAATCCTTAGCGGAAAGAACAGTGATGGAGAAATATCAATACCAAATTTCAAATTCTACTACAAAGCCATAGTAATCAAAATAGCTTGGTACTGGCAAAAGAACAGATAAGAACTGAAGACCCCAAAATAAACCCACAGACCTATAGCTACCTAATTTTTGATAAGGGAGCTAAAAAAATAGAATGGAAGAAAGACAGACTCTTCAGTAAATGGTGCTGGCAAAACTGGTTAAACACCTGTAGAAAACTAAAGCTAGATTCTTATATATCATCCAGCACCAAAATCAACTCCAAATGGGTCAAAGACTTTGGAGTCAAACCCATATATTCTTATTTTGGATAAGAAAACAAAATGAAAAGAAATGATATCTTGCAGAATGTGTTTTGAACACTTTGGAGCAAAGCAAGTATTGGAAACAAGAAAGTAACAGACAAATCTCAAAATATATGAAAACTGATACATACACAGATATACAGACACACCACACACATGCACACCACACACACATACACATACACACACATTCCATGGATCAACTAGAATATCTTAAAGGAAATTACTATATATTTGAAAATTAAAACTAAAACTATCAAAGTTTTGTCAGTGTTGAAAGGAAATCTTCCAGCGCTAAATGCTATCAGCAAAGAGAAGTCTCAAATCAATAATCTAAGCTCTTATTTCAAAACTATACAAAAACACCAGGTGCTGGAGGCTCACAGCTATAATCCTACTGAATTGGGAGACTGTGATCTGAGGATCAAGATTTGAAGCTAGCCAAGTTCAGTGCACCAAGCGGTTGCTCAGATTTGACCTCAATATGTAATTTTAAGATGACTCTATCCCTAGCCTTATACTTACTCCCAAATCCCTTCTAAAGAATTACTAAAACAATTATTCACTCTCTTAGATTTTTTGTTTGTTTTATTAGTTCAGTTCTTTGTTGTAAGGAATGCAAATTTATTCAGAATAAGCAAAAGAATTGTTTAGCCTTAGCTGCTTCAGTTTTTAGATGAATAGTAAAGGAGTTTATGGCTCTTTTCTTCAATATCTAAGTTGAGGCAAACATTGTTCCTCTGAATGACCATAATAATGTACCATGTTTTTGACACCAATAAACTCTCTACATGCATCTTAAAAGAGCATTTGAAAATGCAGAAACTTGAAGATCATGCTCGACCACTAAAGCCATTAATGGCTCAATCATTGCTCTGAGGAGTATACAGAATGGTAGGAAAGTACATTTAAGACAGAGAAGGACAGTCATAGCAGCACAGAGTTTGAAGATAGTCTGAGGAAGTACAGGTTGCGTTGAGAAATTACCACGGTCAGGGGGAGCTAATGAGAGATTTCTTTCTAATGCTCCTGAAACCTAAACATCCAGGATCAGTTCAAAACCGGACTCCTGCCTTTCTGTTGTGCTTTCCTTTCTTCTGTCATCAAACTGAAGAGGCCAACAAAGGAGACAAAAATCTTCTGTCTCCTATAATATCACTAACCATTCCTGAGGGTCCCATTTTTCTTACCTCCTTTCCACTACCCCAAGGCCTAACTTGCTGATAGCATCACCTGTGGCTTCCGTACTGGAAATTTCCTGACATGCAACTTAAGTGGACACACATATTGCATTAATCGCAGCTATTGTTCTCCTGGGAATTTTATGTATGGCCCTTATGAGCAAAGGACCCAGGTAAACACTGGATTTGGCTACTGGAATATTTGTGCAATCCCCAGTCCTGTTTTGGCAAGGAAATTTCTCCAGCAGCCTTTCATGTATTTACACATAAAAATGGTAACACCATTACATGCATATACATCTACATGTCTGTTTTCTACATATTCACACACACAGATGTACATTAGGTAGAGATGTCGATATAGGTATTTTTCTGGGACTTACACAAGATAGTTAAAATAAGAAAATTAAAAAGTGCAGTCTTGCCAGCCACTGGTGACTCGTGGCTATAGACCAAACTACCCTGGAAGATCAGACCTAAAGACTATGGTTTGAAGACAGTCCAAGCAGGAAAGTCTGTGAGACTTTTACCTCCAACTAACCAGCAAAAAAGATGGAAGTGGAGCTCTGGCTCTAGTAGTAGAATGCTAATATTGAGCACAAAAGCTCCCCACCCTCAATACCTAAAATTCAGACTGAACTCTTTAGGAATGACAAAATAAAAGGAATAACAGTGTATATTAACATCATTATCTAATATGAAAAATTAAAAAAAATAACAAGTATTGTAGAGAAAACCATGCAATTTAACACATGATGTCATCTGAAGTAGGCCGAGAGGAGACTCCAGCTGGTACAGCTTCTTTCCAGGCTTTGCCTTTGTTTTAGGGATTTTAGAAAAAACCTTTAAACAAGGTTAACTAGACCTGGGCTCCAACCAGCCCAGCTCCTGGAATGCAAAGAATGCCTCTAGGTCCCCCTCCCCTTAACAACCTAACCCACCTTCATTGTTCAGTTAAGGACTGACCCATAAAACAGATTAGGTTGTAATCTGGCTCAAACTGGCAACAACAGGAGCTTACTGTAAACTCCACCTTTTTCAGGTGCTTACAGTAAACTCTACTAAACTCCTCTTTTGTATGTGCTTTTGGTAAGCTCCCCCTTACCCGCTGAATTTGAGTCATTTAAACCAAAAGTGACAGGCTGGTTTAAACAGCCATTATGAGACAAACTGTAACCACATTGGCCACCTGCGTGTAGTCTGGTATGACTGTGCAATCTTTTGTGTGTGTGACAATCTCATTGGTCACCTGCATGATCAGGCTTTACCTTGTGAATTTTGCCTTTAAAAACCAAAGTACATGGGCCACTCAGGGTCACAGTATCAGCTCCCGAGCCTGTGATGCAGCCCTGGCTGGTCAGTGTAGGAAACTTCTCAATAAAGTTGCTTCTTTGTTAACAACTTTGTTGCAGTGGGCTCTGTCACTCCAAACTACGACTAGGTGGGCTTGCCTGCCTGAATAGGGGTCTTCTTACTACATTATCTAAGCAAGAACATATTCAGTATTTAAATGTACCCCCAATTGTATCCTATTTTTACAATTTTAATAAGCGCATTGGTCATTATTTTGATTGCGTACCTTCAAGTGTTTTTCCATTTTCTCTAAAAAATTATTTTACCAGAGGGGAGTCCAAGATGGCAACCGAACAGTACGGAAACATGGCAGCTCTCTCCAACCAAATAGAGAGTTCAGGTTTTAATGCTCCATTTCTTCAAAAGACCAACAACAACAAAAGGCGATAACTCAGAGAAATACAAAAAGTGAAAAAAAGAAGGGAAAAAACAAATCATTTAAATAGCGATATAAGTGGACCCATTGCAACAACGAGATGTACAAGTTGTTATATCGAAAAACGAACTTTACAACTTCGGTGGGGCAGGGGATCTGGTGGGGGGAGGTGGGGGGAGTATGGGAAGGGATGGGAAGGGGAATCAAAGAGGAGGCAACAATGCCTGATAAGAAATGTACTTGTTATCTTGCCCATGTAATTGTAACTCCTCTGTACAGTATTTTCGCAATAAAATTTTTTTTAAAAAAAGAAAAAGGAAAAACTCCAGAACCTATACAAAGACAGTGAAGTAGGAAGATGCTTTCCCCACCCCTTGCTTCCTGCTGGGCTCCATGCAGAGTTGCTCCAGGGGTGGGGCTCCATCCTGAGCTGCCTAAGTAATCCTGCTCAGGACCCACCAAGGGACCACAGAGCCACAAGCATCCCAAAGCTCCGGAAAGACTCCCAAGAGCCAGTGCCCACCTGGAGAATACAAACAGAAAACTTGGAAAGCAGGACCCACACGAAGATCCCCCATGGTGCAGGCCCAGCCGACATAAGTAGCCCAGCCCAGCCCTGAGTGGCAGTCAGCAACAGCAGCAGCTGCAGCAGTGGTGGCAGCAGTGATGAACCACCCCAGACGTGAAGCACACAGCCTCTTCACATAGGCCTTGGTGAACAGCCCAGCCCACCCGGGACAGAGGCCACAGCAATGGTGGTAGCAAACACCCAGGCTTCCAGTGCAACGCAGCACTTTTCTGCACCTGCCCTGGTAAATATCAGGCCCAGCCTGGGGCAACCCCAGACTCACTGCGGGCCACAGCGCCTCCCTGTACCAGACTGAATAAGCCGCCCAGCTCAGCCTGAGGTGGCAGCAGCAGCAGTGGTAAAGGACCCTAGACTTCCCAGCCCTGTACCCCTCTCCCCTAGCCTGAGAAAGCAACCCAATTCAGTTTGGGGCTGTGGTAATTATGATGGTAGTTCCAAAAGTCTCCAGGCTTGCAGTGTGGTGCAGCACCTTTCTGCACTGGGCCTCCTAAGCATCAGGCCCAGCCCGGAGTGACCCCAGACTGGCTGGGGGGCACAACACCTCCCTGCATCGGCCTGCATAAGCCACCAAGCCCAGTCTGAGGTGGCAGTGGCAGCCTAGGCCTGCGGTGGCTGCATCAGCAGTGAAGTACCCTAGATCCCTCAGCCCTGTGCCTCTCCCCCCACCCCTCAGAAGCAACCCAACTCAGTATGGGGCTATAGTAATCGAGACTG
Organism: Dipodomys ordii; assembly: GCF_000151885.1. Taxonomy (NCBI): domain Eukaryota; kingdom Metazoa; phylum Chordata; class Mammalia; order Rodentia; family Heteromyidae; genus Dipodomys; species Dipodomys ordii. The sequence continues at coordinate 6,738,144 of NW_012267246.1, read as the reverse complement.
TAGTAGCAAAAGACTCCAAGGCTAAATACAGAGAGTTTGGCCAGAGTGGGAAAATCCAGGCAGGGAGACAGATCTGAGCACTTGCCGGTAGCCACATCTGCAGAAGGATATTGCAATTCTAAATATGTATTCATCAAACTATGGAGCACCCAAATTTATCCAAGAAACCCTACTTTCCCTCAAATCTCACATAGATCCATAGACATTATTTGTTGGGGACTTTAACATACCACGATCCCCACTAGATAGATCAACTCAGCAAAAACTCAACAGAGAAATCACATATCTAAACAACTGCATAGATCACTAGATTTAACAGACATCTACTGAATAGTTCACCCAGCAGCATCAGAACACACGTTTTTCTCAGCAGCACATGGAACATTTTCCAAAAATGACCACATTTTAGGCCACAAAGCAAACTTGTCCAAATTCAGAAACATTGAAGTTATACCTTGCATTCTCTCAGACCACAAAGGAATAAAATTAGAACTCAACACCAAAAGTCACCAAAGAAAGTCCATGGAGGCTGAACAACACACTGTTGAATCACCAGTGGGTCATGGAAGAGATTAGAAAGGAAATTCAAATGTTCATGATATTCAACAAAAATGAACACACAAATTACCAGCTCCTCTGGGACACAGCAAAGGCAGTACTCAGGGGCAAGTTTATAGCTCTGAGTTCCTACATCAACAAATTGGAGAGATCTGAAACCAACAATTTAATGAGACATCTGAGCCTTCTTGAAAAAGAGCAGCAAGATAAACTCCAATCCAGTAGATGGAAAGAAATAATTAAAATTAAATCAGAATTAAATGAATTAGAATCCAAAAAAAACATAGAAAGAATCAACAAAACAAAGAGTTGGTTCTTTGAAAAAAATAACAAAGTTGACAGACCCTTAGCAAATCTTATCAGAAAAAGAAGAGAACACACCCAAATAAACCAACTCAGAGATGAGAATGGAAACATCACCACAGAAACAACCAAGATTCAGAACATTATAAGGGAATACTTCTCAAACCTTCATGCTAAATTTGAGAGCCTGGAAGAAATGGACCTTTTCCTAGCAAATATCGATATGCAGAAACTAAACCAAGATGAGTTAAAATAATTTAACAGGCCCATATCAAGTATGAAATAGAAACAGCAAAAAGAGACCTCCAAACTAAGAAAAGCCCAGGACCGAATGGATTTACAGTGGAATTTTACAAGGCCTTCAAAACAGAGCTCACACCAACACTCCTCCAACTCTTCAATGAAATTGAAAGAGAAAGTTTAATACCAAATTCATTCTATGAAGCCATCATAACCCCCATCCCAAAATCAGGCAGGGACTCATCAAAGAAAGAGAACTATAGATCCATTTCTTTGATGAACATTGATGCAAAACTTCTCACAAAATCTTGGCCAATCAACTTCAACAATTCATCCAAAAAATCATTTACCATGATTAAACAGGATTCATTTCTAGGATGCATAGCTGGTTCAATATATGCAAATCAATTAATATAATTCATCACATCAACAAGAGCAAGGATAAGAATCACATGGTTATCTAAATAGATGCAGAAAAATCATTTGACAAGGTCCAACACCCCTTTATGATGAAGGCTCTGGAAAAACTAGGAATCCATGGAACATTCCTCAATACAATAAAGGCTGTCTATGACAAATCTACAGCCAGCATTATACAGCCATTTCCCCTTAACTCAGGAAAAAGACAAGGATGTACAGTCTCTCCACTTCTCTTCAATTTACTATTGGAATGGCTAGCTACAGCAGTAAGAAAAGATGAAAACATAAAGGGTATCCAAATAGAGAAAGATGAAGTAAAACTCTTCCTCTTTGCAGATGACATGATCTTGTATTTAAAAGTTCCCACCGACTCCATTCCCAAGTTACTCAAGCTGATTGGAAACTTTGGCAAAGTAGCAGAGTATAAAATTAGCCTTCAAATATAATGGCTTTTCTGTATGCCAACAATGAGAAGAGCACAGTCGGAATCAGGAAAGCAATTCCATTCGTAATAGCCCCACAAAAAATAAAATACCTAGGAATTAACTTAACCAAAGAAGTGAAGGACCTCTATGATGAAAACTTTAAAAATCTGAAAAAGGAAATCAAAACAGAACTTAGAAAGTGGAAAAACCTCCCATGCTCCTGGATTGGAAAGATCAACATCGTGAAAATGGCAATACTTCCCAAGCCTATCTGCAAATTTAATGCGATACCTAACAATATTCCAACCTCATTCTTCAAGGAAAAAGAAGAGGCAATCCTGAAATTCATATGGAACAATAAAAGACCATGAATAGCAAAAGCAATCCTTAACAGAAAGAACAGTGCTGGAGGAATGTCAATAGCAAATTTCAAACTCTACTACAAAGCCATAATAATCAAAACATCTTGGTATCTGCACGAGAACAGACCTTAGGACCAATGGAATAGAATTGAAAACCCAGAAAGGAACCCACAGACCTATAACCATCTGATGTTCAATACAGGAGCTAAAAATATACAATGGAAGAAAGACAGCCTCTTCAGTAAATGGTGCTGGCAAAATTGGATAATCACTTGTAGAAAACTAAAGCTAGATCCTTATATCACCTTATATCACCCTGCACCAGATTCATCTCCAAATGGATCAAATACCTCAGAGTCAAAGCAGACACTCTGAAAACATTACAGGATGAAATAGGAGAAACCCTAGGTCTCCTTGGCACAGGCCAAAATTTTCTCATATCTAAACTATATATTTTAAATTTTTTATTTGTTTATTTATTTATTTTTTCAGTCATGGGGCTTGAACTCTTGGCCTGGGCACTGTCCCTGAGCTCTTCAGTTCAAAGCTAGAACTCTACCACTTGAGCCACAGTACCACTTCTGGTTTTCTGAGTGGTTTATTGGAGATAAAAGTTTCATGGACTTTCCTGTCTGGGCTGGCTTTGAACTGCATTCCTCAGATCTTTGTCTCCCAAGTAGCAAGGATTACAGATGGGAGCCTCCAATGCCCGGCTTTGAACTAAGCAAAAAACGAAGTGCCCACCCCCCAAAAGCATATCCTCAAATAATGGACAATCTCATTAATAAGTGGGCTAAAGACTTAAAGAGATACTTCTCTGAAAAAGAAATAAGAATGGCCAATAGACACATAAAGAAATGTTCAACATTGCTGGCCATGAAAGAAATGCAATTGTTTTAAAAGATAAAGAATTCATAGTAATAAATTATTTAGTGTATTTAAAGTTGTACTGCATAGATGCTATGCTAGACCCTTTTAGAACTTTCTAGAACCCTCTGCAATGGTGATGCATTCACTCTTACAGTCTACCACAGTGCTCTTTAGTAAACTGGAACATCACAGGATATGAACTTCTGAGCATCTAAGTACTGATTTCTTGTCTCTGCAACAAAACAGAAGATCAGGAAGATAATTGAATAAGCTGAGGAGATGAACTGTCTTTCCTTTGGCAAATCTGAATAGGTTTAGATATATTTTGTACTCATAGTATTTTATTAATGTATGTGCCCTGGGGCGAAAAACTTCTTATTTTCTGCCACATGGAGAATAGCTGATCCAATAATTGTGTGTGCTCTTTAGTATGTTTTATGGCACAGACTATAAAAAGGATTTGTGAACTGAACAAAGATCATTGTGAACCCAGTGTAGCAAAAATGCTGTTATAATCTCAGTTCATGGGTATCAGTTTGATGTTCAATCTTCTTCTCCAAAATACTGAGTGTGTACAACAAAAACTGAAGAATTTGTTCATCTAGAGTAAAGTGATCATATGACATGAAGATGTAGAAATGTAAGTATGAAGAAAATGAGTAGGGTTGAGCAAAATCTGAGGAGTTAGGAAAGGAAGAGTAAAGAGAAAGAAAAAAAGAGATGGTAGTGAGAGAGCAAACTCATGTAAAAACTGATACATAATGAAAAAAAATCTCACTAACACCAATGAAATGGAACTTCTGAGTTACCATCATGTCCCATACTAGTCACTTTGAAATTTGGGCTTTTAAATGTCATGATTCTTTTTTTTTAATAAGTTTTTTATTGTGAGAATACTGTACAGTGGAGCGGTTACAGTTACATGAGCAAGGTAATGAGTACATTTCTTATCAAGCATTGTTGCCTCCTCTTTTGTTTTTCCCCTACCCTCCCTTCCCTCCCATCTCCACAAATACACTGCACTCTGCCACCCCGCCCCAAACCCCCGGTCTAAATTGTAAAGTTCGTTTTCGACATAGCATCTTGTACATCTCATTGTTGCGATGGGTCAACCTGTATCCCTGTTTAAACAATTTTCCTCTTCCCCTCCCCAAATTATACCAACATCAAATACAGTGAAAACGGAGTTATACCGGGGAGAGGGACATACAAAGAACAAAAATATCACGTAGTACCTTATAAATACGTTAGAAGCAATAGCAAGAAAGAAAAAAAACCACTTGTGTCCTTATCTTGGGGTTCATTTCACCTAACATCAACTTATCTGACCTTTTCTGCTTGTCTCAAAACTATACTAGTTATTGCAAATAAGGGAAACCATGGGACCTATGTTTCTTTGGGCCTGGCTTTCTTCACTTAATATAATTTTTTTCCAAGTCTTTCCATTTCCTAACAAATGGGGCAATGTCATTCTTTCTGATGGAGGCAGAGAATTCCATTGTGTACATACACCACATTTTCTTGATCCATTCAAGAGGGGCATCTGGGTTGGTTCCATATCTTAGCTATGATTAATAATGCTACAGTACAAAATAGTTGTGCTGGTAGCTTAACTTCACTTTATGTTGCCTTTGGGAAAGCTGCTTCTGTGGATTTATGCAAATGTGTGTGTGTGTGAGTATGTGTGTGTGAGTGAGAGAGAGAGTGTGTGTGTGTGTGTTTCTGCAATAATAATATTTAAGGGAAAAAATAATTTAGTCTTTCATATTTTGGCTCTAGTAAATCCTGCAAAAGAGTATCTAAAACCAATATCATAGTTTTGAGGAAAGCCTTCAAGGTGACTCTTTTTTTTATTGTTATTGTAGAATTGATATACAGAGGTGTTGTAGTGACATGAATCAGGTAATGAGTAATGAATACATTTTTTTTCTTTTTTGTCGGTTGTGGGACTTGAACTCTGGGCCTGGGCACTGTCCCTCAGCTCTTCAGCTCAAGGCTATCACTCTACCACTTAAACTACAGCACCACTTCTGTTTTTCTGGTGGTTCATTGAGATAAGAGTCTCACGGACTTTCCTGCCCAAGGTTGGCTTTGAACTGTGATCCACATATCTCAGCTTCCTGAGTAGCTAGGATTACAGCCGTGAGCCACTGGTGCCTGGGTGAATACATTTTTTTGAACCATGTCTCCTCTTCCTTCACTCTCTCTTGGTTTTTCCCTCCTGTCCCCACCCATAAGATATCTAGTTCATTTTCCACATAGTAGATATGCACAATGGAATTCTACTCATCATCAGAAAGAATGATACTGTATCATTCACTGGGAAATGGAAAGACTTGGAAAAAGTCACATTAAGTGAAATAAGCCAGAGCCATAGAAACATAGGCTACATGGCTTCCCTCATTTGCAGTGCCTATAAATCTACAGGTGACTCTTGATGGAGATTTTTTATTCTATTTCAGGAAAATAGGAAGAATTGTCTACTCAACACCCAGACACCTGTCTTCTAAGGCCCATGTGAACAGCAGGAATTCCAGGGACTTGTCACCATTTGGACTCAGTTCAAACAATTTTCTGTAACTGCAGTCCAAAGGCCTCCATAATTTAGAATTTGTGAATGTGCTAATAATAATTAGCTACAATAGACTGAAGCGAAATGATTATTTATGTAAAGATTTCTATTAGCAAGGTGGTTTCATGGTGACACCACCATAGAAGCAAACACACAGAGTCATACATATCCACTCCATTTCTCTCCCTCATCATTACAACAATTGGAACATTCTGTCTTCACACAGGAACACTGTGGCTGTGAGCAGTATTCATTGTTTACTTGACCTCAGTAACTGTTGAGAAGCAAAATAAGTGTGGAATATAATTCATTCCATTAAATTCAGAAATAAGTCATTCTCTGGCATCTTATAATTCCTTCTTAATACTTGTAATTATTTTTTTGGTAAAAATACATAAGAGTTTTCACTGAAAACACCTGTGAGAACACAAAGCACTGTTTGGCAAATGTACTTGTCCTAGAAATCAACTGATTTAACTGTTAAAGTTTCAAAAACATTTGGTTTTGAGTGGTTCCTGGCATCTCTGTTTTTGTTTTTGAGCAGATAAGCTAGGTAATCACTGAATCAATATTCAGCGTAGATTTGTTGGAAAATATCATGCTAATTAAAGCCTTCATGACTGAGTAAGGAGCTAATTTCTGACTATAGAAACAACTATGTGAATTGCTTTAACCAATTGAACATCTACTGACTATAAACTTCTTAAAGTTGGCCTGAGCAATTGGACCCATTTAAATTAGCTATAGATTTGTATGAGTTTTGTCTATAGTAATAGCTCATGATGGAACCATTGGTAGTATTAATACTTTGGGAAAACATTTTTTTGTTCTCTGGAAAGTTGAAGATGATATCCTATTGGTTGTAAAAGAATCTTAGCACAGGAGAGGTCAACAAGGATCTCAACACACTTGTCCACTACTTTTAGTAGTGTATGTTGACTTTATAAATACCTTCAGGTAAAACTGCTAATTTCTTGGTTATTCTCTTGCCAGGACTACAGAAGCATAGGTCTTTTTTGCCTTATTATAGATGAAAATTATGAAAGGTCTGGAACTTTGTAGTCATTTAGAATTCAAAACATTATGAAATGTTTACTTTGAGTGAAATAGGTAGTGGAGGGTCAAACATAAAATGAAATCAGACATTAATGAAATGTCTGGATGCAATAAAACCTATTCGGAATCAGAGCATACTGTTGACAGTCCTATTCATATTTGATGACCACATAAATTTAAGCATGATATTTCTTTCATCACATAGATAGATGTTGTTTGCCTATCTTTTGTGGTCAATTATGAGGTAGACCTAATCACCAAAACTATATTCTAAAGACCAAGAATGCCCTGTATTTTGAATTGGATTTAAAATAGATATTTTAATTGAAAATAGATATTTATAACTTCTAGGTGAAACTCTGAATTAAGGAATTTATCAGTGTTTTTTTCCCCCTCAAACTAATTTTCTATTGAAATCTTGGAGAGTTTTTGCAGTTTCCTCCCTCCCCATTCTTTCCCTCCTTCCCCTTTTCCTTCTCTTCTTTCCTTCTTCTGCTTCCTTCCTTCCTTCCTCTTTCCTAACTTCTTCCATTCCTTCCTTCTCCTTCCTTTTTACTTTCATTCTTTTTTTATTAGCACCTATTAATTGCACAAAGCAATGTGCATATATTTGTATATATTTTATATCAATGAGGTTTTAATTCTGTTTTAAGTAATCATATTTATTTATTTTATTTGGTGGGGGGGCGGGGAGTCTGGTCATGGGGCCTGAACTCTGGACCTGGGTGCTGTCCCTCAGCTCTTCAGCTAAAAGCTAGCGCTGTACCACTTGAGCCACAGAGCCACTTCGGCTTTTTTTCTTTTTGCTTATGTGGTGCTGAGGAATCGAACCCAGGGCCTCATGCATGCAAGGCAAGCACTCTACCACTGAGCCACCTTCCCAGCCCCAAGTAATCATATTTATAAAGCATTGACATATATTTCCTTTACTTTATCATTGTTTGAATAACTTCACATTACCTAACTTTGATATCTGATTAACATTTATTTATATTTATATTTATTTATTTATTCATTCATTTATTTAGATTGGTCTTAGGGCTTGAACTCTGGTCTCGGACACTGTCCCTCAACTTTTCTGCTCAAGGTGAGCCTTTTATCACTTGTGCCACACTGCCACTTGCAGTTTTCTGGTGGGTTTTTGGAGATAAGAGTGTCATAGACTTTGCTTCCCATCCTGGCTTTGAACTGTGATCCTCAGATCTCAGCCTCCTGAGTAGCTAGGATGACAGACGTGAGCCACTGGCACCCAGCTGATAAATTTATTTTACACAAAAGTGGCTGATGCTTTGAATCTGTTATTGTGGAGATGGGAGGGAAGGGATGGTAGGGGAAAAATAAAGGAGGAGACAACAATGCTTGATAAGAAATATACTCACTACCTTGCTCATGCAACTGTAACCCCTCCTCGGTACAGTATTCTTACAATAAAAAACTTATTAAAAAAAGAATTAGGCATAAACTGATCTTGTTAAACTAAGTTTAATAATTGACAATTATTATGATAAGGAAAATGTCATAAAAGAGGATTGCTTTGCATTTTTATTATCACATATTAGTAGTACAAGAGAATTTCACTGTGACATTCTATACATACCTTAACCAGACCCACCCCTCTTACTCTCTATCCTCCCCCTTCTCCCTTTGTCAAGTTCATTAAAGTCCTTTCCTTTCATTTTCTTTCCTTTCATTTTCTTTTTTTACTCCCTACCTTTATTTTTGTGTACTGGTAGCAGGACTTGAACTCAGGTCCCTCTGCCTTCGCTCTGCTTTCTCCCCTCATAGCTGGGACTCTATCACTTGAGCAATGCTCCCAGTGTAACTTTTTGGTTGTTGCTGCAGCTGCTGCTGCTTAATTGGTGATAGAGGTTCATAGACTTTTTGCCTGAGATGCCTTATCTCAGTCTCCTGATTTTCTAGGATTATAGTCTTGAGCCCTAAATTGCAGCTTCCCTGTTGTTGCTTTACACATACATATGAACAATATTATAACAATATTCACCTTTCCTCTAAGAATGCAATTATTTGGTGAACTGGAATTTGAGTGTAATATGAACTGTGTTATACATTGATTTGCTAAATATAATTTTATGAAAAAAATCTATGCATAAATTAGTATATAGTTTCTTAACCAAAATGACTCTGAATTGCTGGTGCTCTCCATTAGCGTCATTCTGAATGATTATGTTTATTAGTTTATTATTCAGCATTAGTAGTACTATTTAATTGGGAGAAAACCAACATTATTGTAGTTACTTGGAACAGTACAAAACAAGTTGAAATTAAAACACATAAAAGGACCACAGACTCTATACCAAAAGTAATGTATCTTCATTATAAAAAATATCAATTTATTTTATTTATCTATTTATTTTATCTATTTTTAAAAACTTACCTCTAATTTCTTTTCTCCTGTCAAAAATTACAAAATGAAGCAAAATCCTACTTATTTTTATCTTCTAATTATTTCGCTAAATACTGATTTGTAAACTGGGTGATAGAATTGAGGATAAGATGTATACATATCTATGATCTTAAGAAAATCAAATGTTAATGAGAGACTCTAAAGTCAGCATGCCAAAATATGCCAAAGTACACCTAACTATTTCTTGCTAGATAATGTCTACAAAGTTCATGTTAAGAACGATATAAGACCATTTATATGTGCTTATCTCTTAATACTTTGTCATCAAGGACCTTTTACTTGAGAATGTACTCTATGTGCTAGTGAGAAGATTATCTAAATTATATCCACAGTCTTTACTATCATAAAAGTCTGCACGAGTTGGGCACGGGTGGCTCAAGCTGTATCCTAGCTACTCAGGAGGCTGAGATCTGAGGATCACAGTTCAAAGCCAGCCCAGGCAGAAAAGTCCATGAGACTCTTATCTCCAATTAACCACTAGAAAACTGGAAGTGATGCTCTAGCTCAAGCGGTAGAGAGCTCGCCTTGAGCTGAAGAGCGCAGGGACAGTGCCCAGGCCCAGAGTTCAAGCCCCACGACTGACCCCCCCCCAAAAAAAAATCTGCATTATTCTGGCCAAATGATGTAATAGTTCTAAACTTCTGTAGTTTTGCTCACAGTGCTAGCAGATATATAAAGCTAGCATCCTAATATTTAAATATAGCATAGGACAACAGAATAAGAACTTGCTCTGTGAATTCAAGGGTTATGAGAAGACTGATTTTTATCAACCAGTGAACTGAGACAAAGAGAGGTTTAGAGCATACATCAGTGCCAATGATGGTTCTTGTACATGAAAATTAGTATGATTCTGATTTTTCCTTGAAACCCTACTTGGGTTGAATTCCTCTGAGGGTTCAGCACATATCCACACTGTAAATTCACAAGGATAGAATATATGGCATTGGCCTTGTTATCCATGAATGGCAAGTTCCAGGATCTCTGTACAAAAACCTGTAGTGCTCAAGTGTTACAGAAAATGTAATATTTTGTACATGAACTGTATACTTTACTTACACCATGAGTAATATTTAATAATGTCATTGCTATGCACATTTTTTATTATGTGTGTTTGTTGAATAATGATAAGAGAAACAATCTCCACATGCAACTTTTGGTTTCCAAATACTTTTGATATACAGTCAGTTGAATCCACAATTATGGGAGTGTTACTGTGAGTGTGTGTGCAAAAGTGATTTTCTGAGTTAGTAATATATGTTGTTTATGTACCTTTAAATGGCACAGATATCTAGTGCTTTTGTTAGAGGAAATTTTTATTATCTGTATCTTTCCAGAGAATTCTGTCCATTTTAAAGTACATGCAGCATATATTTTATATATAGAAAACATATCCGATGCAAATTTTTGGCTCTTAGCTTTTCTTTCTCTTGGGGGATTCTACTGTATGGCTTATTCCACATTTTAGATTGCTACCACACATTCCTTTTCCTATATGTAGCATAACTACTTAATAAATGATGTAGTTGACTTTTCCCCAGTTTTTGCTATTACCTCCTAAACAGCAGTGACAATTCACCATTCATATATGTAATTACGTTTATAGAAAGAAACCCTGAGGATGTAATTTCTGGATCAACAAATAGATACTTTTCTAATTTCAGTAGATATTCCAAAATCATCATTCACTAGACTGGCATCAGTCTGGTAATGGCACTAGAGTTTTGTTGATGGTATTAGAGCTTAAATTCAGGGCAATGTTTGGTGTTCATGCTCAGCTGGCATACCTGCAACCTTGAGACATACCTGCAACCCAGATTTTTGCTAGGTATTTTGGAGATTGAATCGCATAGATTTTCTGCACAAGCTAGCATTGAACCAAGATCCTCCAGATCTGAACCTCCTGGGAAGCTAGTTTTAGAAGTGCAAGCCTTTGGTGCTCAACTGAGAAAGATACTTTTCTTCATATAGAGTCTCTATCACAATGTCATTCAATAATTTTATTTCTAATGAGATGGCATTTTTAGTTTGTGTATTTCTTAGGATGAGTATATTTTTCTAAGCTCTGTTTTTTTATGTGTGATACTATTTGCTATTGATTAAACATTAATTGACATGTTGATCTGTAAAAGCAAATTTATATTCATCCCAGGAAGTAATATATGGTGTTTGATATATCTCACAAAACTTTTCTTAGATTATCATTTAATACTTTTTTTATTTAGAATATTAGGAGCCAAAAAGTCAATTATGCATTCATGTATTACATTTATCACTTTTCCTCTTTGCAGACACTCAGTTTTAGTATATTTAAATGTATTCCCATTAGACATGTGTGTATATGTGTATATGTTTGTGTACATATGTGTATATGTATGCATATATGTATATATGTGAATATACATTTACATATATATACATATATATGAGGTTGAACTTTGTCCTCATGTTTTGTAGGCAGGTGTTCTGCCATTTGAGTAATGGTCCAAATTTAATATTTTGTTGATAGTTTCATCTAATACTTTTATAGTTTCTCTTTTGTTCGGTGCTACTAGGTTGAGAATTTGGTGCCAGACACTTGTAGGTGGTAGCTGGAACATATGAATCATGCCTCTAATCATTCTGATTTAGTTATTTTGGAGATAGAGTCTCTAGTTTATGTTCCACCTTTCCTCTTCTTATACTTGGAGAGTAGCTGGAGCTGGCATCACTGGCTCATGCCTATAATCCTAGCTACTGAGAAAGCTGAATGCCTGAGATCTGAAGTTTGAAGCCAGCCCAGGCAGGAGAGTCACAAGATTCTCTTTTTCTTTTTTCTTTTTTGTAATTGTCAAGGTGATGTAGAGAGGGGTTTCAGTTATATAATCTTGTTGACCCTTCCCCCATTTTTCTCCTATTTTCCCTTCCCGCTCCCCAAGTTGTATAGATCGTTTCCAACATATTGTCTTGTGTATTTCCCTCTTGCATTAGTTTGCCTCCTTATCCTTTGTCTCGCCATTCTGTTGTTCCCCTCCCTTTTTCTAATTAAAATAAACAATATATGTATACAATATAGAATACCAGGGTACCAAATCAAATACAGAAACAACAGAGGATATATCATATGGGGAAGAATATACATAGAGCTCCCCTCTGACCCAGCAATGCGACTCCTGGGAATTAACCAAATGACCACAAATAAGACCACACTAAAGCTACCAGCACAACTATGTTTATCACAGCATTGTTTTCCATAGCTCAGATATGAAACCAAACCACATGCCCCTCAGTAGATGAATGGATCAAAAATGTGAGATATATATATATATATATATATACATATATATATATATATATATATATATATTTCTATGCTTCCTATGCTTCTATCAGAAAGAATGACACTGCCCCATTTGTAAGGAAATGGAAAGACTTGGAAAAAATTATATTAAGTGAAGTAAGCCAGGCCCAAAGAAACATAGGTCCCATGGTTTTCCTTATTTGCAATAATTAGTGTATGTCTAGGATAATCCATGAACTCTGGGCCTGGGCGCTGTCCCTCAGCTCTTCAGCTCAAGGCTAGAGCTCTGCCACTTGAGCCACAGCACCACTTCCAGCCTTTTATTTTCTGCTTATGTGGTGCTGAGGAATTGAACCCAGGGCCTCATGCATGCAAGGCAAGCGCTCTACCACTGAGGCACCTTCCCAGCCCTAATCCATGAAATTCTTTACTCCGGTAATCTTCCAAAACAGTTGGAATTGGATCTGTGGCTCAAATGGTAGAGTGCTAGCATTGAGGAAAAAAAAAATTGAGGACAGTACCCCAGGTCCTGTGTTCAAACCCCAGGCCCAGCGCATGCATGAGCAAACACACACACACACACACACACACGCACAGAATATCTGGAGCAAGAGGCCTCTGCACACCTACCAATTATTGGTTGAAATGGGACCTAACCAACCATTTGCTCAGACTGGCTTTAAACCACGACCCACTCAATCTATGCCTCCCAAATAACTGCAGTTGTAACTAGAAGCCACCTGCACTCGGCCTGTTTTTTCACCTTTCATGTTATTTTATTTTTTTAATTTGGTTGGTCATGGGGCTTGAACTCTGGGCCTGGGCGCTGACCCTGAGCTCTTCAGCCCAAGGCTAGCGCTCTACCACTTGAGCCACAGTACCACTTCCAGTTTTCTGAGTGGTTTATTGGAGATAAGAGTCTCACGGGCTTTCCTGTCTAGGCTGGCTTTGAAGCGCGATCCTCAGATCTCAGCTTCCTGAGTAGCTAGGATGTCAGGTGTGAGCTACCGATGCCCAACTCATGTTAATACTTTTAACCAATTAGGTGTTCAGTGTGATTAAGTAAAAATGCAGCCTTGCTAAATTTCCCTGAAATGATTCTGTTTTTCTCATGTTCTTTTCATGTTCTCAAAGATTTGAATTGCTAACTTTTACAATTAGAACACTCTTATTTTAACAGCACTTGTGAAGTTATTTAAAGTTTTCTGCCACTTATTACCCTTATTGGCTACATACAAGGAAGATCCAGTAATACATCCTAAACCTTAACTTAGAAAGTTAATGGATAGATTGGATCAAATTTAATTGTGCTACAGATTATATTTAACTCTGCATTCATTTGAATAAAAACTACCCAAAACTTTACTAAGGATTGAGGGTAAGCCAAACTGGTTAAGTAGGCCAGGCACCAATGACTCACACCTGTAATCCTAGCTACTCAGGAGGCTGAGATCTGTGGATTGTGGTTCAAATCCAGTCCAGGCAGGAAGTCTGTGAACCTCTTATCTCCAATAAACCACCAGAAAACTGGAAGTGGCACTGTAGCTCAAGTGGTAGAGTGCCATCCTTGATTTGAGGGATAGTGCTCAGGCCCAGAGTTCAAGCCCTATGACTGACAAAAAAAAGGTAAGTAATCATAAGTAAGCAGGAGATAGACAATATGTAACCATAATAAATAAATAAATAAATAAAAATAGAATAGATATCCTGTAGACACTCAAGTGGTAGAGCAGTTGCTTAGAAAGCAGGAGCACTCTGTGTTTAAAACTCAGCACCACAAATAAGGGGTTATGCCATAGTGTTATATTCATATATCCACAGTCACCTTCTCCTGAGGGAGAGTCAGTATTCAAAGTAACTTTATAGGTGGTGTTTGGAAATCCCAAGTGCTTCTCTAAATGTACAATATTACATTTCCTGAAGGTGGAAAAGAGTCTTTCCTGCACTTAGGTTGTACAAACACCAAGGATATGCAATTCTACTTATTATTTTTCACTCATTTGAAATTCAGAACTCCTATTCCTTTCCCACATGTCTAACCTCTCTAGTCAGAGGGAAATTACACCTTCACTTCCTGCAAAGAGCTGCAGGAGAGGCCAGTCTTGCATTCCACGTGCATAGGTCACATGCATTATCAAATTGAAGAAAGATAGTGACCTCTGATAAGGAAGTGTGACTTGGTGAACTTTGGGACATTGCCCATGTACTTGAGATAGTGCTAAGAACCCTTTTGATACCTGCTGTATGCATGACACTGTTGTTTTATTTTTATTGAAAATGCATGAGAGGCTAAACTCCAAAGTTGTTAGTAATTGAGGTTGAGAGTGTGGAGATGAACAACTGTGTTTCCTCCACTGACTGTGGCTCTTGAACTTTGTCTTCTGCCAGCAACTGCAGAACTACTGCTCAGTTCACATATGTGGGTTTAGTTAGAGCTTCCTTTTTCCTTCCCTTTTTAAAAATTTGGGTTTAAAATTATGAAGCATATAGAAAGTTCTTTTGGAAGAAAGGCTACAGAATGTGAAATCCCAGGTTTTTCCTCTGCTTCACTAATTTTATTACCTAATACCAGGTGAAATTTGTTGTCATGACTCTCTAGACATATAATTTTATACCCAAATATTTTAATTAATTGAATTTCTTTTGTAGAATCTTGTTTACTTCGATGTAGGCCCTTAAAATCTGGTTCTTTATATACTGCAAATAACAGTTTGAACAAATGTAAGTTGAAAGAAAGCATAAGAGATCATGTTTAATTTTTTTATTTCATTTCGAAAAGCCTAAGTATAATAACAGTACACTGAAAGCTGAGATCTTCTCTTTTTAATATTTTCATCAAGTACAATTGTGGTAAAATGGATAATTGAATAGGGGAGAAAAATTCTTAATGTACATTGATATTCTATCACAGTGAACTTTGTGTTGATAATCAACTAGTATTTTGTGTTCCTTTTTTACTTATTGGGAAGTCAATTATTATAGAAGTTCAGTTGTATTTTTGTGGGATATTTTACCAAAATGAGTGACTATAAAATACTTTATTGTAACCTGGCATATCTGTTTCTCAGCATATTTAATTCTGTGGCTAACAATGGTAAATGTCTGAATTGTAAAATTAAAATATTTAAAAATGTTTCCTTTTTCTTGTAGTATAGGAGATTAAAATTTGCCTTTCTATAGATTATAACACTGGTTATAATAAAATCATAGTCAAGTAAGTGTAGATTCTTAGATTTCAAAATTAATAATAAAAATCAGAAAAATATACTTCCCACTAACAAGATTGGTCTATATTTGTCACTGATTCAATAAGCCAATGAAAAGATCAGTCAGTATCAGAAAGATAGAGTTGATTACCTAGTGCAATTTCACTTTTCAATAGGCGTGTATATAGAAATTCCTCAGCTACCAATCATATAGCTTTACAATGTTGGAACAGCACACTCGAGGTCCTGTGGGTCTGACTCTTTCTTTCCAAAACCAAGGGCTCTCAAATATCCTTCCCAATTACAACCCAGAGTCTGCTCTCCCTCCCCCTGCCCCCGGCCTTCCAGGATCAGCTAGCACGATTTTGTGTGTGTGGCTAGTTCTATAAGAACAAATAACCAAGACTACCGTTATGTTCAGAATTAATCCACCAAGGTGGAGGCCACGGGCCACCTCTCCATCTGTGGGCCTCCTACACCTCTTCTCTCTGGGCTACCAAGATACATCAGAAGGGCCTAAGCCACTTCTATGAGGAGGCTGTGCAATGAGGCCCGTCTTCTGAGGATAAAGACCTTGAGTGCCCAAAGGATGAGGGGAAATGCCTGGAACCTAGAGAAGAATCCGAGCCATGCCCCCTGGGATCTCCATGTCTGGGGTAACTAATGGACAGACACCCCTCCCCGGCCCTTCCTGTATCAGTGACTTCCTGGCAAACCATGTCCTACATCAAGAAGTGGAGCTCCCCAAGAAGATAGGCAACCATCAGACTGAGCTCCCCAGGCTGGCGGCCTGGCTGGCCAAGATGGGAGAGGGTTCCTCTCCTTAATGCAACGTGTCTGGAAAGTTCCAAAGCCCAACCATCTTTGGGGGCTCACCTGGCATCTGGGCTTTAGTCTGAACCTCTCCTGTGGCCATTGGGCAGCTTCTTAACCAACCATCCTACAGGCCTTCCTTGGAACAAGTGAAACAAATAATAATAATCCCATTCATTTCCATAGATCATTCTCTTACTAAAAAAGCTTTTGAAATGTTGGGACTATGTTTTCTTTTATCCACACTCTAAGGAAGGAAGAAGAAATACTATTGAATGACCTTCAGTGTTTTCAGAAGCTTGATGTTTTACTACAATAATGACATTGACTAATGGTTTTGCATAAGAAGACTTGCACACAATTTAAAACTAATCAATTTTGATGTCTTTTAATGCCCTCTCTGATATTACATTTTATATACTTTTCACATGTTGACATTTGGCAGCCTATCATTTGATAACAGATTTTATTATGCTTTGCACATTATATATGATTCAGTGGGTTTTAATTGTGGGTATAAATAATCAACAGCATACTTATATAAATTCAATGTTTTTATTAGTCTTACAAGCTGGTTATTATCAAATAGAATGGTTATTTTTTGCAAGACTCTCAACAAGTAATTTAACAACCAACAAATATTTATAAGTTTCTACACTCATTCATAAGGATAAAGTTAAAAATGATGTATTAGGAACAAACATATAATATGGAAGTTTCTTAAATTATAAATTATAAATCAGTAGGCTTTAATTGAAATTCTATGCTGTGATTTAGAAGTAAACAAAATATCACTCCAGGTCTTAAAAAGCCATCTGTAAGATAGGAACTATAAATCCTACTTAGCAAGATTATTCTAAATAGAATTATAAAGATTACTTAGGTGACAGAGAACAAAATATGAATACCAACAGCCTCCATGATGAAAAGAAAAAAGAAAAAATACAAGCTGTATTGCCTTGTAAGGATAGTTTTAAATTCCCTTTAAATGAAGCTACTTTTGGATTGGAACATAGAAACATAAGAACTTGGATATAAATGAAAATGTATTTTTTGAATGTTATATTCTGAAAAGGGAAAAATGTCATCCATCTAAACATAAGAATAAAAACTTTATAATACCAATATCTTAAGAATATTTATCTTAAGAAAATGTATTATAAAAATGGTTATGCTACTGAAATTATGAGACCCTTGAATAGAAAGATGAGGAAATGGATGTTGAATTTGATTTCTTGATTTTGAGTGGCAAAAGTGCCTGTATGTAAAAACGTTAAGCAGAATGGTAGGATATTAGACTGTAAGTGAGAAGATCACTTTTAAAATAAAATAAAATTTAAAAAAGGAATGAAATACACACTGTAAAGTTTGGCCTAAAGTAGTTTAGATGAGGAGAAAAACTAGAAAAACAAATGTAAGGAGTTTTAACATAGAAATGACAGCTGAAGGGGCTGGGAAGGTGGCTCAGTGGTAGAGTGCTTGCCTTGCCTGCATGAGGCTCTGGGTTCGATTCCTCAGCACCACATAAACAAAACAAAACAAAAAACAAACAAAAAAAAGAAAATATAACTTCCTTTTTGCTGATCTATCTTTTGAGATGTAGCTCAATATTTTCTTGACTATCCTGAAAAATATGAAGCAAGCCTATATTGCTCCTATAGGATCCTATCTGAAAGAACAAGGCACAAATCTAGTTCTGTATTTACTAATATATGTGTACAAAGTAATACTTTCTTTATAGATTGGCTAGGTACTTCCTTTATCCCCAACTTTTTTTTTTTAGTCAGCCATGGAGCTTGAATCTGGGCCTGGGTGCTGTCCCTCAGCTCTTAGCTCAAGGTGAGTACTCTACCACTTGAGCCATAGCACCACTTCCAGCTTTTTCTGCTTATGTGGTGCTGAGGAATCGAACCCAGAGCCTCATGCATGTGAATCAAGCACTCTACCACTGAGCCACCTTCCCAGACCATTTCTCCACCATTTTATTAGTTTGAATCAGTTGTGCAAGAACATTTCATTTTGACATGTCTATCTATGTATACAAGAAACCTGAATCGGACTCTCCCATTTGCTCTCCCTCACTCCCTCTTTCCATTTAAAATCATTCTCAATGACCATCTTTGCCTCATTTTCTCCACATGTATTTTGACTACATCTGCCCTCTTTCCCCATCTTCACCTGCCTTTCCCTTCCTACTGATATCCACAGCTAGGACAGGACCTCTTTTAATCTCTTATCATTTATTCTTTCAGTGAATGTTACTTTTTCAAAAAAGTTTCATAGTGCTATTTTATAGCATGGATAATACATCAATAAGACTGGCCTAGGAAAAAATCTAACCCAATTCTATTTCGTAATTATTAATTCCTGGAAAATAGACCCTTCAGATATTTGAGGTGAACTCAGATTCTATAGTAGAATAAGGTACTTACAATAAAATATAATTATTCTATAAAATAGTTTCAATTGACAAATTATTATTTTTTTTCCTCTCTGGATTCTCTTCTATTTTTCCCTCTGGATTCATGTATATATGTACACACACACACACACACACACACACACACATATATATATATGAATAGTTATTATAATGTAGAGAAATAAAGCTATGCATTATGAGGAACTTTATATTTCCATCTATGTGGCAAGTACTGAACACATATCCTGGTAAGTTCAAGAAAACTTTAATTTTGGATACGTACCTGATTTATTTTCAGTTGTAAAATAAGTATCATTGTGATTCTAGTTTTCCATATTTTATACTGAACCCACCTTCTTAGTATTGTGAACGACAGAGTGTTTTGAGAAATCATGTTGCTAAACCTGAGGGATGGAAAAGTAGAATAGGACTGTTTGAGGAGAGATCAGCAGAGGAGAAGACAAGGGAGAAAGCACACAATGCCTACATATTATCAAGGATATTAAATGCATGTATAAAAATGATATAACCAGACCCATCAAGATTGTTGAAATAGAAAGAAGAGGAGAAAGTGGGCTTAAGAAAGGAATATTGAGGCTGAGTGCTGGTGGCTCATGCCTGTAATCCTAACTACTCAAGGGGCTTAGATCAATGGATTGCTGTTCAAAGCCATCCTAAATAGGAAAGTCCATGAGACTCTTAACTCCAGTTATCACCAGAAAACTGGAAGTGGCACTGTGGCTCAAAGTAGTAGAATGTTAGCCTTTAGCAAAAGAGCTCAGGGACAGACCCCAGGTTCTGAGTTCAAGCCCTATGATGGAACAAGAAAAGGAATAAACATGAGGTGAATTTCATTAAATAGTATCTAGAATCATCTTGTTTCTATCACAATTCAGCCACTTTATACAAGTACTTAATTTAAATACATTGAAAGGCAGAAATTTTCTCAACTATGAATTGCACATTGGAAAAGCTGATGCACTGTTTCTACTTACCAATTTTTTTTTAATTTTTTCGTGCAGAGATTTTAGTTTGAAGCCAGCAAGCCAGTAACAACAAAAAGTTCTACATCAATAGAGTTTTGAAGATATATTATGTTTTCTGAAAGAGCAGAACCCTTTACTTGATGTATACACATGGACTTCCTCTGAATCAGGATTACTTTATTATAATTCGCAAAAGATATGTAAAACCTAAAATTAGCATCATGCTTGTGTGACTTTGCATAGAAGCTATAGACTGTCAGACATTCTGAAGTGGGTGGGGGGAACACAATTATGAGTCTATTACTGAAACATTTTATATAATCCTTGTGAAAGCCTAAGAGAGATTTATTAAGAACAAGAAATGCCTTCACTAGCCTGTGTTCTCATGTACACGTTTAGGATAATTTTCTTATGATTTTAAATCAACAGTACATAATCAATGTACCTGCCTTGCATCCACCTGCTAACACAGACAGCATGGCAGAAATAGAAGTATCTTTCCTCCCTAGGACAGAGATCATGTTCGTTAGAGCAAGAACATGGAAGAATGGTCATGAAGCTCTCCTGATGTGAGGAACAGGCCTATTACAGCTGCATAGGCTTTCATGGTACAACAGCCTCTTGTTGTTTTGGACTCTTTCAGCTCATTCTCTTAGAACTATTGTGAATAGGGCTGGGGTTTAAAGTCTGTATTGGAAGAGGGTAGATGCCATCTTAAGCAGAAATTTTGGCAGATCCATTTTGGATATGCAGTTTTACAGACAGCTTCATGACCTTCAAGTGATTTATATTTACATTTAGTTAAAATCCTCATGTACCTACTGCTAGCTAATTAATAAGCTTTTGATTAGTTGGGTTACCAGTGTTAAAGAAGAAACTGAATACCTTTTTTTCACAGAGAACTTAAGTATCATGATCAAATTCTTTTCTGATTTGGAATTGAAAATTAATTCTATGGAATAAAATGCAGTTTTCATCCATTACTCATACTAGTGAGAAATCACCCTACAGGAATTTAAAACAATAATTCTGTAAGTTGGTTTCAGTATTCTTGTTTTCCAAAGAAATATTGCTTCATTGCATATAAAATATTTGCTTAAAAGTAGGTAAATCTCACAGTTTTAAAGGGATCAGATCAAGATCAGATTAATCTCAGAGCAGTTGTAGTTATTTTATGTATATCAACCGTCACTTTTGAACTTTTGCTTCAAGAACTGTATACGTAAAAGCATACTAAATACATCATTACCAGTTTGAAATACTAAAGATTTTGTATCAGAGAATTTAATATGTAAACAAGTATTTCATCTTTTCAGAGAGGTTTCATTGGAAGGTATTTCCTATAAATCAATAAGGTAATACTGTAAAGAAATGTAGTTGTAGCCCCTCAATACAGTATTTTCACAATAAAAAAAGAAAGCATTTATTCAAAACGCCCCAAAAAGAAAGTATTGAAAATGAAAATTCTTAGGACTATTTTCAGGGATGAGGTGTTTGTTCAGTATTTGCAATATTCATACCTAAAATTTCTCTCGGATGTTCTTCATTAGTTCTACTTACTGTGAATTTTATTAGGCTAATAATATCACAATGATGAAATAAAATATTCTTATATATTTCCTGATGGAAATTTGATAGTTATCACTATTTGCTAGTTACTTGTGGGAAATTAAAGGGTAAGTTTTCAATATTAATTTTCCTGGGGGGTTTCCAAGGACTTCAATTTGGATACTGAACTCTTTCTCTTCTTTTTCTTTTTAATCTTCTCTATGGAATCCCATGAACTCAATAGTTTTAGACAATATAAATTTGTTTCTTATAATTATGAAATCTGAGAAGTAAGATTAAGTCACTAACAAACTGGATGTTTTGTAAGGACATGTTTTCTAGTTCCCAGATGGAGCCTATAGGCTGTCTTCACAAGGTAAATGAGGTTCTTTCTCAGACTTTCTTTCTTCCTTTCCTTCTTTCCTTTCTTTCTTCCTTCCTTTCTCTCTCTTTCTTTCTTTTCTCCTTTCTTCCTTTCTTTCTTCCTTTCTTTCCTTCTTTCTTCCTTTCTTTCCTTCTTTCTTCCTTTCTTTCCTTCCTTCCTTCCTTGCTGTTCATGTTGGCTCTCTGTTTATGCCCCAGTAACCTTTTAAAGAACCTCTTTTTGGGGATAAAGATTTCAATGTACACATCTTGCAGGGATACAAACATTCAGATCACACTTGAGTTCACTGTTCACATTTAAGAATAAATTTATGCCCTGTGCTGTTGGTTCAAACCTTTAATCCTAGCTACTCAGGAGGATGAGATGTGAGGATCATGTTTCAAAGCCACGCTGGCCAGGAAAGTCCATGAGATTCTTATCTCCAATTAACTACCAAAATAAAGCAAGAAGTGAAGCTGTGGCTCAAGTGGTAGATTGCCAGTGTTTAGCATAAAAGCTCAGGGATAGCACTCAGGTCCTGAGTTCAATGTGTAGCACCAACACACACACACACACACACACACACACACACGCATACACACACATACAGAGAAAGAGAAAGAAAGACAGAGACAGAGACAGAAAGACAAAGAGAAATTACATGCATGAATTCTAGTTTCATCCCACAGGCTGGAATTTTATTAAACACAAAGCATGTAGAGCATGAGAAAGATACACATGTTGGCCAAATATTAAATGAAATTTAGATAACTATCAATAAGATGAATAAAAAGACAGAAGTTATTTTACTGGTGGTCACACCATGATCAACATATTTCTCTCAAACATATTGTAGCAAGAATTGACTTTTGGGTGTGTTGTGGTTTTTATGACCAATTATATCTCTTGCCTGCCTCTCTCCTGAACACAGAGTATGATCTACAGCAACTGGCTTGTTGAATTGCCCTTGCTAGTGCAATCATCCAATGAAGAGTCATTCTCTTCTGCAACCATATAGCACAAATCAAAACTCTACCATAAATCTCCAAATCCCTTTGATGAAGACACTCAGCTTTCCCCATTTCAGTCCAGCTCTATTCCTGACAATCTAAGACTAGTGGATTTCTTAAATATTATTTTTATTTACTAAAAATTATTGTAAAGGTGATTTACAGAAAGGTTACAGTTACATGTGTTGGGTAATGCGTATATTTATTTTTGAACAATGTCACCACTCCCTCATTATCTCCCAGTTTTTCCCCTCCCCACTTCCCTTCCCCTAGAGTAGTATAGTTCATTTCCAATGTAGTGTCCAGTGAGTGAGTTTTATTGCTGAATTGGTTCAACCTTTGTCCCATCATTTCTGTACTTCCCCTTCTCCTCCCCAAATCAGATAAAGTTATATACAAACAAAGTTTACAGAAACTAAAAACAACCACAGAAGGGAATAAGCCAAAGGATAAAAGGAACAAAAGAAAAGAAAAGAAAAGAGAAGAAAGCAAAGAAAAGAGAAGAAAGAAAAGAAAGGAAAGGAAAAGAACCATGAACAGTACAACAAAAAACCTCTTCCTTCCATTTCTCAGAGTTCATTTCAATAAACTTCATTTTATATGATCCTCTGCATATAACTATTGGGTCCTTGCGATCATCTTCTAAGAATAGCCTCCTTTGTTTTCACTGTGTGAATATTAGGATCCTGTTTAATGAATCATGTCCAGGTGTAATTTTGTCAAAGCAGAACAAGAGTACACATACAGCTGGCAGTTGCCAGGAGATCCCACTCTAGGTGCAAAGTAACTTTGTAGCCTGGTGAGTCAAGAAAAGCCAAGGAAGGTATGGGTTTTTCCTCCCACGCTTTCAGTAAATAACAGAAAGCATAGAGAGTAAAAGTTAATAACAGCAACCATGGATAACTTTAATGGGGGATGAGCAAGGACAGGGTTGTAATGAAACGGACATCGACATGGAAGGAGAAAGTTGATCAAGAGTCCCCAGCACAGAGAGGGGATGGAAGACTCCCTCTGATGAGTAAGTGATGACTGATCATGTATCATACTGGGAAGATTCCATCTGGGATTTCTTCATGTACAAGCTTCAGCAAATGAAAGATTCTTCATTTCATTGGGAAATAATGAAAACAAAAGCTTCACATTGCAAGCTACAGCATAGGTAGAAACATGAACAAAAAGAATTGTGTATGGAATATTGAGGGGGAAATTCTTTATGTATATTGGGGAAAAGAAAAGAAACAAAATTTAAAGCCTACATGACTTTGAGGATAGTGAGATATTGATTGAGCCAGTAAGAATGGTTTGAGAGAGTTGAGAGAATATGATTTTAGTTCTGCTGAAAATGAGTTATCTCAAAACTTGAGTACGTTGTTTGTGAAACTAGTCAGATCTAGAGAATAAAATCTGTAGATTCATCAGTCTCATTGATAAGGGAGGAATTTTATAATGTTATATACAAGTGTCAATCTTCTAGAAACTTTTCACATAATATATCCTTTTTTTTCTTGTCCAAGTTGGTATTGGTCTTTAGTTTCTTACTTTTTTCCCCTCCTCCTCCTGCTTCATGCTTATCCTCTTCCTATTTTTTCATCTTTGTCCTTTTATTTTCTTTCTCCCTTTTCATTTCTTCCAATGCATCCTCTGAGCTTTGGCTGCCTCTTTTAAATGACTATCTGCACCTACATCTTTTTCCTAGAAATAACTCAATTCAGCAATCTCCTCTCTTCTTGCCCTCTATGGTCATTTACATTCTGTGGTTTACTTTTTTTTTTGCACAGTTATCTGAAAGCAATAGGAATATTTGATGACCTACTGATTGGAAAACTATTTCTTTAATCTATTGGTGGCCAGCACCATTAGAAATGAGCATATAATTTACAATACTCTATAAATGTTAACACTAAGTACATATTTGATATTTGCAATTTTACCACCTGATGTTTGGAATTCAGAAATTTAAGTTAAAATGTTTCAACACAACACAATCCAAAATGAGCACTTCAGCAGAAATCTGCTTTGATTATAGTAGGTGTCAATCATCCATTATTCCATTTTACTCCTGCTGTTTGTTATTTTTCTACCTACTACAATTTAGGAGTAATTTTGCTTTATGCAGCTTTGAAAACATCACAGAGCTTTATATGCTAATGGGAAATTTAAAAGATCATCTTATTGAATATAAACACTATCATTTTAAGTTAAATGAATTTCTTTATAATTATAATTGTTTTTTCCTTTGTGTTTGAATAACTTTTACATGATGTGTTGGAAATGTTTATTAGCTTACATTAGTTATACAGAGGGGGGCTTCATTGCTACCTTTCTACTTTTTATAATATGTTCCAATTGATCTCACTTCCTCTGTGATTCTCCCTTGCCCTCTCCTCCTTTGCTTTTCATAATAGAGTTGTTTGAAATTACTTTCAAAATATCTGTGAAAATATTGGTCCTCTATTGGTTGGTATCCATTAGTAAAATTAGAACTATGTAGGGCGAAGAATGGAGTTATGTATAATGATAACACTTATCTATATTTATCTCATTTCTATCAACTATATGTGTTTTATCTAGTTTCAGTGTTCTACTAGTCACTGATACCATGGAGATTGGATTGACTATTATGTATTGATGTTGCCTCTTGTAACCTATGACACTCATATCTTCTGTGTGGAGATGTTAGTAGAGTTGCTAGATTTTCCACAAATAGAAGTATTTGGCCTAGGAATAGAGAAGAGATTACTCGTAAGTTCTAATAACTGAGATGAGTTTTCTGAGAATTTCACTGGGGCCTCTTTATGGATATTGTCATCTGTTTTCTAGATAACTGGAGATCCTCTCTTTTGCCCACAATCATGTAGTCATGTAGGTATTCTGGTATGGCCTTTTCTTATACTTGTGTTCAAGCATGAGTTCATCTCTGTGCAATTGTATCATTTTCATATATATATTTATATATATTTGAAAAATTGCTAATGGAATGTGTGGCACAATCTGAGTGCTTTTCTGAGTGAAAGTGGACTTTGTTATAGATAGCAAAGCCCTGACACCTGAGAGAATCATAATTTCCTCAGTGATCTTGTGCCTAGGCAAGCTATTATTATTTAAAGACTTTGTGCATGAAGAAAAGTATGCTTCAATATGCAAACAAATCTGCCCATGGATTTTTTTTATGTATCCCCAAGTACCATTTTATACCCAGATCTTCTATTTCAAATCTTTTGCTTTTAAAAATTGTGCCTACTTAACTGAGAATTGTTAGAATATAAATGCTTTTTATTCTAGGAATCCAGGGAATATTCCTCAATACAATAAAGGTAGTATATGGCAAACCTACAGCCAGCATTCCACTTAATGGTGAAAAACTACAACCATTTCCTCTTAACTCAGGAATGAGACAAGGATGTCCATTCTCTTCACTTCTCTTCAATTTAGTATTAAAATGCCTAACTACAGCAATAAGACAAGATGCAAACACAAAAAGGATCCAAATAGGGAAAGATGAAGTAAAACTCTTCCTCTTTGCAGATGACATGATGTTGTATTTAAAAAATCCTATGGACTCTACTCCCAAATTACTCAAGCTGATTCAAAACTTTGGCAAAGTAGCAGGGTATAAAATTAACCTTCAAAAATCAATGGCTTTCCTGTATGCCAAAAATTAGAAAAGCATGGCTGAAATCAGGAAAGCAACTCCATTCGTAACAGCCTCACAAAAAATAAAATACCTAGGAATTAACTTAACCAAAGAAGTGAAGGACTTCTGTGATGAAAACTTTTAAAACCTGAAAAAGGAAATAAAAATAGAGCTTAGAAAGTGGAAAAACCTCCCATGCTCCTAGATTGGAAGGATCAACATCGTGAAAATGGCAATACTTCCCAAAACTATCTACAGATTCAATGCGATACCTATCAATATTCCAACCTCATTCTTCAAGGAAATAGAAGATGCAATCCAAAAATTCATATGGAACAATAAAAGACCCCTAATAGTAAAAACTATTCTTTTTAAAACTTCTTTATTTTATTTTGTTTTTTGAGCGCTGGTACTGGAGTTTGAACTTAGGGCTTCATAGTCTTGTTCAGATTTTACCACTCAAGGCTGGCTCTCTACCATTGGAACCACACCTCCACTTCTACCTTATTTTTTGTTGGTTAATTGGCAACCAGAGTCTCTGGATGTTGTCTGCCTGGGCTGACTTTCAAGCACAACACTCAAATATCTACCTCCTGAGTATGTAGAATTATTGGTGTGAGCTACTGTTCCATAAGACTTATTTTTACAATTTTTAAAACATTTTTATTTTATTGTAAAGATGCTGTACAGAGGAGTTACAGTTACATACATTAGGTAATGAGAACATTCCTTGTCAAGCATTGTCACCCCCTCCTTTTCTCTCCTATTATCCATATGATTTTTAATAGTTAAAATTTTGTGTTATACATAATAAATAGATAAAAGTGATTGACTTGTTTCTGACTTAGTTAAGGGCATATATGACTTTCTTGTTAGGAACATGGTCAACCATAGGGTTAATAAGAAGACTGTTGGCTTTTGCTTCAATATTAGTACTTATGTAACATCATCCTATTTTGTGTTTCACCAGAATGAATTTGATTTTAAAAATGTCTCCACACAAATGAATTTGAAGAAGAAAAGAATATAGTGAAGTGGACAAGAAAGAGATCTACAACTTTAGAGCAGAGAAAGTAGAAGGTCCAATCATCATATACATCTATACCACCTGTTGGGTTATTTTAATATGTATGATTTAGGCTAAGTGGGCTGTGTTTGATCTTCAGTTTCTGGAAATCTTTTTCTTATTTTATATCTTTCAAGTACATTTCCAATTTTCAGTGAGAACTTAAATTTCACACGACATAAAACAGTTAAGAGTATTAAAAAAATCCCCAAAGAAATATAGATTTGCAAAGAGCAAAAACAATTGAAATAATTACTTTGCAGGTTCTTACGATAATTCTTAGCTTCTAGAAATCAAAATCTATTTAAGAGCCCAGTTATTAATTAACTTAAATTCTCAGAGAGGAATATTTATAAAACTCCTTTAAGGATTAAGGCTTTTAACAATTTCATATTGAGCAGAAGTATATTAAAAATTGATAGGCTAGTGAGGGTGCAATATAACTTTATGAGTAGGTCAATATATACCTGGCAATTCCCTTTAATCATTATTGTAAGAGCCTTA
The DNA here is from genome assembly GCF_000151885.1 of Dipodomys ordii. Classification (NCBI taxonomy): domain Eukaryota; kingdom Metazoa; phylum Chordata; class Mammalia; order Rodentia; family Heteromyidae; genus Dipodomys; species Dipodomys ordii. The sequence continues at coordinate 6,710,083 of NW_012267246.1, read as the reverse complement.
CCCAACTCCAGCACAACATAGCAAATATACCAGGCTATGAAACAAGGTAAGCCTGTGGACTTTTCTCTATCACTTCTTTTATGTGTGTAAATAACTATGTCTTGCCTTGGTTCACATTAGCTATAGTCTTACCTGTAATTATAAGTAGTGAAATAATATATTTAAGTTGACATTTTAAATATATAGTCCTTTATACTAAAACTAGAGGATGAAAAGTCTAATTTTTAAGAATATGAGAACATTTCCTTCACTCAATTCAGCAGTATAAATTTTGTCAAACATAAGTAGCATCTTGGCACATTTTGTTTAGATGTTTAATGTAAAGGAATATATGATTGGAAAATATTCTTTTGAAAAGTGAAAGGATATGTTATAATGAAGTATATTTGAGAATCTATATAGATAGTGTAGAATGCCACATGTCTAAAGTATTCATAGTATCTGTTAGGTATTTTTACCTTTAGAATGATCTTTAAGTAGTTCTACCTAGGAGTTACCATTCAGCAAATCAATTCATGAATATAGTGCATCATGATCAACATAATTCATTTCATCATTCTTCCCCATACCATCCCAACCCTACTTCTCCTCTCAATTTTCTCAACTGTGTAGGCTATTTACTGAATTTTGATTCAATTTTTCCCTTTCATCTATTCATTTGTCTAATATCAGTCATCAAGCTACCATCTAATAAATCAAACTCATTTTTAATATAGCAAATCAACTGATAGTTTTCCCCCAAAAGTTTTACTTATAATTACTATTATCTAAAATACAATCACTGTAATTACCATGTACAGAAAATAGATAATTTCAGCAGTACTTTGTTTGTAATTATTCATATGAATGTTTTAATTTTGGTCCATGAACTTTTTCTGATTTTTCTAGGTAAAAAAGGGTTTGTATCATGATACTATGCATTTTTTTGCTTTCCTTTGTTAAATTAAAAGCACAATCCTCTTTAGTGCTTTCTTGAATCCAAAGTAGGACATCATTCTGAGGAAAACTTGTACTTTCTCAAAGTGAAACATTAACTATGACCAAATTACTACTCATTGAACATTGTGAGCAACTAGGTTTCATTGTTTAAAAAGCTTCATGTGGAACGTTTTGCTTACAGTTGTCTGTACCTTTTTACTAATTTTAATGTCTTTGAATGTAACTGATATAATAGGCATTTTTATAGTCAACCCAAATGCTGTTCTCCAATACTTGCTACTAACCGCTATTAAACATTAAGCCGGAGCTGAGTACCAGTGATGGCTCATGTCTGTAATCCTAGCTACTCTGGAGGCTGAGATGTGAGGATCATAGCCCATCGAGGCAGAAAAGTATATGTGACTCATATATCCAGTTATCCAGCAAAAAGCTACAAGTGGAGCTGTGGCTCAAGTGGTAGAGTGCTAGCCTTGGGATTAAAGAGGTCAGGGACAGCACCAAGCTCCAGGCACTGGCACCAAAACAAAGCAAAACAAAACAAAATTCTTGATTATAGCCATTCTAACTGGGAGAAAATTACATTAAGTGAAGTAAGCCAGGCCCAAAGAAACAGGTCGCATGATTTCCCTTATTTGCAATAACTAGTATACTTCTGGGACAAGCAGAAAAGCTCAGACAAGATGATGTTAAGCAAAATGATCCCCAAGATAGAGACACAGGTGTTTTTGTTTTCTTCCTTGCTACTTTTTCTAACCTACTTATAAGGTACCATGTGATTTTTTTTGTTGCTTTGTATGTCCCTCCCCCATGGTATAAACCCTCTTTTCATTGTATTTAATGTTGGTATAATTTGGGGAGGGGAAGGGAAAAGACAAAATGTTTAAATAGGGATACAGTTTGACCCATTGTAACAATGAGATGTACAAGACACTATGTTGAAAAACGAACTTTACAATTTAGGCACAGTGTGAAGGTGGGGGTGGAGGGGTGCTGTGTAGTTGTGGAGATGGAAGGAAAGGGATGGTAGAGGAAAAACAAAGAAGGAAGCAACAATGCTGGATAAGAAATGTACTCAGTACCTTGCTTATGTAACTGTAACCCCTCTGTACAGTATTTTCACAATAAAAATCTTATTTAAAAAAATCCTGGGCATATTTCTACCACTGTCCATCCACATTCATAGTTCTTTTTATTAGGACTGTGACAATCCAGTGACAAACACTGGCACAGACATGAATAACTTGCTTCTGTGTGGTAAAATGGAGAAAGGATAAATTAATTCTGCTTCTAAGACTGGGAATGGGAGCACAGAGGAAGTAATTTGAACTCAGCTGAGTCCGAGCTGAGTGGTCCAATGAAGATGTAGCAGCCAGCAAGACCGATTCAGGCTATGCAAAAATACATGGTAGGATTAGGGACAGGATAGGCAAATATTTCTGAAATTGCTTGAAGCTAGAAATCACTATGGTTTACTGAGTGACAGAAAAAGAGGTTTCAAGTTGTATAACCTGAATCCAATTATCAACCCAGGACTACAGGGAGGAAAAAATACACAAAACTAACAATTTTAAAAAATATATGTCATGGGAATTCTATGTAGATGTATGCCAAAACACTAGAAATCCATGGAGACTTTATGAGTAGGAAAAAAAATTGGTCTCTATACCCCAAATTAAATTATGAAAAGTTAATAATCATGGAAGAGCTCTTTGTTAATCTACAGCTAGGTATCCTTTGTGTGCTCCCTCAAATGCATAGTGTTCTCCAAATAAATATGATTTAGATGTGTGTTTGTATTTGCATTTTATTTGCTAGTTTTTTTCAAAGAGCTGATGGCCACAGTGGAGAAAACATTCTAAAATATAACAATAAGTCCCAAATGTATGTGCTATTTATAATCATTTATATTTGCATTTCTTGCCACAGTATTGCTGTATAACAGCAGAATTTGAAATGGATCCACATCACTTAGAATAGCAGCTCTGAGTTATTTCATTCTGAAATATAATTTATTCCCTCTTGGTTTAACGTTTCTAATCAGAAAATTGTGCTAAGAGCACAGGTTTCACAGAATTACGGGTGACAACTAAGGTGCATAGGGCACATAAAGAATTTCTTTATTTTGAGAAGTGCTTTAAAACAAGTACAAGAAAGCTTAGCTTGGGAAATCTCTCTCCTTGATTTTTCCATGTTCAGATAATCATGTGACTTGCATGGATATAGCATTTCTTTTCAAATTGTCTATGTTGCTTATGCTTTGTTCATTGTGCACTGTTTTAGTTATGTTAATAAAGCTATCTCCAGGTCTGATTGCACTGTATATATATTGTATATACAATATCATATATAACACTATAGTCAATATAACATATAACATTTAATATAAAATATGTATATATATATACAGTTATCTACTTAATTGTGATTGAGGATAATTATGTATTTTACACCTAAACACAGATTATTTTCTTTTTCTTAGATGGCAAGGAAGAAATTTAGTGGACTGGAAATCTCTCTAATTGTCCTGTTTCTGATAGTTACTATAATAGCTGTGGCTCTAGTTATTGTTTTAGCAACCAAGACACCTGCTGTTGAAGGTAAGCAATGTAAGAATTCTCCACCAATATAGTAAGATTAAGTTAACTCAATAATTATTACAGATTTAAAGAAATTAGCCCTGATGGATGAACTATGTAGAATTGTGTAGTAGTAGATATCTCTACCTGTGTACCTTGAGAAACAGAAGAGATTAAAGGAACAGAAGGTTTAACACTGTGGAATAATTGCCCATTGTAACCAAAGAGATTATTTCCATTAGTGGGGGAAACCCAGGTTTCGAGTATGGCTTGCAGAAATTTACAAAGTATGCTGGGAATGAGGCCAATTTGGTTTCTTTTTTCAGATATTTGAGAGAGAGGTTTTATGATAACAGGAAGCCAAGGGTAGGTGAAGTACAGCAAGAGGTGCTCAATTAACTTTTTCCCCATAATATTTATGTCATAATTTAGAAATACTGAACCTCCTGAATTACTGAATCTCTTCTTTCTCTCAAGACCAAATCAAAATTGGAATGAATGGGAAACATTCTGTTCCATTCTGTCTAACTGTGCTTAGCAATTTATGTGGCCTTTATTGATTTGTCTTTTTCCAGTAAAGGATAATTCACTATATAGTAAACACTTAAGTTTATCTTGCACACAGATTGCTTTAATATTCTTCCTTACATAGAGTTGAGTTCAATGTTTCAATTATTTCTTCAGGTATTTATTCACTGCTTAATGTTCTCTTCCAAGTAATTTCCCCTTTCTACTTTTTTTTGGTCTAATTTTCACCCTTTTATAGTTTGGTGCTTCTTTATCTCCTTTTATTCATCTATAAAATAAAAATTGTCAATGCACTGTGAACGTGCATTTTGTACCTTTTGTATCCTGTTAAAAGGCTGCCAGGACCCCTGGAAATGTGTTTCATTTTCCTGAAAAGTTGCCAAGGATTTATACAGTGATGTGATTATCCTCTCTCTCTCCAGTAATGATTTTTATAAATTCTATCTTTTAGCTATATCATTACTTTTCAGTGACAGTGTGAATTGCACAGAGACACAATGCTTAATAAAACAATATTCCAATTATGAAAAAGTTTTGGAAAGAGCAAAGCCTACTAAAATAACATTTTATATTCTTTTTAAAATTTTATTTATTTTTTTACTGTGAAAATACCATACAGAGGGGTTACAATTACATGGGCAAGGTAATGAGCACATTTCTTATCAAGCATTGTTGCCTCCTCCTTTGTTTCCACTTCCCATACCTTCCCATCTTCCCCCCAGCTCCTCCCCACCTCAAAGTTGTAAAGTTCATTTTTCAACATAAGGACTTATCCATTTCATTGTTGCAATGGCTCCACCTGTACCCCTTTTTAAACGATTTGTTTTTTCTCTTCCCCTCCACAAATTATACCAACATCAAATACAGTGAAAGTAAGGGTTATACTGTGGGGGAGGGACATACAAAACAACAAAGAAATCATCTTATAAATATGTTAGAAACACTTAATATATTTTTTCCAAGTCTTTCCATGTCATAACAAATGGGGCAATGTCATTCTTTCTGATGGAGGTATAGAATTCCATTGTGTATATGCTTTTACTGTATTTGATGTTGGTATAATTTGTGGAGGGCAAGGGAAAAAACAAATCGTTTAATTAGGGATACAGGTGGACCCATTACAACACTGAGATGTACAAGACGTTATGTCAAAAAATGAACTTTACAACTTTGGCTGGGGGGTGGGTCGGGGGAAAGGAGGGGGAGATGGGAGATGGGAAGGGATGGGAAAGGGAAACAAAGGAGGAGGCAACAATGCTTGATAAGAAATGTACTCATTACCTTGCCCATGTAATTGTAACCCCTCTATATGGTATTTTCACTATATATATATATATATATATATATATACATATATATGTATATATATATATATATATAAAAGAACAATACACTAAATAAAAGAAGTCAGACATGAAAGGTTAAAAAAAGTTAAAAAAAAGTTAGAAACAATCCCATGAAAGAAAAAAAAACATTTGAATACTTATCTTGGGGTTTATTTAACCTAACATCAATTTATCTGACCTTTTCTGTTTGTTTCAGACATAAACTAGTTATTGCAAATAGGGGAAAGCATGGGACCTATGTTTCTTTGGGCCTGGCTTACTTCACTTAATATAATTTTTTCCAAGTCTTTCCATTTCCTAACAAATGGGCGATGTCATTCTTTCTGATGGAGGCATAGAATTCCATTGTGTATATATACCACATTTCTTGATCCATTCATCTACTGAGGGGCATCTGGGTTGGTTCCATATCTTAGCTATGGTAAATAAAACTGCAATAAACATAGTTGTGCTGGTAGCTTTAATATGGTCTTGTTTGTGATCCTTTGCGTAAATGCCCAAAAGTGGGATTGCTGGGTCATAAGATTGTTCTTAGGTTTTGATATCAAAGACTAGTTGACTGTTTTTGATGTCCAGGGCTTATGTTTGTGAGACTTCTTTATTAGTATATTTTTAAATCATTCTAATTATAAATGTATTCTTTCAATATAGACAATCCTTATTTTCAATAACTAGTATATGTCTGAGACAAGCAGAAAAGGTCAGATAAGATGATGTTAGGTAAAATGAACCCCAAGATAAGGACACAAGTGGTTTTATCTTTCTTGCTATTGTTTTTAACGTATTAATAAGGTAATTTTTTTGTTCCTTTTTATGTCCCTCCCCCATGGTATAGCCCCTGTTTTCACTGTATTTGATGTTGGTGTAATTTGTGGAGGGGAAGGGAAAAAACAAAATGTTTAAATAGGGGTACAGGTGGACTCATTGCAACAATGATGTGTACAAGATGCTATGTCAAAAAACAAACTTTACAACTTTGGCGGGGGAGAGGGGGTAATGGGGGGTATGTAGTTATGAAGATAGGAGGGCAGGGACGGTAGAGGAAAAACAAAGGAGGAGGCAACAATGCTTGATAAGAAATGTACTCACTACCTTGCTCATGAAATTGTAACCCCTCTATATGGTATTTTCACAATAAAACGCTTATTAAAAAAACATAGACAATCTATTGCTTGAAAAATCTGTAGAAAATAATAACATGTCTCACTTTTACTCTTTTCTTTTCTCCAGTATTAGATAAACCTACTTCAACTCCAGCCACCACTGCCAGTCCTTCTGGTTTAGGAAAATGTCCTGCTGAGTTAAATGACCTCACCAATACGAGAATCAACTGCATTCCAGAACAATTCCCAACACAGGTCTGTATGAGCATTCCGAACATTTCCCTAAGCATGCGCAATAGCTTATTGTTATAGTTTCTCAATATTGGATAATATCCTATTTTTAAAGTTCTACACAAAAATCAAGCTGCATGAATCTTTTTATGGTAGCCCTTTGTAAGGAGGTAATACATAAGTGAAATCACTGGACTTGCATTTCTCAATTTCTGCTCATTCGAATTAGTAAGTTAATATTTATCATGCTTAACAGGATCTTGATGTCCACAACTTTCATGAAATTCTGATCTCTCTTATCTTCTCAAAGATAGCACAGCCTTTCATCAGTGTTCAAATATATCTGCTGCATTCCAATGTCTGTATCTCAATATAAGATTTGTAATGATACTATTAAGAAATATCACACTCATTATTTTTAATTATCTATTTTGTTTCTTACCCAGGATTGAACTCAGGGCCTCATACTTTCATTTATCTTTTAGCTCAAGGTTGTGCACTACCATTTGGGCTATGTCTCATTTCTGGCTTTTACCTGTTAATTGGAGATAAAGGACAATCAGATTTGTCTGGTTGGTCTGGCTTTGAATCTCAATCCTCAGATCTCAGCCTCCTTAGTAGTTAGTATTACGGGCAGGAGGCACTGGCATCCAGCTTCAAATTCATGTCACCCTAAATTGGCTCTTTAATTTTTAACTCACGATAATTTTTATGGGAACATAAGTGAATAGATGTTGCATTTTTCTTTCATGTCTACCTTTTGACGATTTCTAGAATGTGTTTAAAACTCCCCTCTGTTGGTTCCTCCCATTATGCAGTGAACAACTACATGAATATTAAGATTTCTAGCCTATCTTTGTGACATAACAGTAAACACATAATATTCTGATTAATATGATACAGACAATTTTCAATAGATTTGATTTTCCATAAGAAACAGTAGAAAAGAGTAGGTTTGAGAAATTACCTACAGGGAAAAGACTTGAATAACAGTATTTACTGAGATACATGGAGGAAAGTGGCCAGATAGTCTTTCAAATAACACTTCCTCAAGAAATGATTGAGGCCGGGCGCTGGTGGCTCACGCCTGTAATCCTAGCTACTTAGGAGGCTGAGATCTGAGGATCGCGGTTCAAAGCCAGCCCGGGCAGGAGAGACCGTGAGACTCCTATCTCCAATAAACCACCAGAAAACCGGAAGTGGCGCTGTAGCTCAAGTGGTAGAGCGCTCGCCTTGAGCTGAAGAGCTGAGGGACAGCGCCCAGGCCCAGAGTTCAAGCCCCACGACCGACAAAAAAAAAAAAAAAAAAAAGAAATGATTGAGGCCTATCACAGAATTTATTAGGAACAATTTATGTCACCAGAATTATGTTATAAGAATCTTAGAGGGAAACATTACAGGTCAGTGATCTAGTTTTAATGTCTACTCTAGCTTTTTCATTCTAAACTCTTAGTTTGCTGAAGAATATAGTCAATATAATGCAAATAAAACCACAGCAAATGTACTTTCTTATGACATCTAAAACAACATTGAGAGCTTATTTTAAAAGTGCAACTTTGGAGATCTGAAATAAATAGTTTTTCATACCTCTTATGTGTATATGGCAAGACATTTACCACTGAGCTACAGTCACAAATTTCAAATGAAATGAAATGGTGTCTTGAGATTTTTAATTAAACGACATGGAATTGGGCAAAATAATTTTAATGAGAGTCTAATAGTAAATGATGTTTCATCTACTGGATTTTAGACTTTTATGAGAACTTTAAAAGTTTTCAAACACTGAATGAATATGTCAGAGTCGTTCTGCCAGTTACTGGAATATGAAAAGTGGTGTGCACTGTCCAATGTCTGCTGTGGTCCATGAACTACTGGTCATTGCTCATTAACCAGCAGCATGCAACTTTTTCTTAATAGATAATTTTACATGTTAATTTCTTTGCTATGGAATACTGATTAAAACTCCATGATGAGTAAGTGAAAAATAATTAGGACTTGTCTAAATTAGGAAGAGGGGAATACACATTTTGGTGGCTTTTTCTGCTTGAGGATATCATATGAATTTCAAATGCAATTTCAAACTCTTAAGTTCACTTTTTACGTTTTTGCTTAGACTTACAGACCTTCAATAATATAGTCATATTAAATCATTGAAAGATTCCTTAAAATACATTGAATATTCACTTTTCATCATTTCAAGCTATCATGTAAAGGAATGATTTATTATTTAAATATAACAAATAGGGGTAAAAATAGATGTTATAGATATAGGTAATATAGCTCCAAGTAGATTCATACATAAACATATATCAAATATATCCTGTCTTGGAAATTATATAATATTAATCACATTTTTCTTGCTTTTTAAATGTATGAAGATGATCAAGGTAGCAACAGTACTTAAAAAGGAAAAATTGATTAAATTTTAATACAAAATTACAGTTTTATTTAGATAATATACAGGTGTATATGAATTGTGTAAATTGTACTAAGATATTTTGATACATGCATATGCTGTTCTTTGAATATGTTCACCCTGTGGATTAGTCGTCATTCCAATTTTGTTTTGTATTTTTTCTTTTAAACATAGTGAGTTTCACTATCTCATTTTCATATAAAAGGTAGTAGATTTTTGGACATATTCACCACTAGCCACTTCCTTGCTCACCCTCCCTGGTCATTTAAGTTGATTCCTCACAATAGCTCTGCTTTTACATTCATGTTGCTTTATGTTTTCTTTTAGGTCTAGATTCCACATATGAGAAAAACATGTGGTATTTGTCTTTCTGCACTTGGCTTATCTCACTCAACATGATCATCTCCAGCTCCACCCATTCCCCAGAAAATGACATAAATTAATATTTCTATATGGCTCAAAAATACTCCATCATGTATTTAATACACCATATTTCCTTTCTCCAATCATTTGTTGATGGATATTCAGGCTGATCCCATAGTTCAGCTATTGTGAATAGTGATGCAATAAATATGGTGTTCTGAATCTCTGTTGTATGTTGACTTAACTTCCTTCAGATACATGATCCCAAATTATATAGCAGAATATATAGATATATGATATATGATGAGTATATGTAATATACAATGATATTACATGTTATATCATATGTTATATATTATATAAGATATACTATGATATAATATACACATTTTACATATTATATTGTTATATTTTATAATATAATAATGAATTATATTTATACAAATTATACAAATGTATTGCATGATATATATGCATAATAATATGTATAATATAATATGTACATTATATATTATATTATATATTATATAACATATATTTAATACATATATGTTTAACAAATATAAGTTTTATATATATATATATTTTTGGAAGTGAGCTCAATTGTCTGATTCTGTGCTATTTTCAATTTATAAGCTTCCCTTCTTTGTTTAGTAGAATCCACTGGTAGCTGAGTTAATTCTAATTTCTCCATAGGCCACCCAGTTTGTTCCTCTAAGATCAAGGTCTAGATTCCTACAGAGTTGCTTTCTTGTGTTCATGGTCTATAGAAAGTTACTTCTTTATGTGTTCTCATATGCCATCTCCTCTATGAGCACACTGAAAGGGAATGATTGCACTAGATCTATTTCTTTTCTCAGAAAGACAGTAGTGCTATTAGATTTGGGATATAACTATATGAACTTCGAAACTTAATTATTTTTTTCAATGACACATTCTCAAATAGCATCATATTAGGGTTCAGAGTTTCCATATCTAGATTTGAGAGGAACTTGATTTGGGAAATAACACTGAGTAAAACCTAGGTATATTTTATATGTGATCCTTTGTGTACATTGCAATGCAGTATATCTAGATACTCATGCACATACATACAAAAATAAAATACAGAACTTATTGCATTTTACCTACCAGAATTTGTTGAGATCACATATTAATGATTACTTGGTTTTAAAAAATTATTTTGCAAACGTAACATAAGAAATGAACAGACGAGGGACAGATGCTGGTGGCTCAGCTAGCCTATAATCCTAGATGTAATACTGTAATCCAGGTTCCTTTGATCCTGGTTGAAAATAAGCCCAGGCAGAAAAGTCCATGAGAATTCATTTACAATTACCCAGCAAAATGCTAGAATGTAGGCCTGGCTCAGGTGGTAAAGTGCCAACTGTGAAACAAGGCAAATTGAATAAGCTTGTTAGGTTCAGGGGTCAGACAAAGGTTAACTGTACAATTGATCTGTTAATTTATCAATCAATCAATGATAGATGATGAATTAACATTATCATAAAAATTATTAAAGTTTTGAAAAATATAAACATAAGTAAGAACAGAAAGGAACTTCAAATATGTACAAAGTTAGCTAAAACTCATAAATTTTTTAAATTTCTTTATAGTTAAATAACTTGAATAATGTATTTTTACTAATACTTGGGCAGATTTTTTAAAAATTTTTAAAGATTGTCTCAAGTGACAAACTTTAGGTGTAAAGTAGTAAATTACTACCTTAATATAAATGTGTGAAATTGTAAATAAGGGCTATATGCTCAACAATTTGATTGGAACATATATATATAGATAGATAGATATGTATCTATCTATCTATATATATATGTTCCAATCAAATTGTTGAGCATATAGCCCTTATTTACAATATATATATATATATATATACATATCTATATATGTATATATTTAAACTAAAAAGATGTCCTCCCAAACTTTGTGTTCCCCTGGGAACCCAGAATATGACTTTGTTTGCAAGGAGGGGTTATGCAGCCTTAATACTTTAACATGAATTCACACTAGATTAAGGGATTCCTAATAAAATATCTGCCCTAAATATATCTGGTGTCTTGATAAGTGGAGCAAGCACGTAGAGACAGAGAGGAAAGCCACGCAAAGTTGGAAGCAGAGACTAGAGATGATTCCAAATCCAGGGTGGCCAACTTCACTAGAGGCCAAAGAAGGTAGGAACAGACCAGTTTGTCTTCTGCATACTTTTGAATTCAGGCTTCTAAGTTGTGGAATTGAGAGATAATTCATTTCTGTGGATTCATGCTACAGTTCTTCATAGATGTTGTGTAGCTCTAGGAAGACAAATTTTAAAAAATAGAGCATATTTTGAGAAGTTTACAGTGTATCTGTTTTTCTATTTTTATTTCTTCAAAATGTGATTTAAATATCTTTTCTTTTATCTATTAATTAATTAATTAATGCTGAGATATAGCTCCACTTGAAGCTTTTCTTTTTGTTCTTAATCAAAAATGAGATTTTTCTGGCCTTTTCTGCATGTGTTTGCTTTGAACCTTGATCCTCAGATCTCTGCCTCCCAAGTAGCTAGGATTGCAGGCATCCTGTTTTTAAGCACGTGTGTTTTACACAATTGTAATTCTGTATCTTTTAAAGTGATCATGTCTTTTCTAGTTCAACCTTTTTGTTGTGTGTTAGCATTAAAAGTGCCTTCACAAAATTTCTGTAAATAATTTTATGGAGCTATATTTTGTATCATGAGGAATATTAACATAAGCTGCATAGTTACCTAGAGTTAAAAATTGCCCAATTAGTGGTCTCACATACTTGAAGGTCTGACAAGAAGCAGCCATCCAGAATGGGCAGATGGAATAGTAATAATTTTTCTAATGTATATGCAGGTGTGTGTCTCTGTGGTGTAACTGAACCCATTTTAATTTAATGGTTAAACAGGAGAGAGATTAAAGTGTGCTTTCACATGATGAAAATTAGAGGTTTTTAATTTAGTTTTAAAGATAAATTCTATGCCTCCATCAGAAAGAATGACATTGTCCCATTTGTTAGGAAATGGAAAGACTTGGAAAAAATTATATTAAGTAAGCCAGGCCCAAGGGGACATAGGTCCCATGGTTTCCCTTATTTGTAATAACTAGTATATGTCTGAGACAAGCAAAAAAGGTCAGATAAATTGATGTTAGGCTAAGATAAGGACTCAAATGATTTTTCTTTCTCTTGTTATTGTTTCTAACATATTTATAAGATGATTTCTTTGTTGCTTTGTATATCCCTCCCGCATGACATAACCCCGGTTTTCACTATATTTGCTGTTGGTATAATTTGGAGGGGAAAGGAAAAAACAAATTGTTTAAATAGGGATACAGGTGGACTCATTGCAACAATGAGATGTACAAGATGTTATGTCGAAAAATGAACTTTACAATTTTGGCGGGGTAGGAGGGTAGAAGGGGGGACATGGGGGGGAGATGGGAGGGCAGGGATGGTAAGGGGAAACAAAGGAGGAGGCAACAATGCTTGGTAAAAAATGTACTCATTACCTTGCTCATGTAATTGTAACCCCTCTATAAGGTATTTTCACAATAAAAAACTTATAAATAAATAAATAAACAAATAAATAAATCATCTCTACAGGCTAGAAGTTCAGAAAAAATAAATAACCAGGGAAAAGTTTTGCAGGTTTTCAAACTCTGAGAACTATCACAATATGAAATGTTAACATTAAAAGATTTTCAGTTAGGAGATTTTTTATACATAGCATCATCATGCCACTCAACTTCTCAGTGGGAGCTTTTCACCTGCAATAATCTTTTATTTGGATAATGAAATTTCTAAGAATTCTTTTACACATTGAGTTGCATACTTACTTGTGACTTCTGATATATATGTATATTATCCAAATATAATATGTTGTATATTATATATACATAATACATAATATATATTATATCATATACAATATAATACATAGTATATAATATATATTTGTTCAAAGAAATGAATATTGAACTAATTAATAGCTGAGAGTTACTATCAAAGTTTTTACCTATTGAATTGAATTCAAGTTTATATCTTCTTTTTATATAGCTTCATATACAATTTGCTATGTGATTAGAACCAATGCTTTTCTCAGCACTACAATGATAAAAAAGAATAAATTCTAGTTTCTAGAGAGCAGGAACATTTATAGTTCCAGAGGTTACAATAATGTGCAAGGATTATAGGCATCACATCACAGAGCATGTCTATCAGATGTGATTTGAATTAATTCAACTTATTCAATATTTACATTTCTTCCAAATGAAAGAGTAGGAAAAATATTGTTAAGGCATATTCTATATTTAAAAACATAGGCTTATTTTCAAGCATTTTATTCATTGAGGAAACAAAGACTCACCTATGTAGTAATAGAAATTAATCACATTGCTCTGTTGCAATATTTTATCAGACCGTGTGTGCACAGCGAGGCTGTTGCTGGAGGCCTGGAAATAACACAGGGGTTCCTTGGTGTTTCTTTGCCGATAACCATGGCTACCGCATCCAGCAAAAGACAGCAAAAAACACTGGTGAGACACTTTCTGTTGTGATAAGTCAATAGCATACATTTTAAGTGGAAAATCTCTTCTAATTTTTTTGGAAATATTTCTTACATGAAAGAAAATCAGTATGTACACAAAATATTCAAATTATTTCCATGAAAAATATTTTTTGCAAGAAGTGTCTTCCAAGCTAAAGAATACTCCATCTTTATCTTAAGTATCATAACAATATAAACATGGGAAGACAATTTAAAAGTTCCTTGTGTATGTTTATAAATGAAATTATATATGCCTTTTTTGTTTATTTTTTAAGGACTTGAAGCCATATTAAACAAAATCTCTTCTCCTACACTGTTTGGGAATGACATTCACACTGTCCTTCTCACGACTCAAAGCCAGACAGCCAATCGTCTACGGATCAAGGTTTGATGATTTCATATTTCTAAAGAAGAGTAAATATTAAAATATATTTTATGAACATTATCTTTACCCTCTCAATGTTTTCTGACTTGAGATATATTTTTTCCTTACCATAGGATTTGATCATACTAATTAATCCCCTTCTTAGAACTTGCTTGCTCTTTGATAATAATATTAATAAAAATAATAATAGTGTACTCTCCATTATTTTTGAAGGCTGTGTACATTACCTAAGCACATTTTCTTCAGGAAACACATTCTTCTTAAATGTTATGTTAATAATTTTTAGTATCTTTATTGTAGGTTGTGATTTGGAGTAATGTTAAAGCTTTAATTTGAGACAAGTGTGAATAGTGGTATCTGAATGTCATCCTCATTCTGGGTTTTGTTTTTTTTTAAAACTGGTTAAAACTTGTATGCTTGACTTTAGAGAAATTAATGCTGCTGCTTAGTAGCAAGTAGTTTTGTAAGTTTAGAGAGAAGAGTACAGCACTTTATCATTTGAACAGTAATCTTTAGCACTACATTACTAGGAATTAGGTGGTATTTAAATAAATAATTATTTATTAATTACTAATAATTATTTTGCTTACAAATGCAATCATAGTATCTTATATGCTAGACCAATGCTCTACTATTGACTAAGTCCCCTCTCTATTTTTCTGAAACAAATTTTGTAACCTATCTAAGAAGATGAAGACTCCAAAAACTCTTGAGAATAATGCTATTATCCAGTATTCAAAAATCAGCATTTGGTAAAACTATCATCGATTTTTATATCGGCAGATGAAACTTTTACTTGATTTTGTATATCTGAACTTTTATAATCAATTAAACACATTTATTTTTAATAATTTATGTTTTAATTGCATATAGTCTCATAAAGTCAAACTTTAGATTGTGACTGTCTATTATATTACTAAACATTTTGCTGTGGCTTCCATTTATAACACTCTGAATCAATTTGATTTGTTTTATTATTTGCAGATTACTGATCCCAATAACAACAGATATGAAGTTCCCCATCAGTATGTAAAAGATTTTTCTGGAACTGCACCTTCTGAAACACTGTATGAGGTCCAGACTACAGACAACCCATTCAGCATCAAAGTTATCAGAAAAACCAACAACAAGGTTTTGTAAGTCTCAATTTACCAAAAAGAAAATGACATTTGTATTAAGTAACTGGTTGACTTTATACTATTGTTTGAGAATAATATCAAGATATTTGTCCCAAAGAATAAATTTCTGACCCGCAAATGAATGGCTTTAGAATTGTTCAAATATTAGGTTGAGAAAAGGGGGTTTGTTTTGTGTGGCTAAAATGTGCTAAAGCACCAGAGAAACTCCAACCATGTTGCAGAGTCAAGGTGGTGGGAATCTTGCCTATTCTTTGGTATATGTAGAACATGCTGTGTATTACCCTCATTATTTACCAAATTCTGCAGCCAATTTGCAGGATGAAATGGTTAACAAGTAAGGTATTAGTGATTACAGCGATCTTACAGGAGTTTTCATATGCGTAATAAATCCTAGTTAAATTCACCACATTTAGTATGGATTGCTTAGGGTGAAGGTAATTGGTGCCAAAATGTTAGAAATGTCCCATAAAAAATTCCCTATACAATAGAACAATAATCTTGCATTCTCTCAAATATTACTTAACCAATGGTCAAAACAGTATCTGAAACTGCTTTGGCTACAAACATTCTAGTGCTTTTGCAGTTGGCTTTGTGATAAATCATAAGAAGTATTGAATTTTAAGTGAAATAGACAGATTAATGATACTCAGTATTACTTGTATGTGGAATCCAAATAAGCTGAAATCAGAGGAGCAGAGCATAGAATGTAGCTGAGGGAGATGAGAAGAGAATAGTGAGTGTTTTTTTTTTTCTGGTGAGGATTTAGAAAGAAAGACTTTTCAACATCTACTACATGATAGTTCAAACTTAGTTAATAAACTTCTATTATTATTATTATTAGTAGTAGTAGTAGTATAGTATTAGTGTTCCTTTTTTCTGGTCCTGAATATTGAACTTAGAAACTTGTGCTATACAATTTCAGCCATGTCTCAGCCCCTTTTTTTTGCCCTGGTTATTTTCAAGGTCAGATCTTACTTTATGCCTGGGCTGGACAGTCTTCTTACCTGTGCTTCTCTGTGTCTTGGATGACTGTTTTGTGCCATGCTACCTTTCTATTACACCCAGACACTGCTTGACATGAGCGTGTGACCTGTCCACCGCCCTCCATCTACAATCCTCTGCTCTTGGCCTCTCTATTAACTGGAATTCCAGGCTTGATTGAACCACCACCACCTTGCTTTACTTTAATTAATATTTTAATATATTTCAAAAATAGCTAAGAATAACTATTTAGACCAAAAGTGTATAAAACTTATAAATATGCGTGGTTACGGGTATGATAAATTGATTACTCAACAATATATCAAAATGTTTAATTATACTCCATTCATGTGTATGTTCATAGCTTGCTAATTAAAATTTAAACTATTAAGGGCTAGTTAACCATTTTTGGTAGTATAGATTTGGTGGGTCTACAACATGCAAACTTTTTCCTCTTTTGAGGAAAATAATTTGAGGTTAATTGTAACATAAATGTCAGATGTGGAGAAGCCAGGACAATACTTTATCATAAAACCATGTTATAAAACTCAGTCCCTGCAGCTAGACAAGGCCATGTTACTATGTTCTCAGATACTTGAGTTGATTTTCCCCAGTTGGTGACAGTTGTGGTGTGGGATGGGCAGGCTCGTCTTTCCTTAGTGTTGAAGTGAGTACTGAATAAGAGAAAGCATGAAATGATAGAGAGGCTGTGTGGACACAACAAGCAATTGCTGATCCTGTGGTGATTTTTATTTCTAAAAGTGAGTGACCTCTGAGCCTGGGAATGTGGCTTAGTGGTAGAGCGCTTGCCTAGCATACATGAGGCCCTGGGTTCAATTCCTCAGTACCACATAAGCAATATATATATAAATATATATTATATTTTAAAAATAAAAATAAAGAATATGGGTTGAGCATTTAGCTCAGTGGAAGATTACTTGCATGGGAAAAGCAATGGCCTGAGTTCCGGCCTCAGGTCTGGAAAAAAAAAAATAGTGACTGCCCTCATTCAAATGAGATGTTCTGGGTGATGTTTACACATAACGATACATGATAAAAATACTTCACATATCATTCTGGATTGTGTCTTTCTTTCCTTCACGGTTCAGATTCGATACGAGTGTTGGCCCTCTGATTTACTCCGACCAGTACTTACAGATTTCCACAAAACTTCCCAGTGAATACATGTACGGTCTCGGGGAACACATTCATCAGAGATTCCGTCATGATGTGAACTGGAGAACATGGCCAATCTTTACTCGAGATGAAATTCCTGGAAAAGTAAGAAATCATCTTTCTTGTTTTAAATTAAATCAATATGTTGGAACAGATGCTACTTGAAGCTTATTTGACTTTGTGTGTGTGTGTGTATATATTGGGTATGTTTGCAGATGTATGTAATGACATATGTATCATATTTGTATGCATGTGTGCTTAGTTGTAGTGGGGCGAGAACTCAGGGTGTTATACCTTGCTCGGCTTTTCTCACACATAACTGTCACCCTACCATTTGAGCCATACCTCCAGTCGAGTTTCTGGTGGGTTCTTTGGAGATAAAAGTCTAATAGACCTTTCTGCTTGAGCTGGCTTTGAACCACTCTTCTCAGTTACCTGACTCTTGAGTAGCTACGATTCAATTACAAGAATGAGCAACCAACTTTGGGTGCATTTGACATTTCCAAGTTAAGTTATTGGTACAGTTACTCATTGATAGGTAATCCAAAATCTTGCTCAATTTATTGAGGACTAAATTCTAAATCCTAAATTAATTCTGTAACTAACAGAGTTTATGAAGGCTTGAGCAATGAACTTCTGGATTATCGATGATTTCTTTGACTTTCATTGTTATAGTTTATTTTTCTATTCCATTGCATTTATATTTTACATGTGTAGGTCCTGATGTTTGGAATTATTCTAGTTGAATGGTTAATTCATATTTCCAAATTTGTTTTTCGTGTCTTTACACAATGTCTTCCTATCTTTCATACAACATCGCAAAAAGAGTGTGGTTAGAAATGATATGCAAATGTTTACAGCATAGAATTCCTTCATGTATTTGTCTCTTCTAGAATATGAGATTCTATGGGATAATGAATATACCATTAAATTCATGCTTATTAACCGTTATGACATTTAATTGCCAGTGCTATTTTCTTCTTCCAAGTGAATAATGTTCATTTTGAGAAGCTTCACTTGGTAGAGAACCAGGAGTAAGTTCTACCAATGTCCATTACATTTTTGCTGTCTGCAAATAAGAACTTTGGTTGGTCCTGGGGTTTGATCTCTAGTGCCAAGTACTGCGCTTCTTTTGCTCATGGCTAGCGTTCTACCCCTTGAGCCACAGCTTCACTTCTTGTTTGTTCTGAGTAGTTTATTGGAGATAAGAGTCTCACAGACTTTCCTGCCTCAGTTGGCTCTGACTCACAATCCTCAGTTCTCAGCCTCTTGAGTGGCTAGGATGACAGGTGTCAGCCACCAGTGCCAGCTTCATCTTCATTTCTTTTTTAATTTTTAAAATTTTATTGTCAAGGTGATGTAAGAAGGGCACAGTTACATAAGTAAGGTAATGAGCACATTTGTTGTCTAAGTTGTTACTTCTTCCCTCATTTTTCTCCCTCTTTCCCACCCCCTAACTCCTTCTCTCAGGTTGTACAGATTATTTACAACATATTGTCTTGTGAATATCGCTGTTACATTGGTTCCCTCCCCCCTTGACCTTTGCCTCACCATTTTGTTGTTCCCTTTCCCTTCCCTAGTTTAGATATACGTATATATAATACCCAGGGTACAAAAATCAAATGCAGTGAAAACAGGGGATAAACCATAGGGGAAAAACACAAAAGAAATAAGAAATCATGTAGTATATTGAGAACAACAACAACAAAGAAAAACCTCTGATGTCCATGTGTTGGAGTTCATTTTGCTTAGCATCAGGCATGCCTTGCTATGTCGATATTCATATTTAAAAATTTCTACAGTCAGTTAGACATCAGTTTCCTGTCAACATTTCAGTGCTTTCAGACTTCCCATCTACTCTCAATAAATACACTGAGGAAGTTTTATGAAGTTAGCTATCTGAATGTGGATAATGGGTAAATTAGAAATAGCTTACACTCCCTTAATTATAACAAAGTGTAAAGAAGAGAAAGCAGTCTAATAATAATATATTTTATATTATCTTATATACTAAATTCTTTCATGTAAAATGTTAAGTAAAATAAGTTACATAATTCTGTGCTATAATAGTTGGTTTGGGATCGAGAGGGAAGAAAACAAATATTGTAGGTGGCTCACTTACAGAAACAAGTAAGTTTCCAAGCACTCTTTTAACATAGATACCCTTTACTTAGAACTTTAATTAGCATTTTTGCCTTATAGAACAACCACAACTTATATGGCCATCAGACATTCTTCATGTGTATGGAAGACACAACTGGAAAAGCATTTGGGGTGTTTTTAATGAACAGCAATGCAATGGGTAGGTTTCCTTCATCTAATGGTCCAAGTAGATTTGCTATGTGACAACCACAGATTTTAGGTGATCCCATAAGCTCTGTATGTGATTTTGCAAGTGAAATATTTAGAAATGGGGTTTGAAATTAGCGATGCAATACTTTTATCTATCCATGTTTCTATGATGTGGAAAATTTACATGTTTTGATGTACATATGGGTGCTTCCCTTTACAGCAGGATGAAAGTATAGTCATTCATACACTCCATTTATCAAGATGAATTAATGTATTTACTCTCTAGAACAAAGACAAATAATATCTCCATGAGGGCATATGGTGGTAAATATACCAAAAAAATAGCCTTGGTTGTGACTCATGCTTGTAATCCTAGCTACTCAGAGTCTGAGATCTTGGCCTTTGGTTTGAGCCAGTGTAGCCAAAAAATTGAATGAGACTTTATCTCCCATAAACCACCCAAAAGCTAAAAGTAGAATTGTGGTTCAAGGGATAGAGAAGTAGCCTTGAACAAAAGAGCTCAGAGACAGTGCCCAAGCTCTGAGTTCAAGCACCAGGACTGGCACAAAGAAAAAGAAGGAAGAAAAACATTCTAGTTTACTATAAATCAAACTATATAGGCTTTTCCTTTAATTATATATATTTATATATTTATTATATATATATATATATGATAATAGGTGAGTCAGTGATAACAAAAAGTGACCAAATTGAATGTCTCAGAAAGATTGATATTTTATATGAATATCAAATTACATAAAAATATTAAACTGAAAACCCATTTGTTTTCCTTTTTTGCTTAAGAATTAATATGTGGTAACATGACCCTCCATAGAGTCTTAGTTGACATACGAATTGATATACCATTATGGGAATAAATCTTTTGGTTGTTAGAGGTTCATTCTCCATCTCTTGGCTATGCAATCCCCAGGGGAGTTTTGAGTTCTTCTAATAGAAGCCTCACATATGTGGTATTCTATTTTTCATCCATGTTATTGCTACAGGCAGTATATTCTTTCTTTTTTTTGTTGTTGTTGGTCGCGGGACTTTGAACTCTGGGCCTGGGTGTTGTCCCACAGCTCTTCAGCTCAAGGCTAGCACTCTACCACTTGAGCCATGGTGCTACTTTCAGTTTTCTAGTGGTTTATTGGAGATAAGAGTCTCATGGACTTTTCCTGCCTAGGCTGGCTTTGAACTGTGATCCTCAGATCTAAGCCTCTTGAGTAGCTAGGATTACAGGCATGATCCACTGGCACCTGACAATATATTATTTCTAAATAATCGGTTAAAATAGTGTGGAATCATATGTTCAGAGCAAAGTTTTATTCAAGTGTGAAGTTGTTTTCCATATATATATATATATATATATATATATATATATATATTTCCAATTTTTGTTTTTCAGAGGTATTAATCCAACCCACTCCAATAGTAACTTACAAAATCATTGGTGGTATTCTGGACTTTTATATATTTCTTGGAGATACACCAGAACAAGTTGTACAACAGTATCAAGAGGTGTGTGTTCTAAGCTTATTTAATAATACCATGATATGCAGTATTGTTTTATTATCTAACAATTTCACACAGTAAAGCAATCCGTCACATGTTTCTAGCCTTCTAGGCCAGTCAGCAGATTTATATCTTACATTTTTAAAAAGACATAAGCATGTAGTTTTTTAAACTCTTTCTCCTATGTAATGAAACCTATATATTTTTCCAGTTTTAATTTTTAAGTAGTTGTACACAGGAGTTTTAATTCAATATGTCAGTTTCTCAGTATGGCTCTCCATCTTTCATTTCAAAGTGATTTTTACTTTCAAACAGCTAACTTCAGAAGTTAGAGTTCTTTGATAGGTTGCATATTATACCTTTGTTTTTCCCAACATGTTTCAGTAGAATAAAGCAGTAGGTTATGTCTGATTTTTGTACACTGCAAATAGACCTATTCTCAGTGTCTATTTGAGGATAATTTAGATCAAAATAAGAGGTTGTTGGTAGTAGAGAGCTTTCTCTTTACTATTTTTTGACTTTTTTATTCTCTTCTTTAACTTTTTGTGATAGAAAGTATCATGAAAAATGCTACTTTCCTGAGTGTTTCAATTTAGAATTTAAAACACAAAATAAACAGAAGATGAGGGACAGCACATAAACTTTCTGAGAGTTTCATAAAAAATTAATCCTTACAGGATAAGCAAGGAAAATCTCAGAAGGCAAGTCATTTAAAATTTTCCTTACAAGATGTAGTTAAATGGGCTCCAGAGATATGGCAGACTAAAAAGCCTGTTGATATTATGTCTACTGCTGACTTTAGTTTTCTCTGTTGTAACTAATTAAACATGCATCATTTATCCTCAAGTTCATAGGTCGGCCTGCCATGCCCGCCTACTGGAGTCTTGGATTCCAGTTGAGTCGCTGGAATTACAAGTCTTTGGATGTAGTGAAGGAAGTAGTAAGAAGAAACAGGGAAGCTGGCATTCCATATGTAAGTAGCAGGAAGGCTTGGTAGAAAGATAAATCTGAGGTTAAACACTGTAACATAATAGCAAATGGACTGCATTCTGAGGAGTATTTATGATGGTTCAGCTTCGATGTAATGGGGAGGTGTATTCTATATCCATTCCCAGTGTTGATTCAGGCATGACCGTTACATGTACTTTGAAGAGTTATCCTAGAAATGGATATATATTCAATATATTTCATACATGATATACATTTATATAGCATATATATGTATCATATACAAATATATCACATATATTTATACATTGTATATAATAATCTCTTAGGTATTATATATTCCTAAATATTCATATATATTTATATACATATATTCATACATTTGTGAGGCAAAATTACATTCAGTTTAAAAAAATGAGTTCCAAATATTCTATTTTTTTCAGAATTCTGTAGTTCCTGTTTCCTATGCAATGAAATTTATGAATATATATGTGTGCATATATGTATACATATGTATACATATGCTCATATATGTTTATAAGGGCTATCTGTAGTCACTAGTAAAAGAATCATTTTTTTCTTTACTGCTTTTATGCTTCAGAATGATCAAAACCTGGATTGAGGTTGTGGCTCAATGGGTAGAGCTTTGCCAAGTATTTTTAGACTTTGAGTTCAATTTTCGGCATTGATGTTATGGGGAAAATTAAAACAACTAATAATAGAATAAAATTAGAATAACTAAAAATTACAATAACTAAATTAAGTCAGAATAACTAAAATTTAGAATAACTACAATTAGAATAACTGACATTATTGCTTCTTTTATGAAATTAAAGTGTTATTACTTTACTTACTTTTTTGTTTTTTTCTTTGGATTTTGGCAGAGCAGATCCATTTTTGTTTTGTTTTGTTTTGAGGACATGGTACCACTGCCCACCTTAGAACTCAAGGTCCTCTTGCCTTAGTTTTGTTATGTATATGGTGGTGGTGTTAGGCTTGAACTCTAACTCGAACTCAGCTCCTCCCTTGACTCTTTTACTCAGGATTCTTGCTGTAGCACTAAATCCACACCTCCAGCTTTAACTTTTTGCTGGTCAACTGGAAATAAAGTCTCTTGGATTTTTCTACCTGGGTTGATTTTGAACCATAAATCTCCAATCTCCCCTTCTGCAGTAGTTAGGATGAAAACTATGAACCATTGGCTCCCAAATTAAGTTTTAAATTTTCTTCCAATCATTACATTTACAGTAGAAACTCATTTTAGTTAAAAACAGAAAGAAAATGCTTTGATTCCTTATGGGAATATGTTGTGGTCATTTTCAGGACACACAAGTCACTGACATTGACTATATGGAAGACAAGAAGGACTTCACATACGATGAAGTTACATTTAAAGGGCTCCCCGAGTTTGCTGAAGATTTGCATGCCCATGGACAAAAATACGTTATCATCTTGGTAATGATGAATCATGTGTTAAATATGTTCAACATTCGTGAATTTTGGAAGTAATGGGTGGTTCATCGTTTCTTTTTCTCTGTTTGTAGGACCCTGCAATTTCTATAAATAAGCGTGCCAATGGAGCCTCATATGAGTCCTATGATAGAGGAAATGCAAAACACGTGTGGGTAAATGAGTCCGATGGGGTAACACCACTTATTGGAGAGGTAAATTCTGATACTTATTTAAAATTGTGCAGCTCATTTTTTTTTTACTCTGCACCAACAAACCTTTGGGAAGTATGTTCGTAAGAGTGTATCTGTGTTTCTTTCAGCCTTAGATTTAATATTTGAAGTTTAGATAAGCATTATTTAATTCCTTTAGTTATGCAGAAAAGCAAACAGGCACATCATTTGACAATGTATAAAATAAATGAAAGCTGATAAGTTATGATACATAATTTATAATCTCACAAACATTCTGAGAGATCTAGGCAGACATTCAATGCTAAATATTTGCCAATGTAAATTGAGTATCTATATGTTAGGCACCGAGTTTCAATAGTTACACTTAGAATGGATAATGAAATTAAATAATGAAATTTAAATATTGATAGTTAATATTAAAATTCCTTGTAAAAAGTACTGAAATACAGAGCAGTGAGCTGTTTCCTTACTTATTGCTTGGTAGGTTTCCTGAGATTATAGAGAAAATAAGAAAGAATGTGAGGAGTATTGACCTCTCCAGTGTATATTTTTAATTAGAATAATTATTCTACTGGTGGTAACTTTGTAAGATATATCAAAGACAAAAGTAATATATAAGCACCTTTGAGGTACTAATTCCACTTCTGTGATTTAATAAAAATGGCTAGAGCCAGGCGCCAGTGGCTCATGCCTATAATCCTAGCTACTTAGGAGGTTGAGATCTGGGGATCACGATTCAAAGCCAACCATGGCAGAAAAGTCAGTGAGACTCTGATCTCCAATAAACCACTAGAAAACCAGAAGTGGCGCTGTACCTCAAGTGGTAGAGTGCTAACCTTGAGTTGAAGAGTGTAGGGACAAGACCCACGCGGACAACACCCTGGCCCAGAGTTCAAGCCCCACAACCGACAAAAAAAAAAGGCTAGACTAGGAAAAGAAAATATCTATTTTAAACTACATATTTAGGGGTTGGGTGACTCATGCTTGTAATCACAGTGACTCAAGAGGCTAAGATCTAGAGAATATCTGAGACCAGTATAGTCAGAAAGCTTAGTGAGATTCCTGTAAAATTACATGAAAAAAGCATGGAGGTGTGGTTCAAGAGGTAGAGCACCAGCTGCATTGGCAGGAAAGCAAGCAAGCAAAGAAAGTGCAAGTGTGTACCTTTTCCTATCTGTAGGGTAGAATCAATTTTGGTACCTCCATTGTATATAAAAAATGACAAATATTTCTCATCTCTTGAATTGCTAATGAAAATTGTTAATGATCATAAAAATGCTTCAATGAGTGCTAATACATATGAAGTATTATGGCCATGTTCACTGACAAGACAGAAAAGAAAATGAGTATTTTTCCTTGAATTTTTGGAGGCAATGCCTTCAGAAATGAATTAATATTGCTTTATATTATTCTGAATAAATGTGCACTTCACTTTAAAAGGACAATATCATAACTTTAATGTTTTTTGAGCTCCTCTACCTTAATATTTTATTTAATCTATGTATACATGTGATTAATCCTCTCATCCAGGTATGGCCAGGATTAACAGTATACCCAGATTTCACCAATCCAGACTGCGTTGATTGGTGGGTAAATGAGTGCAATGAATTCTATAAACAAGTGAAATATGACGGACTTTGGATTGTAAGTAGCTATTTTATCTTTAATTTTTAATATTATCTTAAAGTAATTGTACCAAGGGCTTTCAATTCAATGTATCAGTCATTTTTAATACAGTACATCTTAATCAATGTCAACTCTGTAAGTAGCTATCTCATTGGATAATGAAAACAGAATGGCTTATTCATCGAAGCATTGAACATGTGTACTTTCCAAATACATGCAACATATAATTTCAAGCTCTTGGGTTGGTTTTCTAGAATACATACAAGAAATACTGTGACAGGCAAGGGATAGAAAGGGAAAAAGACAAAATATTTAAAATATTTTTTCCTCTCTAGTAATATATTTCTTGGTACAGATTTTACTTTTGTAAGTAACATGGAAAATTTTCAAGATTAGAGACTTCTATGAAAGAACAGTTAATGGGATTTGGGGACAAGACTATGGAAGTGCGATTCCAAGAAAACCTTTATGAGAGTCTACGTTAGCAAAACAAAATGTCAACACCTGTGGAGGTCACCTCATTTAAGAAATGTACTTTTGCTGCCTCCAGTGGTAATTCTAGCTACTTAGGAGGCTGAGATCTGAGGATCGTGGTTTGAAGTCAGTTGGGGCAGAAAAATCCCCATGAGACTCATATCTCCAATGAACCCCTCAAAAACCAGAAGTGCCAATGTGGCTGAAAGTGGTAGAGCACTGAGTTCAAGCCTTGCAACTGACAGAGAGGAAGAAAGAATGAAAGAACAAAAGAAAAGAAGGAAGGAAGGAAGGAAGGAAAGAAGGAAGGAAGGAAGATACTTTTGAGTAGTCTGTGGAATAGAACAAATCATGATTGACATTTGCTTGTATTTTATCTAAAAAAATAATAAACGTGACTAACAAAACCCTGGACTGTTTAAACAATTGCTAAAATGAAAGAAGTTTCTCTGGATGAATGTTTATGTCTAGAACGAATGATAGCTAGTTTCTAGGTTTTTGGAACAAAACTTAGTGAACGATGGGGAAAAATTTACTGCCCCTGGTTATGGTGATTATGACCCTAAAATCTGAGTAAGTTTAGAAAAAATAATATTGAAAACAGAGTGAAAATCAGGATTAAAAAAATATAACCTAGCTGAATTCTATTTGACTGGTTAGGTTCATATTATTTCTTTGTTTTAAAGTGGTCATCACTTTTAATATTAATTAATTTATGAAATTAATATACAATTTAATACTTATTATTGTACCATCTGTAATATACAAATATTGGAAAGTGATACATTTTGATAAAAATGAGTAAAATGATAGCAGTGCTTTCAGGAATTCTATGGAGGTATCAATAAGATAAAGATGGAAATTCTTTAGTTTTCTTTTAATTTAAAATAGGGGCGATCACATGCACACAGGAAAAAGCAGTAAAAATGTACAGTAATTTTAAACTTTACTTTCATTCTTGCTCTTAAATTATTGCTTTAATTAAATTTTATGTAAACTTTGTTTTTGATGGGAAACTCAAGTGCAGTAGAACAGAGCAATAGATATAAATGTCAAAGAAATAACCCAAAGACTCTTTAATTATTCTTGAACTTTAAAACAAGTGTGAGTTTCCTCATGCTTAACTATTTAGAACAGAATTGGGAGATATTTACCTTTAGCATCACTTTGAGAAATCTCCCTTGAGCACCTCACTTAATTCCCTATGATGTTTCTTTTGAGTCTGTTGCTTTCTACAGTTTGCATATTCATATGAATAATTCAGAGATCCTTAGTAGAGATGTGCAATCTTACTCATGTACCACGTTCAAAAGCAAGTGATATTTAAGGGAGACTCCAAAATCCTGAGTAATGCTTTTGTAAAGTAATTAATAATAATAATAAAATAATAATAATAATGTTTAATCAAGACATTTATTTATATACTTCGGGGAAAATATCTTTAAGACAATTTTCACAGTGGCTCTGTCATTCCCTTAGAAAAGAGATGTCAAATCAATCAATGTTGACTGCTTTAGAGTACTTAGGAAACAAAAAAGGAGGAATCAAGCAAAGACAATACGGAAATGATGGCATTAAGGAGATCTCTGAAAGCTGGAGTCCCTGAGGGGAATATGACCCACGAAGATGAATGCTCTTGGTCTTAAAATGTGTCCATGACATAGGTGGGAGAAGAGAAAAGACATAAAATATACTTTTGAGATTACAATAATAGCTAACACAAGACAGATTTGTCACTGCTGTTTTTACTTAGAGCACAGAGACAATTTAGTAGAGATGTGGGAAATAACATTTCATTATTTCTGGAAATCCTACAAAGTAGTTAGCAGAGTAGATAATAAGCACAAGGCTTCTGTTAACTGGTTATACTTCTATTGCTAGTATGTAGAGAAAAGATCGAGGCTTTGTCAAAAAAAATAGAAAAAATCGGTGAATCCAATGCCCAACTGCTCTGTCTCCACAGATGGCTGCTGACGATTCTCAGAATGTGATTAAGCTCACCTGGCATTACTTACACCCATGGGGGATTACTATTTTAATTAAAATATTAAATGGCGGTCTGCCCCAGCTTTCCTTGTCTTCTGAGATTTTAGGAGATGTAGGTTATTAAAATACTCTGGTATAAGATGCCTAGTGCATCTCTGGAAAAAGATAAATGGCAGCCACAGCAGAACAAGCTGAAGGAACAGATGTGGAAGATAGATCCACAGTGACATGAACAATTGAAATGAGCAAAATGAAATGCATTTTTGGTGTTTAAAAATCTGGTTTTGGTTTGCAGCTTATATTCTTGTAGAAGAAAAAATTGCTTTTATAAAATATTCTTAGACAACAATGTGATTTATCTTTATACTTTACAATTATTTAATAATCTGTTTCTTTTCCTTTTATGTACATTAGGACATGAATGAAGTTTCCAGTTTTATTCAAGGTTCACTGAAAGGTTGTGGTGACAACAAATGGAATTATCCACCTTTTATTCCTGGTAAATCTTATTTTCTTATCTATTTTACTCAGAATTGAAGATGGTGTCATGTTAACTTTTAAATTATAATATATATATATATTTCTAAATTAAAACCATCCGTGTAATTTCTTAAAATATTTTTCTTTTACCTAAAATATTTGCTAAGATTATCTTTCAATAATATACAGCCAGGTGCCAGTAACTCACGCCTGTAATCTTACCTACTCAGGAGGCTGAGATCTGAGGTTCTAAGTTCAAAGCTATCCCAGGCAGAAAAGTCCGTGAAACTCTTATTTCCAGAAAAGCGGAAGTAGTGCTGTGGCTCAAGTGGTAGAGCACTAGCCTTGAGCTGAAGAGATGAGTGACAGCGCCCAGACAGACCCAGAGTTCAAGCCTCACATATGACAGAAAGAAAGAAAGAAAGAGAGAGAGAGAGAGAGAGAGGGAGGGAGGGAGGGAGGGAGGGAGGGAGGGAGGGAGGAAAGAAGGAAGGAAGGAAGGAAGGAAGGAAGGAAGGAAGGAAGGAAGGAAGGAAGGAAATAAAGCTTCACAATGTTTCTATTGGCAAAATATAGACATATGCATGTATTTTATATGCCTGCTAAATAATATTTTCCCATGCATTTTAATTATTAAAATTTGGAACTATAACTAGTACTTAATAATATAATGGAAAAGCGATTTACTAGCATCATTTAGTTATAGAAGGGGTGTCCACTTTGACATGTCCTTATATATGCATACAATGTACTTTATAAAGATTCTTTTCCTTCACCCCCTGCCTGTCCCCCATTCCTTTTTCCAAAACTAATTTCATCAAGATTCTTTGTTCAGTGTCCACATATGTATATAAAGTGTTCTGATTATATTTCTCTTCCTCTACCTCTCAGCTCTCCATCCCCCTCTCAATTTTACCTATATGTCAGCAGGACATGGTTTACCTTCTTAATATTGATTTATTTTGTGCTAGTCCTGGGGTTTGAGCTCAGGGCTTGGGCTCTGTCTCTGAATGTCTTGCCCAAGGCTCGTGCTCTACCATTTGAGGATCAGCTCCACTTCTGTTTTTTTGGTGGCAAATTGGAAGTAAGAGTTTTACAGTCCTCTCTGGTCTGGCTTAAAACCTTGATCTTCAGATCTCAGCCTCTTGAGTAGCTGGCTCAATACTCCTTTTTAAAAGTCAGTGTAAATTGTTCAAAAAGAGACTTCACCATGGTATTTCACACGTGCATTTGCTTCATTTAATCAAGCTGACTATTTGCCTCTTCTTGTGAATCATTTCTCCGGTCATGATGACATGAGATAAAGTGATACTTACTTCTGTATCATTTTAACTATTTGTATTTTTCATTACCCTTTGATGAGGCACAATATCACATAGTACATTTTTTTTAAAAAAAGCAATGTGAAGACTGAAAAGGCTGAGTGTAAAGAATTCTACCAAATGTCTTCTTTCTAAGGTATTCTTGACAGACTCATGTATTCCAAGACCCTTTGCATGGATGCAGTGCAGAACTGGGGGACGCAGTACAACGTGCACAGCCTCTATGGGTACAGCATGTCCATTGCCACTGAGAAGTGAGTACGGTTCAGTGCAGAGGCCCGTGTACAGTCATCATCTAGAGTAGATTAGGATGACCCATTCCTAGAGCTGGAAAACAGCAAAGCAAATGTGATGGCTTTCCAAATGTGAGTAAGATCTATGAATTCTGAATTCAGTTATCCAGAGTTACATGGTATGTGTAGTTCTTGCATATATGTGTGTGCATATATAATATATACATGTGTATGTGTGTGCATGTGTGATATATACATTTGTATATACATATATGTGTATTAAGTGCATTTTCAAATTACTGGAATTTTATAATACCACGAGCTACCTGTATATAAAAAGGAATACAGAAAAAAGAGGAGTATCCTAGATTAAATGAATGTTATTTATCCTCATTTTCTTAGTTTGCATAGTGTAATAGTTAAAAAAAATCCAGATCTCAATGTATTAATATTTTCTGATAATTAAAAACTACTCATTACTTGGCCACATGCTTTTCTGGTGCTAACCTGATCAACATTCATTATACTTATAAATTAACATGCTGCATTAACTTCCTCCACTTTTCATACAATGGCTTAAAGATATTTATATAAAAATACACCATGAAATCAAAACATCTTGTACCTTGTCTTTCTCGTGTTATTTTTTCTTAAAAAAATAAAAGCAGAGATTTACTTCAAATATATTGCATTTTTAGAAAAGTTAAACAAGTATATATATTTCAATGTGATGCAGATTGTAAAATGTAGAAGCCATTTGTACATACATACTGTCATAGCAGATATTTAGTGAGATAATCGGATTGGTGTTAAATACTGAAATAAATTTTATATCTAATCCTAATTTCTTTCTCATCATGGAAAATTATTAAGAGTCAGGTTGCAGTAGTGATCAGATGAGAGATGCTAGGTCATTTGGATAGTAAAAATGATTAAAATGCTTTAAGAACATGCCAGATTTTTTATCCTTGCTTGCAAATATTTGTAAACAGAAGTTAAGCTATGTTTTGCATGTGCACCACATAAACCTACTGGGTTTAAATACATATGATAAATTATACATATGTAGAATGATTTAGTACATTTATAGCATGTGTTTCCATGCACATATTGAGTAAATAGTGTGTTGCTTTCAAATTGACAGAAGATGAGTGAAAGTTTTCTATGTTATTTATCTTGATTGATCAGTATGTATTGAAAAAAGTCAGTATAGGATTTTTTTTGTTTTTGTTTTTGTTTTAGCTTTTACGTCAGCTTTATTCTCAGAGCCAACCTGTATGAGTTAACAAATCTCTACATTGCCAACTACTGTGGGAATCATATTCCTTCTTGCATGCACCCAAACATCATACTCAACAATGTGTTCTGACATGCAAAAGAAGATTTACTATTTGCACCTGTCTGAGCATAGGTAGTTAAGAAAGGAAGAAAAAAGTAAAATTCCGACCAAAGTTATACATGATGTGATTGTCTCTAGGAACAGTGAATGACCATTTGAAATGAGAACATTTAAATAAATGAGTGTCTAATTCTTTGCTACCTTGGTCTCTCTTTTAGAGCTATAGCAAAGGTATTTCCGAATAAAAGAGGCTTCATTCTCACCCGCTCCACGTTTGCGGGCACTGGGCGGTATGCTGCACATTGGCTGGGCGACAACACCGCCTCCTGGGAGCAGATGGAATGGTCCATCACTGGCATGCTGGAGTTCGGTTTGTTCGGAATGCCTCTGGTAAGATGATCCTTCTCACAGGAGCGTATGCAAGACCATGTATGCGTTCTCCTTCATACCCAGGCTCCAAACCTCAAGCCTAGCAAGAGCACCAAATTGCATTCTGTTTGCTTTCTTTTTTATGCTATTTATTTAGGGTTTTTTTTTGGGGGGGGGAGTGAAAGGGATCAAGCCAGAGCCTTATGCATTGAATTGTCAGTATCATATTTATGATATTTATTTAAAAGGATTCAACAGCACACGATCAAAGAAACCGTCAAACCGTGTCCTTAATGAATATATGAGATAAATAACAATGTTGATGCTATTTCTGACATTTGAGTGACTAAGTGAAATTATAATCCAATGCAACCAGCCTAAACAAGGGATTATTATGTAGAAAGAATATAAAAAATAATGTTTACATGAGAAAAATAAAGCACGATAAGACTACACTGATAACAATGTAAATGTCAAAACTAAATATACATAAGATGCTCTATTATCAGATTAGTGTAAGTGAATAATGCTATGTGTATTTTAGAACAAGATACAAAACAATGATAGAAGCTGGTTGCCAGTGACTCGCACTTGTAATAGGGAAGGCTGAGATCTTTCAAAGAGCATCCTAGCAGGAAAGTCTATGAGAGACTCTTATCTCCAATTAATCACAAGAAACAGAAATGTGTGAAATGGAGATGTGGCTAAAGTAGTGAAGTGCTAGCACAAAAGGTCAGGGACAGTACTCAGGCCACCATGCAAGTCCCAGGGTCCTGCACAAACACACACACACACACACACACACACACAAACACAAATGATGGAACAATATTTGAAATTTCAAAGTAGACAAGATTTTAATAACATGAAATATTAAACATGACATTTAAAAATCAATTTTAAAAGTGAATCATACCCTGTTGATATTCAAGACTACAGAAAGCCATTACGTAAGACATATGTATAAAGTATATTAGGAAAATTATACCAATTCACTTATTCTCCTATGTAAATAAATGTAAAGTACACCATATGACATACAAACTAAACAAAAGTAACTGGTGAATACACCTTGTATTTGGAACTTTAAAAGACATTGTCACATCATATATGAGTAATAAATAAACTCTATAGCAATAATAAAAATAACCTTATGTTATTTTATTGTCATGTTAGTACTTTTCTTTGGTTCTGTGGTTTGTTGTATTAGTATTTAAAGGAGACTAATAAAATAAAATTAATAAAACAAAAAAGTAAGCAAAACAGAAACAAAATCTCTAAGACATACTGAATTTCATCAACTGAGGAGCATTAAAAAGTAAAACACATGTTAAATTATATCTTGTTATAGATGAATACATAGATATAAAGAAACAAAGAAATACTGTTAATCATAAATACTAAATTTAAGATAGTACTTTCTGGTATCTGGGAGTATCTATTGGGTGAAAATCAATTTACTTTGAATTATTATTTTTTCTTTGTGAGCTACACATAAATACATGGTTATTTGTTCTTACTTTGCTCCCATAATAGTACATCTTTTAATTGGAAAAAATCAAAGAGGGACATTTTGGATTTAAAGGCGAGATACTTCTTTTTTCTTCAGCAAGATTCTTTTAATACAATAATTGCATCTTTACACAAGGATTTTCATTATTATTTTATAAGTGAAAATATGTAAAAATACACACAAATTAAGAAAACATATAAAATGACAAAGAAGGAAAACGCATGGCCATGTGTAACGCTGTCTACATAGATCTCAGTACTAGGGACATAGAGTCAGGAGGATTGTGAATTTGCAGGCCATCCTGGGGTATACTCTGAGACACTGTCTTGAAAAAGATTGTACAAAACAAGGGGAAAAAACACTAGTTTGTGGAGAAATATTGAAAGATGATAAAGCAAATATTTTCCATTTTATAAATCATGTCTATTACATAGGCCAATAGGTCATCACATTGATGCTTTGAATCTGAGCACTGAATCCACGGTGTCTTTGTTATCCAGGTGGGTGCAGACATCTGCGGGTTTATAGCTAACACCACTGAGGAGCTGTGCAGAAGATGGATGCAACTTGGTGCTTTTTATCCATTTTCTAGGAACCATAATGCTGATGGATATGCGGTGAGTGACTCACGTTTCAGGGGGTTTGCAGTGAAGCACTATCAGATCTTAACATCGTACTTTAACATATGTCCACAAGTCATATTATCTGAAAGTTTGTAGCCAAATTTGTAATGCATAGTTAGAAAACCTCTACTTATATACAAAAGAAACAAAAACAATCACATACTACATTACAAACAACAGCAACAAAGAAAATCCTCTGTGTCCATACCTTAAGGTTCATTTCACTTAGCATCATCTTATTTGGTGATATGGATAGATAGATAGATAGATAGATAGATAGATAGATAGATAGATAGATAGATAGATCCATCTTGAGCTTTTCTGCTCATCTGATAAGATGATCCTAGATATATACTAATTATTCCAAATAAGGGAAACCATGGACTTACATTTTACTTATTTCACTTAGTATGATTTTTTTCGTGTTTCCATTTCCTAAAAAATGGGGCGGTGTCATTCTGGGGGCATAGAATTCTGGGATGGGGGGAGGGAGGAAGGGGAGGGAAGGGATAGTAGGAGAAAAACCAAGGAGGAAGTAACAATGCTCAACCAGAAATGTACTCATTACCTTTCTCATGTAACTGTAACCCTTCTGTATAGCATCTGTACTAAAAAATAAAAATTTAAAAATAATAAATAAAAATCCTCCCTTTCATATATAAGAATATATACATATAAGAACATATAATAATATATAGATATATCTAATAACATATCTAAGAATACATATATGCATATATATGTGTGTATATATGTATACATATATGTATTCTTAGCTTCTAATAATGCAAATTCCAGGTAACTTTTCTTTCAGAAAAAGAAAATGTAATATGATATCAAGGCTTTTCCTTGTCTTGTGTAATGAAAGAAAAGCTTCAAATTAAAAACAAAACAAAAAAAACGGCTTTGACTCCACAATCTTTCTATAATAAAACTGGAATCAACAGACCAGTACACAACAAAATGGATGCCCTTAAACCCTAGCTCTGCGCTGGTAAGAAACAGGACACAAGGAAATACAGTTATTCTGCCAGCCCTGAAATCATCCAGTATAAACAACAGCAGGCATATTTCTAAAAGGGAATGGTGATGTCTGACTAGAACTACTTAGTTATTGAGAAGGCTGATCTGGGGATCACAGTTTGAAGTTAGCCCAGACAGGAAATCCATGAAACTCTTATCTCCAATAAAGTACCAAAAAGTTGGAAGTGGAGCTCTAGCTCAAGTAGTGGAACAGGCTACCCTTAAGTTAAAGAAGCTCAGAGACAGTGCGCAGTCCCTGAATTTACATCCCAGGACTGGTACCACAAATATATATATATATATATATATATATATATATATATATATAATAAATGACTTAGTATTCACATACTGGTTGTGAACAAAGCCTCTGTTCTTATGAAGAAGGGCCAGCTGAACAGGTCATACTTTAAGAGAATTGGACAGGACAAAAGTAATACTCCCTTGAGCCATCAAATAAGCATTGTTTATCTATAAAACAACCTGTTACACATGTTACATTGTATTCTGTCTGTGTTTGCTTTCTCCAAAACCTTGACAAGAAGTCAACGAGGGTGGGGATTTCTTGATGAAGATCTTATGAAAAACAAACACACAAAAAAAGAGAGGGCTTGTAGAAGTGTGTGTGTGTGTGTGTGTGTGTGTGTGTGTGTGTGTGTGTGTGTGTACACGTGTTCATCAAATCAAAATTCAGGTCTCTGGCTGGCGAAGCTGACAGGGCAGGGAGAGGTGTGGCAGGGAAAATGACAGCCTGGAGCTCAGATCCAGCAAAGCTTCAGTCTGGGCCATTGCGGGGCTGGGCGGAGCGGGGGGGGGGGGGGGGGGGGGGAGGGCAGTTTTTAAGCGAATGGGGCCACGCTGGGAAAGCCCTGTATCTCCAGAGAAAGTTCTAGACTGTTGTTTTGTTGTGCTTATCCAATGACTGGAAATAGCACCCAGGAAGCAGAGATTCAGGGCAGTAACCAAAGTGGATCTGGAGGCCAATTCATGAGGCCCTCAGGCAATCTCATGACCAACAACAGGAGCGCTAAGCAGAAGAGCCAAGGTGTGGGTGCCTCTACTGGTCTTAAGAGGAGTGAATGCTCCCTCCCTCAGTTCCTCCCCAGCTACCCTCACTGCTCTGCGCTCTGCCGCCCCCCCCCCCAATTCCTGGGTTAGCCCTCTCCCTGGATTTATTTTAGCGGGAATAGAAGGCGCCAGACAGCAGACCTTAGGCTTGGATATTTCAAGCCCTTGCTTGCACAAGTCTTCTTCAGCATATGGAAACCCGGTTCTGGAGGATCCTGGCCCTGCGTCTTCACTGCTAGCTATCACGAAGTTTAACCACCCATGAAACATTACCAAAAAATAATGAAGCCAAGCAAATCATTTTTGTGATTTTCATCTTTCCTACTGGTGTATTTAAATGGGAAGTGCATACTTATGAACGAAAGTAATTAAAACGAGGGTAAATTTTATTCAGATACTTTAAAGGTAAAATGGGGATAGTTTTAAGTTTTATCTACAGAATTTTACACACACACACACACACACACACATGTTTTGTTTTGTTTTTTTAAGGAGAGACTTAACATGTTTTAGTTTTCATTTTCATTTTATTATTTCATATCATTTTATTTTATTTCATGTTATTTTATTTTCCCTTTTTGTCCTCAGGAACAAGATCCTGCAGTTTTTGGAAAAGACTCGCTTCTAGTCAGAACTTCAAGGCACTACCTCAGGATTCGCTACACTCTGCTGCCGTTCCTCTACACTCTCTTTTATAGAGCACATATGTTTGGAGAAACAGTCGCTAGGCCAGTTCTTCATGAGTAAGTACTATGGATAAAATTTCCATATATTTTTCCTTAAAAATTGTTTGATTGTTAAAAAGGTGATATACAGAGGGGTTACAGTTACATAAGTCAGATGATGAGTACAATTCTTTTGGGACATGTCCCTCTCTCTCTCCCAATTTTCCCCTCTCATTCCCACCACCAGTTGTATAGTTCCTTTTCAACATAGTGTCTAGGGAGAAACACTGCTGCATTTGTTCACCCTTTGTCCCTCCATTTGTGTGGCCCATCTTATCCTCACAATGACATAAACAAGCAGAACAAAAAAGGAAAGAAAACCAAGACAGCAAAAAGGAACAAGACTTCTTGTTTCAATGTATTTTTAAAGAACATTCAGAAAGTAATAAACATGAATGGCAATAAATCAAGGTATCAGGTAGATTTAGACTGATTTCTTTAAATGTAAAAATAGAATTAAAATGTATAAAATGATTTATGAAGCATGTGAGAATTGAACACAATTTACAATATGTGTTAGGGAAATTATATCAGTGAGAAAGGGTAAACCTAAGGTTATTAAAAGCCTACAACTATACATTGTAAAATCATGTAAATAGATGGAAATTTAAAGACTAAATGTAAAACCAATAGAGACCAAGAGTGTATAGGAGATAGTTTCAGGAAAAGATGAATTGTCTTTATCTTTGTAAGTATCAGGTTCAAAATTGGGCTCAAGAAATTACTGAAAAAAATACACTTAAAACCATATTAAACTGGACTTTTACAATGAAAAGGTTTAAAAGGAAGGAAGTAGATTTTGAAAAACTTGTGATGTGGAAGTGTTCTACAGGAGAAAAGTAAACATGACGATTGTTAATGAGAGATTACCAGTAGCCATATCATCCATGCAGATAGAGGAGAATTCATGCCCTCCTTTCTCCTTCTTCCCGATCTTCTTCTCCACGTGTCCCTCCTCCTGAATGGACTCTGATGAATCATGACAGGTGTAGGAAGTATTGATTGTAAATGATATGCTAAGTCAAATTAACTCATGGTTTTCTGAAAATATTGAAAAGATAAACCAAATAAGCAATTTGGGTATAGACAGTGTGCATTGTCACATGGTAAATGCTGTTACTTTTGCTAGGTTTTATAATGACATGAACAGCTGGGTTGAGGACCTTGAGTTTCTGTGGGGCCCAGCGTTACTCATTACTCCTGTTTTGAAGCAGGTATGTCTTAGAAATTTACCAAATTTATGTCTTAAAGGGAATTCTATATGCACAAATCCATATTTAATGACAAAGCATTAGATAATACTTAGTGCTAAATGGATCATTTCAAGCAGATGGATGTCTTATTGCTTTGTGACTTACAGAAGACATTAAAATTATTATGAAACTATTCAATAGATCTTGGCTTACGGTTATATAATACAAAGGGGATATATAAATTAGGTTTCTCCGGGGGCTGGGAAGGTGGATCAGTGGTAGAATGCTTGCCTTGCAAGCACCTGGGTTTGATTCCTCAGCACCAAATAAGCAGAAAAACCAGAAGTGGCAATGTGGCTCAAGTGGTCGAGCGCTAGCCTTCAGCTGAAGAGCTGAGGGACAGCGCCCAGGCCCAGCATTCAGGCCCCACAACCAATGGGGGAAAAAAATAGATTTCTCCTAAAACCCATTGTTCATTTAATCAGACTCAAATCCTTTAGTAATGCTAACACTCTCAGTTATATAGACCCAAACATTGAAATTTCGCTAAGTTGTAAATAAAAGAAAACTTGAAAATCAGTCTTCAGAAAATGTTGACAAAATAATGAATTCAATCATGTGGTTCTCATTTTTAACATGTTTTTCAGTCCATGAAGGCAAAGAGAAATGGAGGACAGTTTCAGATTCAAAGAAACCACATAATTCAAAGAAATAATCATAATAATTCATAATTTTAAGAAACCACACAACAATGTGTACACCATCTTAACCACCACTGGAAATGATTTCGGTTTTGCACATTGTGACATAGAAAATCAGTACAATTGATTATATATTGGAAATATTATTATTTATTGGAAATATTGAAGTACAATAACATAGTGAAACTCTCTTCCCTTAATGAATGGGAAATCCAACACACCTTTGACCACATTCTTGCTCTTTGCTTAGGATTGGGTTTTGCTTTTCAATCCTTTTATTATTTTATTTTTTCCTTTTGGTTGTACTAGTGTTTGAACTCGGGGTCTCATGGTTGCTAGGCAGTCACTCTATGAATAGATCCATGCCCCCAAATCAAGGACTGAACATTCTCAGATGTGTATGCATGTTGTCCTGCTTGATTTTAGGGAGCAGAGGTGGTGAGTGCCTACATCCCTGATGCAACCTGGTATGACTACGAAACAGTAAGTACTCTTCCCCGAGCTGTGTCTGGATCATAAGGAAGTCTCAACATCTGTGTGCAGAACGTAACTCCAGATATATAGCACCTCTGTGCCTAGATTAAAAAAAAACTTACAGGAAAGAAGAATAATTCCAAAATGAATACCTGTAAAAAATGTACATAAGCCCACTATTTGCGAAAATGCAGAAGATTTTTAATGTGCCATCACATACTTATTTTATAATGGAATGAAAGGAATATTATAGGAAGGAGTGGTTGATTATTTGAATGTTCCTTCCCTATCTTACATGTCTGTACTGCCTGAAGAATTACTGAAATAGTCATATAGTTGATTTTATGTGGTGCCTCCAAACAATTGTGTAGAATATATTTATTTCTAACTTAGAAAGACATAAATAATTGCTTTCACACATATACTCTATGTTTTTAACTGAGCAAGTCTTCATAAAAATATTTTTCAATTCATCTATTGAGGGGATAAAATAAAATTAAAAAAAATATTTTTCAAGCCATTATTTCATATATTGCTTTTATTTGCTAATCAGGTTATTTTAAAAAATGATTTTATTTTTAAAAAAAAGATCCTTGAAAGATAAACTACCTTGAAATTCAATGTGTATCAGTTTGCTTTTATTTACTTCTTTTTTTTCAATTTCAGTAGATATTCTTTATTCTTTTAACACATTAGCCAACATTCAAACACCATAAATGTTGGGATAGATCAAGTCAAACTACATCAAAGTATTCAAATATGACCTGGCCATTTCTAAGTCTAAAATTGACTTCACACTATTTCATTCTAATAGAAATGAACACATCATGTCATGTAGTATAAATTTCATTTTACTGATTTGTGGAGCACAGCATTACAGCTCAGTGGTCGTCTACTTTGTGCAGGGATGGAGTCAGTTCAATGACCTTTTCAATCTCTACATTATGACTTTGTATTTGGATTGTTGGAGCTCTTCTTGAATTTTCATAAAGTCTGTAATGGGGCAATTGAAAGCTCTTTTCTTCAACTCTAGCCTTCCTTGTTTCATTCTGATGTGTTTTGGTACAGAGAACAGTAAGGAGGATTCTCAAAAGAAATAAAAGTAGATCCAGCAGATAAGTCAGCAATCCCATGTCAGAGTATATGTCCAAAGCAATGATAGAAACGTATCTATGAGATAGATAGTCTGATGCTTATGGTTGCAAGACATTTTACAAGAGATAGCATAAAGAATCACCAAGGGTCTACCAACAGATGAATGGGTATACCATGAGACAGTATTTAGTCACAGAAATAATTGCAGCAAACAGAAAGAAACTTTTGCCAAGCAAAATAAGCCAAACAGATAAACACTGCTTGTTTATTCTCACATGTGAATGCTAAACAATTTGCAAGAGAATGAAGAATCACCATTAGAAACATGTGAACTTTAAACCAAAATAAATGTAAAAGGTGAAGCTAATCAGTCATTATTTTAGAGAAGAAGCTATTTTCTCCATGTCCAGTTTTTGTATTTTAGGAAAAAATATAAAGTTCCATTACTTTGTGCAGTTAATCTCTAATAATTCTCTTCCAAAGTCAGAAAATGGCATCGTGTTTCTTTTGATGATATGATTTGCTCATCAGAAAAATGTGCTTCAATGTGTGCTTTGCAACTCTGGTGACATGGAGTTAAAAAGCTCCATGTAGAATAAAATTCTTTTACAAACATTAGGGGGCAAAACGACCTTGGAGAAAACAGAGGGTGAATATGTACCTTCCGGAAGACAAAATAGGACTGCATCTCAGAGGAGGCTACATTATTCCTATACAGCAGCCAGATGTGACAACTACTGCAAGGTAAAGTGAGCTGGACTTTTCCTGCACTAGCTCTTATTTTCATTAAGAACCAAAGGTTAATATTGGCTTTCACCAAGATATTTCACACCCAGGTTATTCTTAGAAATGTCATGTTTATAAAAATAGTTAAAGTATGTGTATGTCATGTACATGCAAATATTTAAGTTACATATAGACATATATTTATAAATTAAGTTAAATATAACTGAAAAAATTGTATATATGGAAATATATGTAACTGAAATATATGTATATAAATATAAATACATATATATGTGTATATACACACACAACATATACGCAATTGTTTTATCTTATAAAGATTTGGTTAAAATCCAAAGATTCTTTTATATTTTCTCCAAAATATGCAAATTAAAGATAATCTCTTTTTCTGATAGGTTGAAACATTAATCTTTCCCATATCATTGAGAGTCATGTGTCCTTTTTAAATTTTTTCCAAACTCACAATTTTTCCTTCTGCTTTAATTATACTATAAAGATGTGCCAAACAGGAGAACTAAACTGTTGTGTTAGAATGTGAGTTGGAAAGATTAAAATCTGTAAAGAATACTTCTTTGATCACTTAGTCACAGAGATACTACTTTATGGTAATATAGAGCTAAGAAAATTCTTTTCTGATCACTTTGCTGATTCTGTTATAATTGGCTTTGGTTATAAAATTAGTAAAAATTCCTCTAGGCATTTCTAATACTTTGCATCATTTATTTATTATTTTGCATTGAAGATACAGATTTAATAAATTGCAATATAAGATTACGGTGGTTGAGTACCCCTTAATTTTTCTTGCTTACATTGGAATGTAGTATTTTGGCAATTTTACAGCTGTTAAACTTTTCAAAACTTCATTTCTCATTTTTCTACTTGTTAATTTTGTGTAGTTTCTAATTCTATACATTATATTTGCATTCACCTAAGAATTTGAGAGAATGTTAGTATTGTTTTGAATCTATAGATCAGTGTTGTATTAATGCAGAAGTCCAAGACAGACTGGCTAGGGCTCATTTACAGAAAATCTCATTGTCATGTTTCTTCTTTAATTATACACGCCCCTCATTTTACCTAACAGCCGGAAGAATCCTCTCGGCCTTATCGTTGCACTGGATGAAAATAACACAGCAAAGGGAGACTTTTTCTGGGATGATGGAGAAAGTATCAGTAAGTCTGCTTTGATAGGCAGTCATGTCTTTCACACCTCCTGAAGTCCCCTCCTGCTCAGGCGTCTTCTAGAAGAATAGCACATGTTATTTTAGGCTTGTAGGTTCCTCTGTGAAACTCAACATTGTCATCTTACTTACTTATATCTCATTAAGATAACTATGTTTGCGTATTGATTTCTCATTAGTCTTCATCAAGTGTATCTGAATAGGTTGCATGAATACCTTTCATATTAAGGTGATGTTTCCAGATTGCATTATGTTTTCAAATGTTTTACATGATTCTAGTTCTCAAGCGTAAAATCATGTTACTGTAGATTAAAAGAAACCTAGTTTTTAAAGCTTTAGGTCAATGAAATCAAATTATTTGAAGAGAGAAGGTTTCATAATTTATTTACTTTATTTACTTTACTGTTTATTCAGTGTTGTTTTCTGAATATCAAACTGGAGAGTTGTTTATTAAAAAATATAATTGAGACACTTTATGTTAATTAAATCATACCAGAATTTTAATTTAGATATTTATAATACTTCACAAATTTATATTTATTATCTATTTCCTTTAATAGAGGGTTATGCAGGTGTGCACAGATTTAAAGCTAGCTTCTACTTCAGCTCAATACTTCTCAACATGCATATAAAAATATCCATATGTCTTAAACCTACATTATCTTCCTATGTTTCTTCCTTCATACCATGAGTTAGTTTGTAGGCTATTTCATAATCTGATAAGGTGATATCTCTGGAAAAAATACCTTGTTAGTTTTGATGTTATGAATTTATGAAAAGTCAGGTATTTAAAAACTACTGCTGGGCACTGGTAGCCCATGCCTATAATCTTAGCTACTCAGGAGGCTGAGATCTGAGGATAGGCAGAGATCTGAGGATAGCAGTTTAAGGCCAGCCCCGGAAGGAAAGTCCATGAGACTCTTATCTCCAGTTAACCACCAGAGAACTGGAAGTGGTGCTATGGCTCAAGCAGTAGACTTGAGCTGAAGAGTGCAGGTACAGCATCCAAGCTGAGTTCAAGCCCCACAAACAAACCCCAACAAGCCCCAACAAACAAACAAAAACAACAACAAAACTATTGCTGAGATTCAGTAATTCCTTCACTTGTGAAGTGATATTCACACTAAATCAACATTTATTTGAATCAATAACATCTATCTGTGGAAATTGATTAGTATGTTAAAAATCAAAATTATTCTATAGAATTCACTGAAAGAGCTTTCTTGATTCAAGATCAATTATGAAGTTGCCTTCATAATTATCAGTCAGAACTGTCACATTTCCATCTGTTATCTGGTTATGCCCATCCCTTGATGATTACTGAGTTTTATGTTCCTGATGCCCAGGTAATACTTTTAGATAGGATCTCTGCATTCCTTCTATCTCCATTTGATTGTCTAATGAAAATCAATAATCCCAGGCCATCCTGGGGCTCAGCATTCACTATCATGTAGCCATAGAATGGAAGGGCCTTGCCTTTGAGCATGCTAACACAGTCTGGCCTTTATGAATTCATGGCAACCAGTGCTTTTGAGGCCAAGCACTGCAAAGCTGACTGATCTGTCTTACAGCCTAGAAATATCTCTTGAATCGTCTTTGGTCTGAATTCTCTTATCAGAATCATTATTATCATTACTCTGTTTCATTTTCATTCCTGCAAGTTTTCATTTGTGCCACTTTTAATTGCCTAACAAGTCTAGATCTGTAGTTGTTGTAAAACCCTTTTACAATGTACAATCCAACAGTTTTGTAACCCCCATAAAGTTGACTCAAATTATTACACCTGTGCCACGAATCCTCTAAAGACAATTGATTTACTTATTTAGCAATCTGAAATTATATAGAACCTACAGGCTTATCATAATTTGTGCTTCTAGAGGAGTTGCCTGCAAACACACACACACACACACACACACACACACACACACACACACACACACTCCCCACACCCTTCTCCCTTTCTCATT
This sequence comes from Dipodomys ordii, assembly GCF_000151885.1. Classification (NCBI taxonomy): domain Eukaryota; kingdom Metazoa; phylum Chordata; class Mammalia; order Rodentia; family Heteromyidae; genus Dipodomys; species Dipodomys ordii. The sequence continues at coordinate 6,665,802 of NW_012267246.1, read as the reverse complement.
CTAGCTCAGCAAACCAGTCTTCCTACTGTTTCTTATGCACTCAGGAACCTAGTCACATTTCTCTGAGTCAAAAGTAAGAAGTTCTTTTTACATACAAGCTCAGTCAAAAGAGATGCTAAGAAAATTAAACTATTTATAGCCATCCAATCCAATATTTTTTGAATAATAAATTTGTAAGCAAACATTTGAATGGAAGAATGTTTAATTCACATTCTGATTGCAATTTGTTCTGTTTTATGAAAATGGTAAGCAAATTAATGTTGAAAAATCATATATACATGTAACAATTCTATTTGTTAACAGTTTCCTCAAAAATTTGGTAGGTTTAATCTTCCATTCGATGAAGAACAAAGTTTCTGACATAAATAATACTGAATAGCCTTGTATTTCACAGGAACGCTAGTTGGAGGAGCTTGGTTGGATGAGCAATGGGGCAGGGGATGGATATGGCAAGAATACTCGATGTAGATAAGGGATGAAGGAGAGGAGTGTGTCTGGGGAGGAGGCAGACAGGATGTGGAAGAAAGATGCAAGGCCTAACTGCTGAAGCTATACCAGATACCTAGACACACATGTTAAACTTTAATATCCTTTACAACCACTTGTAGTTTAAAATAGCTGAGCAGAAATGAATCATACAAGACTTTAGAGTTTATTTCAAGAACAAATTGAGGGTTTTTTAGGTCTTTGTTATGTTTACAAGTTCATTGATTTTCCCCCAAACAATGAAAAAATCATGACACCAAGATAGAAAATAATGACACATGGCGTCAGCCAAGTCTTTATTGGGAAGTTTAACTTTTTGATAGAGAATAAAAGTATGGTCCAAAACAATAAATATATCTTTTTTTTTTACTATCAGTGTTGTTTACATTAACTTCCAGAAATATTTCACCATTCATTGAAACTTTTAAGTATTGCTTTTATCTACCAGGGAAATAAAATATCGTTATTGTGTTTATAATTGGGGAGAAATACAATAGGAAAATTCTTTAGCAGATGTCCTTAATAAACATTTTAAGCCCAAAAATGTTAAATGTATAACTGTAATGACCTGCATTTTGATCTGATATTTTCCTTTTCTATTTCAGAAAGCATCGACGATGGCATCTATATATTGTATGAATTTTCAGTTTCTAATGTAAGCATTCTCTTTTGACATTTAAATAAGTACAAATTTTGTTAATGTCTTAATTTTTAGTTGTAAATTACTTTTGGAAAAAGATTTTAAATTTCCCTACCAATTATAGCAATACAATGGAACTATCTGTTAACTTATAATTGCTAAGTTATGAACCACTTATTTTAGAATTTCAATGCAAAGGTGATAGATCCTCTTTTATCATAAAAACTCTTGTACTTCTTAAAGTATCTATCACAACTCTTTTTAAGCCACACACCCTTGGAAGATAACTGAATATCTGAAAATGTTTTAATATTTTCATCACAGTGATAATTGGTGTGGAATTTGAGAATAAAAAAATCTATGTACAGATGAAAGTTTGAATAAGAAATAGAGAAAAATTTCATAGATGTTGGGTCTCTGTAGTCATTTTCTTGTTGAAGTTATGCTATTCATCATCATGGTAAGGCTAGAACAAGGAGACCTTTATGTAATTGAATTAAGATAGTTCTGAAAATAATATTGCATGGCATATATACAAAATGTGAAAAGTTGCTTGCATGAGGCGGGCGGGGTGAGATTGGATAGGTTTGTGGTTGGGTCATTTAATTTTCTCCTAGCATGTTGTCAGTTTTGTATCTGAAAACTTGTTTATAATATTATATACTCTGTTTTCTTCTTCCAGAAAAACTTACAAATTACATGCAAACATGCAAACTATGAAGAAGGAACCACTTTAGCATTTGAAACCATAAAAGTCCTTGGGTTGACAGAAACTGTTACTGAAGTTACAGTAGCTGAAAACAACCAGGCAATGTCTGCACATGCTAACTTCACTTACGATGCTTCCAACCAGGTAAAAATAATCTTGGGAAACTTTTTATCTGTCATGAGCTCTCATTTTGAAAACTGCAGAAACACCAGGCTGTAAATTTCCATTTCCTTCATGGTATGTCTTCTCTCTTTCCTCTCTCCCTTTTTCCCTTTCTCCCTTCCTTCCTTCCTTCCTCCCTGCCTCCCTCCCCTTCCTCCTTCCCTTCCCATCCTCCCTCCCTCCCCTCCCTACCTTCCTCTCTCCCTCCCTTCCTCTCTCCCTCCCTCCCTCCCTTTCTCCCTCCCTCCCTGCCTCCCTTCCTTCCTTCCTTCCTTCCTTCCTTCCTTCCTTCCTTCCTTCCTTCCTTCCTTCCTTCCTTATCTTCCCTTCTTTCCATCTTTCGTCCCTCCTCCTTACTTTCTCATCTCTTGTTCATCCCCTTTTTTCATAATTCCATATTAATTTCTTCCTCATATTGCAAATAGTAGATATTAGTAAATTATTATGTTAAATATTTCTTTACATATTTCTTTTAACAATATTTATTTTCAATCCCTTCCTGTTCAAGAAGCTTCTTTGTCAAATTGGCCAACTTTGTGCCCCTGTATATTGTCTGCAGAAATTAATGTGTGTCTTATACTTAGAGTCATTGTCTTGGGTACTGTGCTACATGCTTCAAGTTTCACATCTCATTCATTCTGTACAGAAAGTTCTAGCAATTAGGATTTCTGTCTTCATTTTACAATGGAGGGAACTGCAGATGACACCGAATGCATAGTTCCTCAAAAACCCATGAACCCAAAGTTCAAGAACTTAAAATCATTGGGTGAAGGAATTGGCACCCGATCTCTTAAATGGCATGAATTCCACCCTGTTTCTACACTCCCTTACAGCTGCTACCATTTGTAGGCTCTAGCAACTTCATGTTGTGGTACTTTGCTCCTTGCTCATCTGTTTGTCCATATTGCTATCAAAAGTGTTTTGGGCTGTTTTGAAGAATTTCTAGAGTTGCCATACTGTGGGCAATGTTAAATATTTAAAATTGTTACAGACAAGTTAACAAAAAAAGTTTAACTTTTTCAACCTTCAAAGGTTCTCCTAATTACGGATCTCAAGTTTAACCTTGGAAAAAACTTTACAATTCAATGGAATCAAGTTTTCCCAGACTATGAGAGGTTCAATTGCTATCCTGACTCAGATACAATAGATGAGGAAGAGTGCTTGAAGCGGGGCTGTGTCATAGCAAAGGTAATGAACATCTTTTTTCTGATTCAGTATGTTTCCATATAGCACTTCAATGTGAACTTTATCATAATTTGGAATTCTATAATTTGTAATAGAGAGTCATTTGGAATGTTCAATTAGTAGTGGTGATACACAGTCCCACTTTATTTAAAGTGACTTATATTAATCAATATGTTCATATAAATTGTTTTCCAGGTACATTGAATAGTGTCACTTTATTTAATAAAAAAAAGGATTCTAGGCTGGGTGTGGATGTCTCATGCCTCTGTGAATCAAGTTATACTGAGGCCTGAGATCTTGAGGAAAGAGAGTTCAGTCAACCCAGGCAGATACATCCACAAGACTCCGGAAAGCCAGTCTGGAAATTGACTCAAGTAGTAGAGTGTCAGCTATGATATGAGCAAGGAAGCCAAGAGAAATCACTCAGACATAAGATATTCAGTCTGATTATTTGCTTTCTTGTATTTCTTTTTTTCTTTTTTGATGCTGAAAGTCATCTTTATTGAATATGTATAAATCATTGATATTTCTCTCTATAAAATAATTTATAACATCATTGTATTTTACAATACAAAATATAGCTGTGTTTAGACCACGCTGTTTCCCACTTAACAACCATGTCATTTCCCATTTAATAACCATGCTGTTTCCCATTTAACACATATTCATTGAGACCTATTACTTTTTTTATTGTTGTTGTGGTTGTCGGTTCTGAGGTTTGAACTCAGGACCTCCTGGCTACTTGCCTTACCTGAGTGCGGTGCATGCCTCCAGCCTGACATTTAACTGTTTATTTTTTAGAAGATGGAGTCTAGTGAATGTTCCTGACAGGGCTGACATTGAATCTAAGTTCTCTGGATTTCAGTCTCCTGAGTATCTAGCATTATAGAGGAAGTCCCTCCTACTCAACTAAAAGACCTAGAGCTTTGTGATTATAACTCCTTTTGAAAAAAATAAATTAACAAAATCCACCTGTCCTGTTAGAGCTTATATTCACTTTAGGAAAAGAATCAAACAGTTTGCATTTGATAAATAGTATCAAGGAGGAAGTAGAGGAGAAAAGGGAAGGGAAGACTGGTGGTAAAATTCCAGTGGCACCACTACCACTGCGTCGCGTCCAGTCTTTCACAAAGCCCTGGCCAGCCCCATTCGCGGCATTCTCATATGCGGCAATGAAGCTGCCATCACGGAAGAGATGCACTCCTGGCATTTCAATGCCTGCAGACCTGAAGGGGCCTGCACCCCAGCCCACATAGCACAGCCATGTGACCAACTCCTGCCCACGGGAGTCAACACCTGTGCAACAATAGCATGCCTCTCTTACTGAAAAGACATGTATCCCTCAACTCTCTACCCTGTCTCCCATAGCACCAATGTTAGACTCATCCTTTCATTTATTTATTGTCATTATTATTATTATTATGGGAGACACAGAGATTGAACTTTTCTAAAGACACTCAATCCCTGGTGCCCTGGTGCTCATTTCATGCATGTGTATGCAATGAAGAGTCACACTGAGAGGTCAGAACTTTTGTAAACTGAGAAATCAGTCCTTCCGTTTCATATACATTAATCAAGAATCATTTATAAGATGATTTATTTGTTGCTTTGTATACCCCCCCCCACAGTATAACCCCTGCTTTCACTGTAGTTGATGTTGGTATACTTTGTGGAAGGGAAGGGAAAAAATTTGTTTAAATAGGGATACAGGTGCAACAATGAGATGTACAAGATGTTATGTCGAAAAATGAACTTTAGGGGCTGGGAAGGTGGCTCAGTGGTAGAGCGCTTGCCTTGCATGCATGAGGCCCTGGGTTCTATTCCTCAGCACCACATAAGCAAAAAAGAAAAAAAAGCCGGAAGTGGTGCTGTAGCTCAAGTGGTAGAGCGCTAGCCTTGAGCTGAAGAGCTGAGGGACAGCGCCCAGACCCAGAGTTCAGGCCCCATGACCAGACCCCCCCCAAAAAAAAGAAAGAAAAATGAACTTTACAAATTTGGTATGTGTGGGGGAGATGGAAATGGATGGAAAGGGGAAACAAAGGAGGAGGCAACAATGCTTGATTAGAAATGTACTCATTACCTTGCCCATGTAATTGTAAACCCTCTGTATGGTATCTTCACAATAAAAAAAAAGAATCAGATTTGTTTTTGTTTTACAAGATGAACCCCAAGCTTTATATGCTCACCTTCTAATGTCATCAATGTTCTGGGCTCCTCCATATTTTTATAAAACTTTTTACTTTTAAGTTTTATCATGGCTATTGGAAGTATGTTTATTTATATTCTCCATGACACAAGGAAAATACAAAGGCAAACACCATCACAATTTATATCTCTTAGTCTAAGATGCCTTTGCTCTCTTACCCAACATCTGCTAAAGAGACTGTGATAGCCATAAAAGAATAATAAAATAAGAAAATAAGAAATAATAGGTTAATAATTAGGAAGATAAGGAGAAAAGATTTTGGTAAATCCACTAGCCTCAGTAGCAAAGTAAACTGTTTTCTTCTCTTAGGTCTTAGCTTTTATTTCTGCTAACATGTTCAGTTGTAATATTTGATCACAGTTCCTAAGTTAATTGCTGAGCAAGGTGCACCTGATCGGCTTCATACTACTCAGAAAAAGAGAGTGAAATTGAAGCATTACAAATGAAAAAAAAAAAGAGCCTGAGGACATGCTTTTTCAGTTTTTGTTGTTTGTTTTGTGCCAACACTGGGGCTTGAACTCAGGGCCTGTTTTCATTCCAGGCAGACACTTTCTCAGTTGAATTGTAACTCAGCTTCTGGCTTCGGCCTGTTTAATTAGGGATAAGAATCTCACAGACTTTCCTAACTGTACTGGCTTCAAACTATAATATTACTTCTGAACAGCCTCCTGAGTAACTAAAATATCAGCTGGATCCTACACACCCAGCTCACATGTTGTTTTGAGGGTTATTATAAACCCATTTCTCTCTCTCTCTCTCTCTCTCTCTCTCTCTCACAATCTCTCTCTCTCTCACACACTCTCTCTCTCTCTCTTTCTCAACCATACACACATTATTAAGACCTATAAATAAAAATAAGAAAAAAGTATAGGAACAAAATTGTGTGAATAACATAATTTTTACAATGACAACAAAACCCCATTCCTTTTTTTACAACAATCTTTTTAATTTCAAAAGTCCATTTAAAATTCTTGTCTTTTACATTTCAGCTTTACATTTTACTACAAAATCTCTAGCTGTATGAACCGTTCAGCTGACTATTCTACTTGACTCTTTGTTTACAGCTAAAAAAGGGTGACTTGTGAACTTTTTCTTCTACTGTTGTATGTTTAGAATAGTATAAAAGTTGAAAGTAATATTTTATAACTTGGTGCCAAATGCATAATAGATGATTTATATTATAAATAAGGCTCACATTGTGTACTCTCCACTAGCATCCACCATCTGACAGTGAGCATTCATTATACTTTTTAGGCTGAATCTGACCCAAGAGCACCTGAGTGCTACTTTCCCAGACAAGACAACCCTTACTCAGTTTCATCAGTTCAGTATCTTCCAACGGGTATGACAGCCGACCTTCAGCTCAATCCCACAAATGCTAGAATCCAGCTTCCATCCACACCCATCGTTGCCCTTCGAGTGGAGGTGAAATACCACAAAAATGACATGCTGCAGTTTAAGGTAGGTTTGATTAAACAATGCCTGACTAACTTCTTGTGATTAAGAAAATATACTTATAGCTCAAAAACTTAAATTCCTTCCCCAACAAACCCTCAAAGAAATAACAACTCGATTAATAAATGGGCTAGAGACTTGAAGAGGTACTGAATAGATATGATACTTAGAATTAATAGGTAATAATTTTAAAATAAATAAAACACAATGCTTATTAGTTTGTATAGTATATGTTATATTATTTCCCATATATAAAAAACTGGTCTTGCATCTAATAAAATAAGACATATAAAAGAACAATTCCTTCCAACATTAAAGATAGCAATTTTACTTTTAAGAATCCCAACAAAAATCTATTAATCTACTAACCGGAAATGATTAAAAAGAACACTCAAATGACTGGTATAAAATAGTTGTTCCAAAATTTATTTTCTCATTTTCTAGGATGCATAAGGAAGTCGAGGTCAAATAGTAGCAAAATTAGTAAAATTAAAGAAAAAGAAAATGATCAAAATATCAGTATCGGAGAAATGGTTGGACTCTCCATAAGATGAAACTAATAAAAACACATTTATAATTATTAAGTACCAAATGCTAAGTAAAACTAAATGCTATTTTAGATGTTACTTCCTTTTAGATCAGTTGATGCTATTAATGTATTTTCATAAAATGATAGTAAAATATTTGTGATAATTACTAGATTGCCTTAATTTACTAACAGCTTTCTAGATTAAGTTTATGATAATGTTTTAAAAGGGAAAATGCTTAACCTTTATAAAATTATAATAATGCCAGTCTAGAATCAGAATTTCCTGACAAATAATGGAGGTAATATTCTCAAATAGCTCATAGATAACTAAGTATGTAGTATACATATATATATATATATATATATATATATAATATGTAGACATGATTTTAAAACTTTAACATACAACAAGGAAAATTTGCCAACTAATTATGAAGAGGTATATTATTTAATAATGCATATAAAAGTTATCTGCCTCAAAAATATACATAACAGAATTTAGTTTGAGCATTCTATGTAAAGTCAACCAAATGTAAGCTGCAAACAAATTTTGCTTGCATATTTGTCTTGAATCAGGCTTGTAATGTTCATTCAAGCCAAATAATCCATTAATAAAAATAATCTCACACAATCCCATTGATTCATTATATTTCCTTTTGTGGGGTTAAGAAGGCAATTTCTACGGAAGGAACAGAGAACTTAGTAATCAGCCATTTACTGGAGCAAAAAGTAAAAATGTAAAATAAAAATATTCAAATATTTATATTCATAGAAAATGTCTAGTCATACATAAAGTGTCACAAGTATATAAAATATTTTTCAAGATGTTGCTAGTAGATTGGCCTCAGGAAAATGTACAATTGCAACAGTGGATTACAATGGACTGTATATCAAATCACTATTTAAGAAGTACAATAATGCCAGGTACTAGGTGGCTCAGGCCTGAAATCCTAGCTACTCAGGATGCTGAGATCTGAAGATTGCGGTTTGAAGCCAGCCCAGGCATGAAAGTCTATGAGACTCTTACCTTCCATAAATTTCTCAGAAAAAGTCAGAAGTGCCTCTGTGGCTCAAAGTGCTAGAATATTAGCCTTGGTCACAAAGAGGCTCAGGGACAGTGCTCCCACCTGGGGTTTGAACCAGGACAGGCCAGAAAAAAAAGGCAAATTCAAAGAAAGAGACACTCAGTGTGGTTATCATGGGGAAGATTGCAGTCTTTAACAAGAAATTTTATTCGTTTATAATTTCACAATTGGAGCAGCGTTCTGAGGATTGGGATTGTCAGAATCATGATGTGACTGTGTGAGCTCCACTGAGCATGCTCACATGTGAAAGTGGCACCATCCCCTGGCAATGGGGTCCACAACCATGTGATGCATGTGGATTTTCTTTGGTGGAAATATTATTCACATACCTGATTGTGATCAGCTGCATTTAAAATGCTTTCAGTTTAATATAAAATATTATTTGGATACCCATTTTGGTGGGACTATTAATTAAGCCAAGAATCATGGAAGGAAGTTTCTGATTGCTATTGAATACCCTAAAAAGTGAATATACTCTGAGCAAGCACTTCAGTGCATAGGAAATGTACTGAAAGAACAAAGAAACCAATAATCCCAAGCAAACATTTACATGTCCCACTTGATTGTACATGTAAGGAAATGTCGAAGGAAGACTGGTAGTATGTCCATAACAGAGAATATTTGACAGTTTTGTATTTGATATTCTGTTCTATTAAATACATACAATGAGTCTTCATGCATCATTACAATGAATCTATATGAAATAGATAAAAATATTCTGCTTGATTCTATTATATAAAATGCTACAGAATTTTATGGGCCATAGAGGTAGAATTAGGTATTTGAAGTGGATTATTTGAAGTAAAATTATTTAAATGGTGATTTACAATAGCTGATGAGATTTGCCCACCATCAGCAACAAAGAGCAGATCCCACCTCTCTTGCTTCCTATTTCTCTGCAATAGATTTATGATTCCCAAAATAAGAGATACGAAGTTCCAGTACCATTGAACATTCCAGAAACTCCAATGAGTACTCATGAAAACAGACTTTATGATGTGGAAATCAGAGAAAACCCTTTTGGCATCCGAGTTCGACGCAGGAGCACTGGGAGAATCATGTAAGTGATTGGATTATTCCGTAGGAAGGCTATTGCTGTGAGTTCAGGAAGGAAAAGTAAGGTCACTATTATCACAGTGGGGCAATGACATCATGTATAGGTTTTAAGATGTGTTAAATGATTGCTAGTTTTTCCATTTTAAAATTAAACATTTAGCTCAGGAATAAAATTTGATTTACACTAGGAATCTTATGGCTTATATTAATGGAAATGATACTCCATTTTCTAGTCAACGAAAAACTAAACCAAGATGCTTAGCCAAGCATCTTATCTTAATCTCTACCAATCTTATCTTTAATCTTTACCAATGCTGAGCATTGGTAAAAATAAGTTAGGAGTATGCTATATAAACCTATCATATAAGCATATCACTACAACTGCTACACATAGTTATGGAAAGATTGACTCTGATAAGAATGTGAAAGCCAAGGTGTTCATACATAAATCTATATTTATTTTGATGATACAGAAAATAAATTCATTTGAAGTCATTGACTTTATTTTAACCATACTAGAATAAAATATACTTTTACTTATTTAAAATTTATCCTACCATGCTTTCAGGGGTGAGGAGACATTTTTTGGTCAAGGAACTTTTAAAAAAGTTTTATTTTCTTGTAAAGATGCTGTACAGAGGGGGTACAGTTACATGAGTAAGGTATTGAGTACATTTCTTGTCAAATATTTTTACCCCTTTAACATTATCTGAGCACCATGCAAAATGATCAGTACAGGTAGTCAGTGAGAGCCAGCAAGAGGAAACCAGAAAAACACCTTTCATCTGCTAAATGGCCTTGAGACCTTTTAAATTTCTGACATTCTCCAGAGCTGCCTCAGGTCAGATTCATTCAAGTATTATCAGGATGGATAGAAATAATCGGAGTACCAGGTCCATCCTGATGTAATCATTTTATTATGATGAATGCTGTTCAAAAGAATGAAAAACTACTTCCATAGAAAGATCCAAATATAGCTTATGACATTGTTGGGAGTGAGGTACTCTTTACTAGTTTTCAAAAAGTAATTATGCCACAGATTTGTTCATCATAGACAGGCTATCCTTAAATGCACATGATGCTAGCCAATGACTCAATTAACAAAATATTTTTGTAGTGTATTATTTCTTAAATAACATCTTTCAGAAATGAAGGAAATGAGGGAAAAGACTGAGAGTGTAAATATAGGAAAAACTGAATTAAAATTAAGCTTATAGTTCCTATCAAAACTTATTTCCTTTAGTTCCATATGTAGAAATTTTTTTAGCTTGATTTTCTCAAGGTAATGTGAAAATGAATTTTCAAGGCATACAATGCTGAGTCATAGTGATTCATTAATTTAGTTTTGAGACTAACATCTTATCTTTAATCAATTGTTATTATGTACATAGTAAGGAGTTTACAAATTGTACAGTAAGGGTTTCATTGTGAAACATATCTATGATATAATTTAATCAATCTTTCCTCTTCTATTGAATGTTTTTATTTTTCTCTTCCTTTGCCTTCCCTTTCCACCTCCCCATTTTCACAACCTTGCTTTGCTTTGTTTGTTTTGTATTGTTTTGCTTCCTTTCCCATATCTATTGGTAATGAGAAAAAGTGGGTGATACTTGTCTCTTGGGGAGCTGATTATATCATTTAACATGATTATTAGACATATCTTTATTCATATTGTGTTTGACATCTGATCTAGAAAATACATTTTATATTCTTTGACTCAGCCAGAGTTCTATGTATATATCGATATACATATATATGTTTATATGTACATATGCATATAAATATCCATATATATGTATGTATGTATCCAGATATGCAGATTATATGCATGTATCTATACTTAGATGTATATATAATATACATTTAATAATGGTCAATATTTTAGTATTGGGTATATTTAAATATACAGGGGAAAAATATTTGCTTTCAGATTGCCAAAGGCAAAATAGCTTGTATGGTTTAAATATGCAACTATTGTGCAATGCATTTTGACTGCAGTACAGCTGTGTTCCTGTGTTTTCAGTTGGGATTCTTGCCTGCCCGGGTTTGCCTTCAATGACCAGTTCATTCAGATCTCTACGCGCTTGCCATCAGAGTACATCTATGGTTTTGGGGAAGTGGAGCACCAGGCATTTAGGCATGACCTGCAATGGCATACCTGGGGCATGTTCACGCGGGACCAGCCCCCTGGGGTGAGTAGGCTGAGACCAGTCCCCTGGGGTGAGTAGGCAGCCAGGGTAACCAGTAAACCAACAGGGCTGCGGTTTGGTCCAGGCCACAGCAGCGCAAGCTCCAGAGTGTAGCGCTGAAGAAGAAATACAAAGCAGCCTAGAGATGGTGGCAACAGGCTTTCTTCAACCGGGAGAGAGCAAGGGAAGGGGTTTCATGGCCCACACATGATTTCTAAAACCAAGTGCAAACATTATTGTAAAAAAATTAGAAAAATATCTTTATTTTCTGAAAACTGACTAAAGATATTATTAAAAATTACCTGACTTATGGAAATGTATCCAACTTAGTCGTACTACTTAATACTACAAGTTATAGAAATGCAAATTAAAAGTAGAGGGAAAAATGTCTACTGGCCTAATGATCAAGAGACAAGTTAATAAATTATTTCAACCTTTTCAATCACATAGAATTCTTATTCTATATGGATACAGGTTTCTTGAAAATCAGCTCTCTAGGGTTCTTGTTTTACTTATTAATTTATTAATCTGTATATGGTATATATATTGATTTGATACCTAGTCTATTGTTTTATTTTTTATGCTTTTATCATAAAAATGATATACAGAGGGGTTAAAGTTACATGAGTAAGGTAATGACTACATTTCCTATCGAGCATTGTTACACCCTCCTTTCTTTTTCCCCTACCACCCCTTCCCTCCCCACATCCCCAACTCCTCCCTCTCCCTCTGCCCCACCCCCCCACAAGTTGTAAACTTTGTTTTCAACATAGTGTTTTGGACATCTCATTGTTACAATGGGTCAACCTGTATCTTTATTTCATTGTAATCCACTGTTTCAATTGTACATTTACTTGAGGCTACACTGCTAGCTACATCTTAAAATTTTTTTATATTCTTATGATATACTTCCTAAGGTTCTGTCTTGTTAACAGAACACATTTCATGAATAACTCATGTTTTATAAAATATATACTCCTAATTACAATGGCTCCAAGCATGTCATGAAAGAAAAAGCATTTTTTTTTATAAAATACTAACTCACTTTTATTTTGTCCAAATGCCTACTTTAAAGATGCACTCAGTAATACAATGCAAGCGTTTTTACCTCTGTTGCTGATTTTTCATTGTAAAGGTGATATACAAAGGGGTTACAATTACATAAGTCAGGTAATGAATACATTTCTTGTCAAACCGTGTTACTTTCTCCATTGTTTTCTCCTGCTTCCCTTCCTTCCCCCTCTTCCCCTCCCCTCCCAAGTTGTAAAGTTCATTTCCAACATGTAACCATTTACTTTTTAAATTGGGAGGTGTATATTTAATTTTGATCCCAGGAGATCAAACAACTTTTCACTTTTGTCGTAATTGTCCAAATGCAAATGTGGTTTTTCCAAGCACATAAACCCCAAAGAACATTTTACCAAAATTATCTGTATAAGAACTCTTCGTCATTTCTATAGGTAGTAATAGATGATTAAAACCTAGATTCTCAATATGGACAGTTACATTCACATAATAACAAATGACTGAAATTAAAGTGTGAGGAAGGCATACAATGCTTTATGAATGAGAGCATTATATTTTTATAAACTATGCTCTTTGGCTTGCACCATTTCTAGGGTAATGGGTCAGCACAAGGAATTGCAGTCAGGCATATAGCCTGTGGAAGAAACGCAAATGCAGTTAACATCATTGACATTCTATGTCAGTTCATATGCCAGATACGTGGACATTACTGATTTGACACTCATTTACATGTTTGAAAAGCAATGATATTTGCAACAACAGATAAATTATTTTCCTAGGGAAATGAACCTAGTTTAATGCAAGCACAGCTTGAGTGGGCTAAACAGAAGCATTTAAGTACTAAGGCTCGGATTACTGAGCATTCATTATGCCTAATCTTTTGTTTCAGTATAAACTTAATTCCTATGGATTTCAGCCATATTACATGGCCCTGGAAGAAGAAGGGAATGCTCATGGTGTTCTCTTATTGAACAGCAATGGAATGGGTAAGATGATTCTTGAATTTCTCACCAGGAGTACAAAGGTGACTCAAAGCAAATCAATAACCTTATGCACAGATAAAAATGGAATTTTATGTTCGATTATTTCCAGATGTTACATTCCAGCCAACTCCTGCTTTGACTTACCGTATCATTGGAGGTATCTTGGATTTTTACATGTTCTTGGGTCCAACTCCAGAGGTTGCAACAAAGCAGTATCATGAAGTATGATTGAGTATTTAAAATTTGGTTTCTTCCCATTCGAAGATGCACCTCTTACTCAATATGTAACTACTTTTTCGTGTTGGTGTTCTTAAAGGTCATTGGCCACCCAGTAATGCCTCCTTACTGGGCTTTGGGGTTCCAGTTGTGCCGTTATGGATACAGAAACACTTCAGAAATTCAGCAGCTGTATGATGACATGGTGGCCGCCAAGATTCCCTATGTATGTACCCCCTTTGAAGACCACACTAAATATGCAATCAATATCAGAAAGAAACAGATGTCTAGATTGTGGTAGTGATGTCAGAATTGGAAATGAAATTTTATGTAACTACATTTATCAGATTAATAAGGGAGAGGGGGAAATACCATTATTTTTTTTTCCTTCTTTCCCTTCATTTCTGTGATCTTGTGGTATCCTAACTCTGTCACCATACATTTTTGTTCCTGTTGTAAGCCATGGGGGCCTAGGTAGTCAGATACATTCGTTTTTAAAATTTTTTTGGGGGTGGGTCTGGTCGTGGGGCCTGAACTCTGGGCCTGGGCGCTATCCCTCAGTTCTTCAGCTCAAGGCAGCACTCTACCACTTGAGCCACAGCTCCACTTCTGCCTTTTTTTTTTCTTTTTGCTTATGTGGTGCTGAGGAATGGAACCCAGGGCCTCATGCATGCAAGGCAAGCACACTACCACTGAGCCACCTTCCTAGCCCTGTCAGATACATTCTTTATGTTCTCTTGTGTTCTGTAGAAGCCACAGGATGCTACATGATCAATTAACAGGAGAAATTAAGAGTCGGATTTTACATGGCTGTGGTGTAGCTCATAGTTACAATTTTACCATCCAGTGAGGATGGTAAAAAATATCCTCTTTGCTCAATATTTGGGAAATTAAATATTCCAAAATATCATAACTAATCAGTCTGTATTTTTATTTTACTCTTTTAAGCAAATTTAATGAATCACAAAGATTTTTCTAGTAGTACTTAATACTGAAGTAGAGAAGGTTTGGTAGAAACGATTCTAAGAAAGATCAACTCATTATAGATTTTAGTAGTTACACAGAATCTGGAACTGCTGGAAAGTTAATCTTATTGTCTGGACTCATATGGAAATATGCAAATGGAAATGCATTATACAAAGGAGATTTTATAATACTGTTCAACTGTATATCTCATAATTTTTTAGCCACTAGAAAAAAACAAGCTAAAGTTGATTACCTGCAAATAATAAATTATTTAACTAGTAATAAATTGGAGTAAAATCATGATTCTCTGGTAAAGTTGTTTGAGTAGATATATTTCAGAATATTATTATTAATTATTGTGATTATTATTTTTGTCATTCATGTGGATTGAATTTAGATCCTGGGCACTGTTCCTGAGCACTTTTTGTGCAAAACTAGCACTCCGCCACTTTGAGCCACAGTGTCACGTCCAATTTTTTGGTAATTAAATGAAGAAAAATGTCACACAGACTTTCCTGACCAGGCTAGCTTTGAACCATTATCCTCAGATCTCTAACACCTGAGTATCTAGGATTACAGGCATGTAAGCTCAAACTATTCAAATGTCAAAATACATTTCTTATTTACCAAAAATATTCTTCCAAATATCTCTTTGATAGGTTAAACAGGACTTATAATAATGGATGGATATGCTAATATCCCTTTTCCTTTCTGCCATTACTCGAATTATTTGAAATTATCTTTGTTGCCTTTGAATGTCCTCATAATAGAGCAATAATTTGCCTGTTCATACACTGTAGGAAGTTCCTGTATGAATTTATTATAATTTATAATTCTTTGGAAATTACATATCAAAATATACTAAGTTTGGACACTTACTTCCAAATGAAAATGGCTAAGTCAACTCTGGCAAAATAAGATACCTATATAAGTTATTCTCTTATTTGTAGAATAATTTATAATACTAAATGCTACTTGTCTTTTTTCCCCTTTAAATTAGAGAGAATCTATAGCTTTGTCAGACCTTGAACTCACTATAGGATGGAAGTTGCTTTCAAACTAGTAACCCTCCTGCCTCAAGCCCCTGAGGTGCCAACAGGCTCAGCTCACTTTTATTACTTGAACCCTCAATTATATATTAATTCTCTTTAGGATAACATGAGAAGAAGCTGGTGTTTTCATATTGCTGTGATTTTTACACATATAGTAGAATACTGCCCCACTGACTCTTATGTGTATGTGTTTCTTACTAAATTGCTCCTATTCTTTGGTTTTTAGGATGTCCAATATACAGACATTGATTACATGGAAAGACAACTAGACTTCACAATTGGTGAAAGATTCCATGACCTTCCTCAGCTTGTTGACAGAATAAGAAATGACGGGATGAGATACATTATTATTCTGGTCAGTGTTTTTATTTTTTTCTCTTACAATGTGTTTTTTTCTAATGTCATTATTGTAAAGGTAATGAATGGGGGTTACATTTCCATAAGTAATGTAATGAGTACATTTTATTTTATTTTTGTATGTTTTTATTGTAAAAATGCTGTACAGAGTAGTTACAGTTACATGAGCAAGATAGTGAGTACATTTCCTATAGACAGTTGTTGCCTAAAGTGTTACCCACCCCTCACTTTCTCCCACTTATCCCTCCCTAAACTTTCTTCTCCCCCACCTGCAACTTGTATAGTTCATTTCCAACATAGGGTCAAGTGAGTATCATTGTTGCATTAGTTCATTCTTTGTCCTGCTCTTTCTGTGATTCCCTCTCCCTTCTATGGAGCAAATAATCTTGTATACATGACAAAGGTTACAGAAAATTAAAACAGAAAAAAAATAGAAATCACTGCATACAGGACATACTAAGAAACACTTGTTTCCAATTCTTGGAGTTCCTTTTGATTTGCTTCATTATATATGGTCCTATGCACCTAGCTATTGGACTATTGTGCCCCTGTTAAGAATATCATATATATATATATATATATATATATATATATATATTCTAGTTATTACAAATGAAGGCCATGTAACCTACCTTTCTTTGGCTTGCTTGGCTTAATATAATTTTTCCAGGTCTTTCCATTTCCTTACGAACGGGGCAATGCCATTCTTTCTAGTGGAAGCCTAGAACTCCATTGTGTATATATACCACATTTTCTTGATCCATTCATCTACTGAGGGGCATCTGGGTTGTTTTCGTATCTTATAATGGTTTGTTCTCCTAATTGTCTGTAAATGATGATGGCACATAAAGGTATTTGAAATAGGAACTATAAAACTTTGAACTTTACTCTCACTTCTAAAAGTTTCCTTCATTAACATTACCTTTTATTTAACACTCCTTCCACTATCCGCCTTTTACTTAGTTATATCCTTATGTTGGTAAACCATAAGTTGGAAATTAAAGACAGATAGTTTCTGGTTACCATCCAAGCTATAAATTGACATAAACTTATAGAAGTTTCAACAGAGATGGTAGGTTTTTTGTTTCTATATAATCCTGAAATAATTCACTAGGATTGATTTTTATGTTTTCACATTTATACTTTGCCTTTAGGTTAATATTCACTTTCATATGGTGAACAAATTAAGCAAAAAAATATCACCAGAGAAATGAAATTAAAACAAGAAAGCATGGAGGAACTTGCTGAACATAGTAACTAATGCATTTTTAAAAGCTGTTAGAATAACCATCTAAGGAAATTAGAGCATAATTTTGATATATGAATAATGTTCATATAAGAGCCATACCTTAGGGTAATGGAAAACTCAAATATTTCATCATAGCTGTCCATGTGGCTACATTTTTATTCCTCATACATCTTGCTTATGTTTTATTTTAATTTTAGGATCCAGCAATTTCAGGAAATGAAACAAAGCCTTATCCTGCATTTTCAAGAGGAATCACAAATGATGTCTTCGTCAAATGGCCAGACACCAGTGAGATTTGTTGGGCAAAGGTACAATCCATGTTTTAAAGAGAGTAATGTTAAAATGGTTACTTCACATCACATTTGGATTTAACTAAAATATTAAAAGTTTATTTGGAGAAAAAACAAAATGATAATATTTTTATGACTACAAAGGCAATATGTACTTTTGAGTTTAAGTCAAGTGATTAATCCAAATCCTAAAATTAACTGTGTTAGCAACTCAGGAGTCTTTGCTTCAGGTCATTTAAGTATTTTTAATCCTCTACAAAACATTTCAGTAAATTGAAAACAGCAATAGTTGTTAAGAGCTATAATTATATTACTAACTTCTAAGGAGTACAACTGATGGAATTTTATTAACTTTATTTTTTATTAAATAAGTATATATATATATTATTCTAATGATACCATATAGAGAGATTACAGTTAGATGAATAGGGTAATGAGTACATGTCCTATCAAGCATTTTTACCCCTCCTTTGTTTTTCCCCTACCATCCCTTTCTGCCCCACCTCCCCAACTCTTTCCTCCCCCCACTAAATTGTAAAGTTCATATTCAATATGTATTGTACATCTCATAGTCACAGTATGCAGTAAAAACAATGAAATACTAAAATTCACAAAACTCCATGATGAGGGGCAAAATTAAACATGGTGGTAGTTTCCATATCTTCTATCTAAATTAAGACAATAATGGTACAATTGGTGAAATTTAAACGTACCCCATACATTAGTTAGTTACATTGCTTGATTTGATCATTAGACTATGATAACAGAATACTCTAGCATTAGGAGTAGATGAGTGAAAAAAGCTAAAAACCTTTAGATACTACTTTTGTAGCAGCTTTTACATGACTTTACAAAATAAATCATAAAAATAAAATCTTATGAAAAATTAGAAAATGATAATATTTAAAATCATGCAATAACAAGGTATGCCATATTGTCTAAAAGGAAGATATTTTCCATGCTTATTTCTGCTCATTCCATATTTCTACAGATTTTCTCCAATTTCCACCCTCCCTTCCTTACTTGAGAGCACTATTGCCCATCAGTCTTTAATCCCTCTGAAAGGATTAAGCTTACTCTAGGGGACAATTTACATTTTTAAATGGTGCCTCCAGCTCCTTCAATTTAGATTCTAATTCTTAGAGCTGGCAGCATAACTGAAATTGCTGTCTGTTTTGTGTATTTCTCCTGTATAGAGTATAGGAAGACCACTTAGACAATGAGTTGGGTAGTTGGAGCAAAGATTTAACACTAACTGTGCAAATTAATGGATGTTTTGTCTCAGCAAATCACTCCCAAATAAAATCTTTTGTCTTTTCAACTAAAAAATTATATTTATAATATTAAAATATACAATATAATATATAGTATATTATATAATGTAACTGTAGTATAATATATGTATAACATATATAATACAATATATGATACATTTATATATCATATATATTATATGTGTGCATATAAAGTATCACAAAAATGGTCATTATTTAATATTTACTTTGTTAAAAATTAGACAGATATAGCAAACACAAGTATTCTGCAGGGGTGCCCATACAGAAAATACTAAACAATAATTGAAGGATTGGTGGTCCAAGGGTCTTAAGATAAGAATAGAATATGCTTTGGTAATATATTACTCTTCAGTGGAATTCAACCAGTTCATATTGATTTTATTTTGAGCTGTTTTCCTTTCTTTGGTTATAGGTTTGGCCAGATTTACCCAATATAACAATAGATGAGACTTTAACTGAGGATGAAGCCGTTAATGTAAGTTTTTTCTTTTTCTTTTTTTTGCCAGTCCTAGAACTTGAACTCAGGGCCTGGGAACTGTCCTTGAGCCTGTCTATGATAGGCTAGTGCTCTACCACTTGAGCCATAGCACCACTTCCAACTTTTTCTGTTTATGTGTTACTGAGGAATCGAACCCAGGGCTTCATGCATGCTAGGCAAGCACTCTACCACTAAGCCACAATCCCAGCCCTGGTTTTTTCTGATTAATTCTATAACTAAAAACATTCCAGACTTGGGTTTAACAATCATTTTTGATCAACAGTTCAATTTGAATGCTCTTTTCTAAACAAGAAGTGGCTTCTATATTAGATCATGTTTAGTACACATTTAACTTTCACTAAAAACAAAAGTGTATCAGTCATTTGATTTAACTGTTATATTTTACTTTATTCAAACAGCCATCACTTTTTTGAAAAAAAGAAAGAACAACTATTATCTGTGGTTAGGACAATTAATTTGAGACTAGCAGTTAAATTTAGTTTATATAATAAGTGCATATATTGTAAGGACAATGTTATATTGCCAATTACCAGAAATTATTTCTCTTATATAATTGAGATTTTATGCCTGTTCTATACCAGTTTTCTACTTTTGTCAATTGTTTCATTGCTGGGTGCCAGTGGCTCACTAATCCTAGCTACTCAGGAGGCTGAGATCTGAGGATAACAGTTCAAAGCCAGCCCAGGCAGGAAAGTCTGAGTGACTTTTATCTCCAATTAACCACCAGAAAACCTGAAATGGCATTGTGGCTTAAGTGGTAAAGTGCTAGCCTTGAGCTGAAAAGCTGAGGGACAGTGCCCAGGTCCAGATTTCAAGCCCCACGACTGACCAAAATCAACAACAAAAAGCAAACCAATTGCTATCTTTGGCCAAACAGAATTGTATTCTCTGCTTTTTTGAAATTGACACTTATTTTATCTAAGAAGAATCATGCAACAAATATCCTTCTCTGACTGGCTTATTTGACACAATATAATATTTACAAGATTCCTTCCTAAAATTGAAACAAATGGAAAACTTATTTCATATATTAATAATAACAGAAAACAAGAATGACAAACCAGAGAAAATAGATTTTTAAACTGTCATCCCTGTAGAAATGTTAACTGTATAATAATAATAGATTTACTTACTAGAGAGCTAGAGCAATTATAAACATATGCAGAATTAATCATATCAATAATATTATTTTCATAATATAGTTACATTATTGATAATAGTATGTTTATTATAATTGATAATATTATCAATATAAATTTTTACCTTAAAGAACATAAAGCATCTGCCTACAGAAATGAAGCTAGAAATAGATCGCCATCCCTGAATATTTAAAATATTCTATTCTTTATTTTCAGTAAAAGTTAGAAAAACTAGAGACAATTTAATAAGGTGCAGATTTGAGCAACACATCAATTAAATAGCCTAAATTTGTTGTAAAGTCCATCTAACAGCAAGATACAATTTTTTCATTAAAAACTCATCATTCTCCAGCTTAGATTATATGTTAGTGAATACTGATATTATATGTTGAGAATATTGATCTTATGTCAGGTACTTTGTTATTAATTTTTTTCTTAGCAAAATAAACTAAGGATAAAAAGCATAATGAATATGAAGAAACAAACTTTTGAATAATTAATGGATAAAAGACTAGTTCAAAATGAATTGCAAAGTGTCTTGTAATAAGTAATAATTAGACACAAGATCTTAAAAATATGGGATATGACAAAAGCCATGTAAATTGAGTCTATAATAACAAAGGGAGTAAATGACACAAGAAACAAGAGAACAGTTTAAATGAAGCCCAGAGTTACCATAATGGAGAAAATGAATATGAGATCAAAATAAAAAATACAGAATTAATTTTTTTAAAAAACAGCCTTTGAAAGTATTTAATTTGAATGATTATAAACATTAAATCATTAAGATTGATGTTTATTTTAAAAAAACAAGGGAGCTTAAATTTTCCTAAAGTATTTCTAATGCAGAGTCAAAAGACAAAACATATTGAAGTATCAATTTGAGGGAAAACAATCTATTTTATATCTTCTTGAGTGTTTATTCTTGGATGGCAGTGGTAACAATGTAGGAGACATGATTTCTTATTGTAGGCGAAAGGAAATATACTCATTACCTGATTTATAATTATAAATCTCTCTGTTCATCGCCTCTCTAATAACAATAAAGTAAATTAGTTTAAAAAAATCCCTTAGGCTTCTGTTCCACAACAGGTAAAGAATATTGGATTATATGTACTTGGATTTTTTTTCTTGGGTAATCAATCATTTGCAATTAAAGGATAAGAACATTCATTTAAAGAAACACAATAAATAGCTGGGCACCCATGGCTTACACCTGTAATCCTAGCTACTCAGGAGGCTGAGATCATGGTTCAAAGCCAGTCTTACCAGAAAAGTTCCTGTGAGACTCTGATCTCTTATCAGAAAAAAATTAAATTTAAGAAATAAGATCTGGTGGTGTGTTTCTTGTGATTTATCATAATGATCCTCAGGAGATCTTAACTTAGAAAATATTCACTGACTATAATTCCAGTAAACTTTTATCCTGTGGAGAAAACAACCATGGAGAGGCATGATAAATTACAGTCTATTCATAACATCTTCATCACCTATGGCTTGCATTTTCTCTGTTCATATTTGCCTGTCATATCCTTGTCTGCAAGTTTCACAGGCAGGTAGTGCATTCAAAGTGTTCCAAGAAAACATTCGATATGTAGCTAGTTTTTTTTAAATTTAATTTCATTACTTCTCTTTAGTTTTAATTGACAACTTCAGGACAATCTTGCTAACACCGTGACATAGAACTTGGAACTTTTACATGAAGATTGGCAAGTAGTCATTTCGTTTGGTAGGAAATGGAATCAGATCTCTCTTTCCTGATAGCTAGTGGAGAGTTTTATGTGAGGAAGAGAAAAAGATAATGATAGTAGAGCACATGAATTGGTTCAAAGTTCATGGTGTGTGTGTGTATATACAAGTGTAACTGTAGAACCCTCAAGTATCACAAATGATTGCCAAGTCACAAAATAATAATTATGCTAATAAATAAGTTAACTGGGGGTGCTGGGAGACCCTGTTGGCTGTGAGAGTTCACAAAGGCTGGGAAATGCAATGTTTTCTTATTTTTACTTAAAGTTAAATTTGAATTGCTTCATTCTATTTTATTTTGCTCCATAATGATTGCTTGCAGCAGTTCCCTTCCTCCCAACACCACTGGGAAGGTTGGAGGAAATTCATAAACACTTATGTAACTAAATTGTTATCTGCTCACCACCCTGGTCAATCCCACATGACTTGTGAGTCACATAAAGTCTGAACTGGACACATAGGTTCTCAGTGCTGCTTTTCTACATGTGAGTCTGAATTCTAATTTTGGCAGGCCTCCAGAGCTCATGTAGCTTTCCCAGATTTCTTCAAGAATTCCACTGCAGAGTGGTGGACCAGGGAAATCATGGATTTCTACAATGACCAAATGAAGTTTGATGGCTTATGGATTGTAAGTGAGCTTTAATCAATGTATTTTATGCAGTAAGCTATAATCAACGTATTTTATGCAATGTATTGTATGTTCTATGGGGGGTAATAGTTATGGAACATTTTTAATTGACTCTAATCACATCAATTAAACCTTCGTTGTAAGAGGTAGAACGTTTTCCATAGAACTTTCTCATGCAAAGGACTGATGGTAATACAGTTTGAGCAATTCCATGGGTGTATGGAGCTTTTTACTGGAAATTATTAACTTGAATCTAAACCACTCAGCTTTTCAACTTGTTAATAAATATATCAAATTTTTGTTTTGTTTATGTTCAGTCAATAAGACTCTCTTCACTTTCAGCTTTTGTGTAAGAAATAATCTGTTTTGAACATCAAGATGTTGTATTTCAAATAATTTCCTGATTTTTGAATGAAGGCTTACAATGTTGATGGGAGGTTTTTATTTTTACACAACAATTTGAGGTAGTATAGAAAGAGTTCTGTTTATCATAAGTAAATATTCAATACAGAAGATTAAATCTAAGCTTGCAAAGATTTTATATGTGGCATTCATTTCTCCCTGAACAAGAAAACGTAGATTTTTAGTTGAAGAAAAAAATTATAGATTTTTATTGTAAAAATACTGTACAGAGGAGTTACAGTTACAAGAGTAAGGTTTTTTAATCGAGCATTGTTGCCTCCTCTTTTGTTTTTCCCCTACCATTACTAACTCCACTCCACTCCCCGACTACTAACCCCCCCACCTTGCCAAAGTTGTAAAGTTCATTTTCAACATAGTGTCTTGTACATTTCATTGTTACAGTGGGTCAACCTGTATCCTTATTTAAGCGTTTTGTTTTTTCCTTCCCTCCTCAAATTAGAAAAGTGTATATACAAGATGCAGGACACCAGAATCAAATACAGTGAAAACAGGGGTACTGTGAGGGAGGAACTACCAAGAACCCCCCCCAAATGTATAGTATACTATAAATATGTTTTAAAAAAACAAGAAAGAAAAGAAACAAGAAAGAAAATACATTTGTGCCCTCATGTTGGGGTTCAGCTGAAGAAAAATTTATAAGTATACTGTTATGAACAAGTTTTAAAGACATGAAATTTTATAAAAGGTAGCTCTCAAAATAATGGCAAGACAAATATTTGATAGAAAAATTCATATACTATTATAAGAGGTTCTTACTGTAACTGTCTTAAATTGGCACTATGATCTAGAGAAGATGTTTACATATTTTTATATATTTACATATTTAGGCCTCAATCTAGTTTCATATCTCTCTGGAGACTAAGAAGTTCTTATTGGAAACAATAAAACATCACATATTTTTAAATTTTATTTTTTTTAATTTTAATTTTATTGTCAAGGTGATGTACACAGGGGTTATAGTTACATAAGTAAGGTAGTAAATACATTTCTTGTTGACTTTTTTAGCCCTCCCTCATTTTTCTTCCACTTTCTGTCTTCCCAAATCTCCCCCAAAGTGGAAAGATCATTTCTAACATACTGTATTGTGAGTATCACTATTGCATTGCTTTCCCTTTTGTCCTTTGTCTCACCAATTTTTTGTTCCCTTTCCCTTCCCTAATTCAGATCAACGTACATATAATATCCAGTGGACCAAAATCAAGGAGAAAAGACACAAAAGAAAAAATGAAATCATGTAGTACATTAAAAACAACAATAACAAAGAAAAACTTCTTGTGTCCATGTCTTGGAGTTCATTTCACTTAGCATCATCCTATATGGTCATATGTCCATAGTTATTGAGCTATTCTTCTCATTAAACTATCTGGGTTTTTAAAGGAAAAAAAAGAATTGTTAACCAGGCAGCTGTGAGAAGGACGGAGCTGCTAAGTGATACACTAGTATTATAATTTATGCCTTGGGAACATAATTAATTTCACTTATTTATGTAGAATTCACACTACAGGGGAACATAGTATCTTATAATAAATGTGTTAAAGAACACTGAGCTGAACTCCTCAGTGGAACTGAAAGGGTTTATGTATGATTTTTTGAAATATGAGTAAAAATAAGGTTGTTCAAAGCTGTTTAAGTCAGGTGCCTGAGAATCACTTGTCATCCTAGCTACTCAGGAGGCTGAGATCTGAGGATCACTGTTCAAAGTCTGCCCAGACAGCAAAGTCCATGAGACACTTATCTCCAGTAAACCACCAGAAAATCATAAGTGGTGCTGTGGCTCAAGTGGTAGAGCACTAGCCTTGAACTGAAGAGCTGAGGGACAGAGCCCAGGCCTAGAGTTCAAGCCCCACAACTGACAAAAAAAAATAGAAAAGCTGTTTTAATCCTCTTGCAATCCCAAGGAATTGTTTTCAGAATCTGCATTCTAAATTCCTCAACAAACATTCGTTGTCTCTCTTTTTAAGGACATGAATGAGCCGTCAAGTTTTGTAAATGGAACAACTACTAACCAGTGCAGAAATGATCGGTTAAATTATCCACCTTATTCTCCAGGTACTATTTTATTGATATACTCTGATATGATTCTATTATGGATAGTGTGTGCTTATTATGGATAAAATGTGTGATTACCTAAGGATTCAGGACAAAACATTAATATCCTTTTCTTTTCTTTTTTGCCCATCCTTGGGCTTAAACTCACAACCTGGATGTTGTCCCTGAGCTCAAGGTTAGCTCTCTACCACTTGAGGCACAGCACCATTTCTGGCTTTTTGGTTGTTAATTGGAGATAAGAGTCTTTTGGACGTTACTGCTTGAGCTGGCTTCAAACCATCATTCTCATATCTTAGTCTTCTGAGTAGCTAGGATTACATATCAAAGCCACCGACACCAGGTCAAAAGGTTCATATTATACTTCACACATTGAACTACATCTTCACCTATTATCAATGTTACTTAACACTATTTTGACAGAAAAAAATCAAGAAATTTTAATTTGAACCACAACATCTAAATTGGTTTGAAAATATTTTTAAAATTGTTATTATAAAGGAGTTATACAGAAGTGCTCCAGTTACATAAGTCAGGTAAGGAGTACATTTATTTTTTCTCATCAAGATTTTAGAAGATTTTTTATATTAATTTTTTATTGTGAAAATACCGTACAGAGGGGTTACAATTACATGAGCAAGGTAATGAGTACATTTCTTATCAAGCATTGTTGCCTCTTCCTTTGTTTCCCCTTCCCATCCCTACTCATCCCTTCCCATTTCCACTCCCTACCTCCCTCCCCACACCAAAGTTGTAAAGTTCGTTTTTTCGACATATCGTCTTGTACATCTCATTGTTGCAATGAGTCCACCTATATCCCTATTTAAACAATTTGTTTTTTCCCTTCCCCTCCACAAATTATACCAACATCAAATACAGGAGTTATACCATGGGGGAGGGATACAAAGTTGAAACCTGACCCCTCTTCTTTTGCTCTCTTTCAGTTTTTCCCACCCATCCCCACCCACAAATTGTATAGTTCATTTTCAACATAGTTTCTAGTGAGTACCACTGCTGGATTTGTTCACCCTGTGTCCCACATCTCTTCTTTGGATTTTTTTTTTTTTTTTTGGTCAGTCGTGGGGCTTAAACTCTGGGCCTGGGCGCTGTCTCTATGCTCTTCAGCTCAAGGAGAACACTCTACCGCTTGAGCCATAAGGCCACTTCCGATTTTCTAGTGGTTTATTGGAGATAAGAGACTCATAGACGTTCCTGCCTGGGCTGGCTTTGAGCCGCGATCCTCAGATCTCAGCCTTCTGAGTAGCTAGGATGACAGGCCTGAGCCACGGGTGCTCAGCTTTCTTTGGATTTTTTATGCTGAATTTTTATTTTATGATTCTCCATAGATTTAAATTTTTACATATGCCTTTGGATTAAAACCAAACTTGTATTTTAAAAAAGCAAAAAGTACCTGGCTCTACTAGCTTGGCGCTAGTGAGCCGAGGATCTCACCATCCTGACTTTGTCTTGTCTTGCAATCATCCTGATTATAACTGTGCAATAGCTAGAGTTGTTGTTGCTGTTATTTGGTCATGGGGCTTGAACTCAAGCCTGAGCCCTTTTGCCCAAGGTTAGCATTCTATCCCTTTGAGCCACAGCTCCACATCAATTTTTTTTATTGTGAAAATACTGTACAGAAGGGTTACAATTACATGGGCAAGACAATGAGTACATTTCTTATCAAGCATTGTAGTCTCCTCCTTTGTTTCCCCTTCCCATCCCTTCCTGTCCTCCCCGCACTCCCCCACCCAATCCGCCTCCCCCCCCCAAAGTTGTAAAGTTCGTTTTCAACATAACGACTTGTACG
This sequence comes from Dipodomys ordii, assembly GCF_000151885.1. Lineage (NCBI taxonomy): Eukaryota > Metazoa > Chordata > Mammalia > Rodentia > Heteromyidae > Dipodomys > Dipodomys ordii. Next base: position 6,638,375 of record NW_012267246.1, on the reverse strand, counting down.
TCTCATTGTTGCAATGGGTCCACCTGTATCCCTATTTAAACGATTGATTTTTTTCCTCTTCCCCTCCACAAATAATACCGACATCAAATACAATGAAAGCAGAGGTTATACCGTGGGGGAGGGACATACAAAGCAACAAAGAAATCTTATAAATGTGTTAGAAACAAATGCATGAAAGAAAAAAAACACATTTGAATACATATCTTAGGATTCATTTCCCTAACATTAGCTTATCTGACCTTTTCTGTTTGACTCACACATATACTAAATATTGCAAATAAGGGAAACCATGGGACCCATGTTTCTTTGGGCCTGGCTTACTTCACTTAATATAATTTTTTCCAAGTCTTTCCATTTCCTAACA
>NW_012267246.1:6628453-6637961 GCF_000151885.1 Dipodomys ordii | reverse complement strand
TTTTTCCAAGTCTTTCCATTTCCTAACAAATGGGGCAATGTCATTCTTTCTGATGGAGGCATAGAATTCCAGTGTGTATGTATACCACATTTTCTTGATCTATTCATCTACTGAGGGGCATCTGGGTTGGTTCCATATCTTAGCTATGGTAAACAATGCTGCAATAAACATCGTCGTCCTGATAGCTTTAGTGTGGTCCTGTTTGTGAAGGTTTGGGTAAATGCCCAAAAGTGGGATTGCTGGGTTTTTAAGGGATTAATTGGAGATCAGAGTCTCACAGGGACTTTTCTGCCTGCACCTTCCCAGACTTTTGTAAACAATTTTTGTTCAGCATTTAAAAAATACTTATGTGTTTTTTAAAGTGAGGATAAATGGAAGATAGATACTATTTTTTCTGCTAGATGCTGAGCTAATCTACTAACGTATAAAAGGACAAAACAATCTTTAAAAATACTTGCTGGACACCAGTGGCTCATACCTGTAATCCTAGCTCCTCAAGGAGGCTGAGATTTAAGGATAGCAGTTCAAACCAGCCAGGGTAGGAAAGTCTATGAGACTCTTAGCTCCAATGAACCACTCATTGGTTCATAAATACATTTCTTATCAAGCATTGTTGTGTCCTCCTGTGGCTCAAGTGGTAAAGCACTCACCTTGAGCTGAAGAGCTGAGAGATAGCACCCAGGCCCAGAGTTCAAGCCCAATGACCGACCAAATAATTAAAAATAAATTAAAAAATAAAAGGATAAAAACACAAGGTGAGAGCTTAGTGCTACTAAATAGATTAAAAAAATAAAAGTTCACTTAGCACTTTCCAAGTACATAAAATAGTATATTTAGGGTTTCTTAGATGTTTATTAAAATTCATGTAATTGAGTTATAATTAGAGACTAAGTGTGTATATTTATAAATATAAACTTAGAAAGCATATGGAAATGATTAAAAGCTAATGCACATTTTTAAACACTGATAATTTCTGTGCTAAAACAATATATCAGTGTGTACAAGGATATAATTTGATATCCTTGAAAATGTTCTGGTATTCATTCAGTGATATTGTGAACATGAATAATCTATGACTTCATATTCACTTAAGATAATTTAATAAAATTATTATGAAAAAATTAATAATAGATATGTCAAAGCATTTAAAATAGTGGATTCTTACTATAAATATTATTCTTATTGTATATAAGAGATATTACAAATTTATTGTGCTGGATATGTTAATAACTTTGGAATAACTCTTCCACAATTCACTGATGAATCAAAACACCACACTGTACAAATAGATGCAATTCTTATTCCCCCAAATTAAATGAAAAAAAAGAAGAATATATAGGTAAGAGGTACAGCATCCTTTCAGTGATAGTTATTCTACTTTAATGTTGTCCCTGATTTCCTTCAGCACTTACAAAGAGAAATGAAGGATTGCACTTCCGAACCATGTGCATGGAGACAGAGCAGATTCTCAGCGATGGGTCTTCAGTGCTGCATTATGATGTGCACAACCTCTATGGATGGTCCCAGATGAAACCTACTTATGAGTAAGCCACAGACCACACTTGAATGATCTTTAGACTGTTTGGACTTAACTTTATATTATCTATCATGAGAATCCATTGGCCTTCTCTCATAGCTCTTTCTCTCCTAATGGTCTTCTGAAATTGACTTCTTCTCCTAGTAAGAATCAAAGATTATCTATCTATCTATCTATCTATCTATCTATCTATCTATCTATCTATCTATCTATCTGTCTGTCTGTCTGTCTGTCTGTCTGTCTGTCTGTCTGTCTATCTTTTATTGATCTACATCTATACACATCTTTCATCTATAATCTACCTATCTATACTTATCTGTTCATCAATTTTCTATTAATCACACATCTACATCTATTTATATCTATCTTTTATTCACTAGTTTACATATATGTATCTATCTGTCATCAATAACCCACCTATCTACATCTTTGTGTCCATCCATCGTTTATGAATCAAGTATCTACATCCATTTATATTTACCTACCAACCTATCAATCATGTATCTGTCAACCAATTTACATGTACCTTCTTCTGTGTTATAGACTACTTACCTATCCATCTTTGTATTCTCTCTCTTTCTCGGTCCCTCATATATGTGGTATCTATATACCTATGTATCTATGCATGTATGTATATATGTATATATGGCTTTATTTTTTAAAATTCTCATCAAGAACATTTTATTGTATGGCTTACCAAGAAAAGGGCTCATGCACAGTGACAAGCAAATAATGTAATTTGATGATACTGACCAAAGAATATGCCCTGCACTAAAACTGCTTATAAATCATTTGTTAGCAATGACAGCATGTCTAACTGAGCCTAGACTTCTCATTAATATTCTTCCTAATCACCTCAATTTTTAAAACAAACTCATCACTATGCCAATAATATGGAATGTAGACTGCTCTCTGCCAAGCAAGAATTTAATACACTGTACAATAAAACTTCTTCAAGTGAAGCAGTTGATGTCTAATTCTGAGCATCAAAAATAAACACATTAGAAAAATTTGGCTGCCAAACAACATGGTGACTCTAGAATGTAATCTTAAAATCACTTAACTAAAAATATTAAAAATTAAATTATGATGTGGTAACTGGTGAGTGGGCAAACTCTTTCAAGTTAATGAATATATACAATTTTGTCTCAGTTGTCAAAGGATGGTTTAGTATATCATGTTTTCTATCTAATATATTCATAGCTTCCTGTCATTTGGTCTGAGTTGTTTGCTAATTAAAAACAATTCTTGAGCTGCTTTTTAGATGCCGAGCACTGTGGTAGGTTTATAACTTATGAGATACAAGGAATACCAGAGGTAATACTTGACATTAAAAATTACAAGGACTCAAGGCTGTTATTACATATACATAAACGCCCTACCTCAAACAGTGCTGTTCTTGTTGCAGCAAGAAAGTTATTTCATACTAGCCATAATGCTTGCTGATAAACAAAGTCTTACTAATTAGGCATCTGAGTTTGAGATATGCTCTCTAGAGATAGTCTGTAGTTTGTATTCATATAAAATTGTTTTAAATAATTCAAATTCTTTTCTACTTTGTATTGTATTGAGTTTTTTCCATTTAATAATTTTATAATATTCTACAGTCAGGACATGAGAGGGAAGTTAGAGAGAAAGATAGAGAGAATGGGAGAAGGTAAGAATAGGAAAGAGATAATATATAAAGATTTGCATTATTTCATTAAATTGTGTTTTAAAATGCACAGGACATTAAAGCCAACCTCAGAGACTTGAAAAACAAAAAAATTATGACCTAATTTGTTGCCTTGATGGTATCTGACTTGTTATAGATAATAAGGTCTCTAGTTTTATTTTTAACATCCATCAATATCTTATTTCCCTTAGTCTATCCTCCTAAACAGGAGCACTTTAGTATGATTTTTCTGAACAGTATTATTTTACAATGGCTTTTCTGTGATATGAGTGTTAAATGTTCATAAATTATAATTAAAAAAACTGGAACATCAGTAGATAGATTTTATTAAAAATAATCTATGTAGAATGAACATTTTAAAATACTCAGTTAACACTCTTATTTGTGTGTGAAGGCAACTTAGAAGACAATCCAGATTTAGAGATTGCTTCCTCCCTTCTTTAGAAAAACTTTATTTTTTTCTTTTTTGGTCCTGATTGTTGTAAAATGATCATTCTAGTTATTTTTCTAACGTTATTAAAATGTCAATGTTTATGTTATATTATACTCTTAATAGTTGAACTATTACTGAGTTATAAAAACTTTTTTGACTAAGAGACAATATAAATGTACATGCTTCATCTCCATGAAGTGGTCCTTAGTGGAAATAGATGAAGATCACACCTTGTGTAATAAGAGCTCACAGTACTTCCTGGCCTCTTAGTGCATTGCAGAGGACAACAGGCAAAAGGGGAATCGTCATCTCCCGCTCCACATATCCCACCGCCGGGCGCTGGGGGGGTCACTGGCTTGGAGACAACTATGCCAACTGGGAAAATCTGGACAAATCCATCATTGGTATGTGACAATCTCCAAAGTGTTATAAGTGTTCTGTGACATTTTCTCTTGGTGCTATTTCAGACAACACTTATATCACCATTATTCTTTTGGTAGTAGTTTGACTTAGAACAACTAAAATATCAGTGATACAACAATGATTAAAAACGAGTTCCAATGAGGAAGATCAGTCAAGTGCAAACATAATATTCAATGTATATATTTTTAAATGGAGCTAATGCATTAGAGGAAATGGATGAGATTGGCAGAGGTGGAGTAGAATTAAGATAAACATAAACTGATATGATGAAGTGAAATATCACTGTACAATTCCTTGATGATAATAGAAGGTTTTAAAGAAAAGAGTTAAAGTATTAAAGTGGCCAATTCCTAGCAATGTACCTATAATCAATCAATCTATCTATCTATCTATCTATCTATCTATCTATCTATCTATCTATCTGTCTGTCTGTCTGTCTGTCTGTCTGTCTGTCTGTCTGTCTGTCTGTCTGTCTGTGTGTCTGTCTAAGAAATGATATTAGCCTTAATGTAGGATCAAGAATATTGCTTGTAAATAAGAATAAATGATATGCAAGTGATTTACATTGAAAATATAGTCTTTTCCCTTTGGCCTCAGCTTCGTAGTTGAACAGAGAAGGAAATGAGAAAAAAATCTAATGCTAAGATAAGAAATAGGGAAAAAACTGTAGATTGTAGGCAATAGAAATCATTGAAAAATGGTAAGGAATACAACATTTCTTAATAAAATTAAAAAAAAACTTACATTAACAATGATACAAATAGATAAATTAGGTAGTGTTATTTAAAGTATTTTTTTCTGTTTTCTATTTTGTCTTAAAATTATTTTCTGATGATCATTTTAAGGAAAACAATGTACAGACATATTCCTTTAACAAAGAACTATACCATAGTTTTATTGAAGTGATAAATTCCTACAAGATTTTATTTAATGGAGATAATTCATTAGATTTTAATGACAAGATCTTTAGTCACATAGCTGCAGAAACAAACTGATTAATTTCACATCTTATTTCAAGTGTCAATGAAGCTTATTTTTATAAATAACTTGTTTTTATAATCTTTGTTAATGTTATAAAGTAAAAAAAAGCTTGAATCTTTATAAGAAGTTGGAGAGGCACATGTGAATAATCCAAACTAATTTCGCTGAAACTGAGTAGATATTAAAAGATAGTAAGCTTATTAAAAGAAGTAATAATTTTATAATATATAATATTTAGCTTCCTAAAGTTATTGTTTCTAATGTTTAGGTATGATGGAGTTTAGTCTCTTTGGAATATCATATGTAAGTATGTCTGTTTATTTTGTCTTCATTGGCAATAAATATACTTTAAAAAACCTATTATTCAAAATAAATTAAATACAATACTATCTTTCAGACTGGAGCAGACATCTGTGGTTTCTTTAACAATTCCGAATACCACCTCTGTGCTCGCTGGACGCAGCTGGGGGCCTTCTATCCCTACTCTCGGAATCACAACATCGCATTTACTCGAGTAAGTCATCCTTGTGATTCCTCCAGCCTTTTCTCCCAGCCAAAAATAGATATGTTTCAGAAGACTGTATCCCTCCTGACTGACTTCCGTGTTAATGCTTTGAATCTCTTCAGACCTATGAAGGATACCTCTTGTCACAACACTGGAGAATTTTCTTACCGAAAAACTTCTTCATTCTATTTCAGGGTACATGGCAGGATTAGTTAATCTACTTTACTATAATAGTTCAGTACAATTTTATTTTGTAGCAGCCAGAGAATAATGTGCCTCTAGAACTTCTTTCATACTGAAAAAGAACAAGAAGTAAACCTGCTTCCAAGTACATAATTGGAAAGAAAGCCATTTGTAGTAAGGATGGGGTGGATAGGCTTAAAAGGAAAATGTTATAAATATGGAGTTGATAATCAAGAAAATAAGGGAGGGGATTCATGAGAAATAGCTTCCTAGGCTGACCTTTAATAACACACTGAGGAATATGAAAGACACAGCTATAATGCTTGAAAGGTTATCAAGTTAGAAGAAATAAGTATCTCACTGCAACATTTGCTGATCACTTCAGTGAAGAAGTAGGGAAAAAACAGGAATAAGAAAAATTCTTATCATAATAGGTTTGAAGGCAGCTGCTTTCAATGAGGAAAGACAGGATAGTTCCCACATTTGAAAGTCAGAGTAGATACATAATAAATGAATTAGGGGTGTTTAAATAAGAAACCTGGCTGTCAATAATACAATTCAGAAGGCTGTAGTATTTGGGGACTAAGGTATGGATTAATAAAAGCACGGACATGGACTGATTAAATAATATTTACTCAAAGTCTACCATCAAATATCTACAGGCTATTCCCAATGAATCATTATGTCCTAGAGAGACTTAAAAAAGAGAGAGAGAGAGAAAAGTTGTCTTATGTTGGATGTAAATACCTGTGTTTAAATGATAGACCTTTGTGGTGTTCTGTGGAATTTTGACTGAAGTGATATTGGAACAAAGACTTGAGTGTGTGAAAAGGGCCAATATCAATGTGGAAAAGAGAATTTCAGGTATAAGGAACATTTGCAAGTTCATAAAATGGTTGGAGTTTTTGAAGACAGACTAAATAAAATAGGAGAAAAAGAATGAGCTTTTATGAATCAAAACTGCAGAAGAGAAACTTCACTTCAATTAAACATGACTCCGTGGACTCAAATTTAAGAATGGATGGTGGAAACTGAAGGTGGTAGCTTATGCCTGTAATTTCAGATAGTTGAGATGGAAAAAGTTGGAGGCTTTCTGTTGAAGATCAGCCTATGCAAAAGTAAGCAAGAAACCATCTCAATCAGCTGAGTGTAGTGTTACCTGTGGAATCCCATATTTCATAGTTGTATTTCAGTCAAGAACGGAATGCAAACATTATGAAACCTTATCCACAGCATAACTAAACTACAAAGCTTTGACAAAGGTGGCTTAAAGAGACAATTGCTTGCCACAAAAGCCAGGCTTTGAGTTCAAAATCTTAGTATTCTGCTCAAAAAGAATACATTGTTTAGCTATGATCTTTTTTACTCTACTCTGCAAATAGTAGCAATAGTATTTTGTATGCATTTTAATATTTCCAGGTCGACTTTTACTTTCAAGTCTATTGGGATCCTAGCCCTTGGAAACTAGAATTATCACTAATTCAACATTCAAACTTTCTCTTCCCCAAATCTAGGGAAGTGGCCAACTCCATAAATATAATATAAATCTGAAAAGCTCTTGTATCTCTGCTATCAAAATAGAATAGTTATCATTATCTTAAATTTTTACTCACAGGGACAATGATAAATATATAGATTTTGGAATTCTCAGTTTTAGTCTTGATTCATGGAGTAGGCATTGCAGACGAGTCTTGAACACGTTCTTTAACTTCGCCTTGCACCCTATCTTCCTTTGGATGTTAGTTATTTAGTATTATAGTCTATTCATATCTCATGAGAGGTATAATATGTGGGCACCATGAAACCTTCTGTATTTCATTATTTCAGTATAGCATTATGACATAGCATTATCAATCATATTAATTCCATCCCAGATGACTTGCTCTGCCATTGAGTAGCATCATTGTTGACTATGTATTTGTTCTCATTTATTAAAAGGAAAACTTTTACTTGTGTAGGTTTAGCCTTGGGACAACTTGGCATAGTAAAATACTGACATCTATTTCTTAAATCAAATGAAGTAGGAATATCCTAGCACATGGTTCCTGTGAAGAGGTACAGATAACATCACAGAGAATCCATAAAATTTATTTTGTTCTCCATGTAAGTATTAAACAGAGATAATAATTTATGTCTACTTAATTGTGTTTTGTTTTAGAGACAAGATCCCGTTTCCTGGAATACATCTTTTGCCGAAATGTCAAAGAATGTCCTGGAGATTAGATACACTTTATTGCCCTATTTCTACACACAAATGCATGAAGTTCATGCCAAGGGTGGCACTGTTATCCGACCTCTTTTGCATGAGTAAGTAAAAAAGGCACTTTCTTCCTCCTATAGAGAAATAATTTCCATTTAATTTGATCAAATAACTCTTACAGTGGAGGACTTTTGTTGGAATTTTAATATTCATTTGGGTTAATAAAGTATTTAAATGAAAACATATAGTAATCACATGAATATGATGCATTAGCTGAGGAAACAATAATTTATTATTAACCTGCAATAACCAATTTTAAAGTGCTTACAGTGTGCCAGACACTGTTCTAAATGCTTTATGTGTAATATATATCTATAATTAGAACATTTCAAAAATTCATAGAAGTTCTGTTATTTCTCATTATTTAATTAATTGGAGTTTAGTGCATTTCACTTAATCTGCCAAATATAGATTTGTGACAAAAAAATCTTCCCCTAAAGATCTTTAGTAGTGTACCTTAGTCTGGTCTGGTCATTCCTCATAGAGATTTTTGGTGAATTTACCTCTTATCGCTCATATAGATATATGGCCATATGTAAAAGACGCTAGTCTATATACATTATTGAGAATACTTTGGCTTATTCTAGTTTAAGACAAATATCGATTCCTGTTGTAAATGTTACAAAAATCTAAAAATGTAATTCAATGACACCAAGGGGAGCCAAGATCTACCTGTTATTCATACAACAGGTGGCTGGAGTTGTAAAATTAGCTGGACTTTCAGAATTTACTATGGATGAAACAACAATAAAAAATGTCAACAGATTTACACAACTAACAAAATGATTTCAGAAATAATATACTGATGAGCATTTCTTTTCTTTTTTGATTACTGCATGAAAGACCTAGTTTTCTTTATTTTAGTTTTTCTTCTCAAGATATTATCAAGTTGCCTTTTTAATTTACTGGCCATAATCTTTTCTATATTTCAGATTCTATTCTATCCATTGCTTACTCTTGCATTTACAAATGCATCACTTTTTAGTGATCCCTATTAGTTCCCTGGAATGATTGGATTATCAACTCTGAACCCTATCTCTAGCCAGAAGCCCATGGGTTCTTGTTCTATTGAGACTGCCTGGGTTTTACTCTCATGAGATGTGTGTGGATGTGTAAATCCAACAATCTAATCAGCATTGGCCTCAGTTACTAAAGAAAAAGGCAAAGAATAAACATATTAAAATTTAGTTTCATCTCAATTAGAGAGCAAACATGTCTGTTTAATAAAGACTATTCTCAAACTATATAATAGATTTTCATTTTGATGGTCATTGAACTAATTCAGCAATCTAACAACATATAAAACAATGTCTTCTAACTTTAATTAGTATATATTATTGTAAAAAAATGAGATTTCTACACATGCATCTAATGTACTTTGATCATATTCTTTTTTTTGGGGGGGGGGTCCGGTCGTGGGTCCTGAACTCTGGGCCTAGGTGTGTCCCTCAGCTCTTCAGCTCAAGGCTAGCGCTCTACCACTTGAGCCACAATGCCACTTCCAGCTTTTT
>NW_012267246.1:6571682-6625159 GCF_000151885.1 Dipodomys ordii | reverse complement strand
TGCAGAAGCTCTGCAACTTCATGCAATCTCATTTGTCCAACCTTTCTTTGATTTGTTGTGTTTCCTGGTCTCTGTTAAGAAATTTTCGGCCTGTGCCAAGGAGACCTAGAGTTTCTCGTATTCCATTCTATAATGTTTTCAGAGTGTCTGTTTTGACTCCGAGGTCTTTGATCCATTTGGAGTTGATTCTGGTGCAGGGTGATATATAAGGAGCTAGCTTTAGTTTTCTACAAGTTGTTAACCAATTTTGCCAGCACCATTTACTGAAGAGGCTGTCTTTCTTCCATTCTATTTTTTTAGCTCCCTTATCGAAGATTAGATGGCTATAGGTCTGCAGGTTCATTTCTGGGTTTTCAATTCAATTCCATTGGTCCTGAGGTCTGTTCTTGTGCCAGTACCAAGCTGTTTATAGTAGAGTTAGAAATTTGGTATTGATATTCCTCCATCAGTGTTCTTTCTGTTGAGGAGCATTTATGCAATTTGAGGTTTTTTTATTGTTCCATATGAATTTTTGGATTGCCTCTTCTATTTCCTTGAAGAATGAGGTTGAAATTTTGATAGGTATCACATTGAATTTGTAGATATCCTTGGGAAGTATTGCCATTTTCATGATGTTAATCTTTCTAATCCAGGAGCATGGGAGTTTTTGCCATTTTCTAAGTTCTCTTTTGATTTCCTTTTTCAAGTTTTTAAAGTTTTCATAATAGAGGTCCTTCACTTCTTTGGTTAAGTTAATTCCTAGGTTTTTTTATTTTTTGTGGGGCTATTACAAATGGATTACTTTCCTAATTTCAGCCCCACTTTTCTCATTGTTGGCATACAGAAAAGCCATTGATTCGTGGGGATTCATTTTATACCCTGCTACTTTGCCAAAGTTTTGAATCCGCTTGAGTAATTTGGTAGTGGAATCTATGGGCTTCTTTAAATACAAGATCATGTCATCTGCAAAGAGGGAGAATTTTATTTCTTCTTTCCTTATTTGCATCCTATTTGGATGTTTGCATCTTGTCTTATTGCTGCAGCTAGGCATTCTAATACTAGATTGAAGAGAAGTGGAGAGAGTGGACATCCTTGTCTTGTTCCTGAGTTAAGAGGAAATGGCTTTAGTTTTTCACCATTGAGTATAATGCTGGCTGTAGGTTTGTCATATAGATCCTTTATTGTATTGAGGAATGTTCCGTGGATTCGGATGTATAACATTTGATTTATAGTTGTTCTCAATAAGGATACAGGTTGACCCATTGTAATAATGAGATGTGTAAGACACTATGTTGAAAACGAACTTTACAACTTTCAGGGGTGAGGAGGGGGAAGGGAGGATTTGGGGAGGTGGGAGGGAAGAGATGGTAGGGGAAAAACAAAGGAGGGGGTGGTAACAATGCTCAATAGGAAATGTAATCATTGGCTTACTCATATAACTATAATCCCTCTGAACAGTATCTTCACAATAAAAAAATAAATTTAAAAAGTTCCCCCTCAATTACCAACATTGTGAATGATTCTATTTCTTCTTTCTCTTGTTTTCCTAACCATTTCATCCATTTCCAGGGCGAGGAGATAAATATCAGAGGTGGATACCATACTTTTTCAGCTCCTTTTGATATGATAAATCTACATGTGCGAGGTGGCTACATCCTGCCATGCCAAGAGCCAGCTCGGAACACATTTCATAGGTGAGCGACACTCTTTCCAGGGCTCTGATTCAACTTTGCAATGTAGAGTGCAGAGATGACAGAATGAAGGAGGCCTTTAATATTTTCATGACTTTCAAGCTAGTTAATAGGGTCTGAGTATGTACTTGACTCTCAAGCACCTTATTCTGTCACACAATCACCTGTGTGGACGCAGATGAATAGAACAACCTCCTAGGCAGCACAGCAAGCACAAGAGCATCATTGTTAGTGGCAGTCCCCTGAAGCAGAAGAACATCAGTGTTGGTGGCAGTCCCCTGGAAGGACCTCAGGGCACCCAGGCAGGTGCTGTACTGTGCATGTAGCAGGTTTGTGGCCTAACTAAGGAGCCCCACATGTCAGGGAACTAGATAGTTTATAATAAACTGTAAACAAACCACCTGGGGAAGAGACTTTATTATACAGGAGAACAAAAAATAAGCCAACAGAGATATATTTGTAAAAATCCAATCTTCTCCTCCAGTACTCTTTAATTTTTTTTTAAGCCTCAAAAAAAAAGTTCTGGAAAATAACTTCAGCACCTCAGTAGGTGGGAATATGTGGCAATTCAAGAGATCCTGAGGAAATTGGCTTCCGATGAAATTTCCTTTTGTAAAGGAAGACAGCTTCCCGGAGTGAAATACAAATTCAGACTTGAGAGCCTATGTAATAACGTGAAGAAGAATTGACAAGCTAATATTGTGTCTTCTCAGTGGCGTACTTGGCTAGGTGATCTGTTTTTAGTCCTCCCTCTGATATGTGGAATAAATTGTTGCTTTATTTTTTATAAGACATTTAAAATAGAATAGCTTCACATTTCAGCAACAGGAGAGAAAGGCAGAGTTTTCTATGGAACGCCCATTGTCACAGCTGAAAATGTCTGACAATGATGAGCCAGCATGAACTTACCTCAGTAGCCCAAGTTCAGCATTCACAAGTGTCCACTCATGTTGTCTTACATGTTTTAGGTTTAGATAATGATGATGACCTGTAGGATCTATTATAACCTCCTATAGGACAGTTTTCCTCTCCTTCTCCCTCTCCCTATCCTTCTCTGTCTGTCTGTGTTTGTGTGTGTGAAGGGAGAAATTGACATGTGCAGCATTGGTTGTGGATATAGCTAGCTAGCTTGCTATAGCTATTTATAGCTGTCTCTAGATCTATTTAGATCTAGATCTATTTAAAGATCTATAGGTAGATCTAGATTTATCGATGTCTAGATATCTATAGAGAGAGATAGGTCTCTCTATAGATATATAGATATCTATCTAGATTTAGAAATTGATAGATATAAACATTTACATATAGATATACATGTAAATGTTTATATCTATCATATAGAGATATATATATATAGCCACATATAGAGATATATATATATAGATGTACATATAGAGATATATATATATAGCCACATTATATATATATATATATATATATATATATAAAACAATACAAATTGTGAAAATTTTTCATCTAAAAATGTAGTTAGTGTTGGAAAATTGTGGATTAAACCAGTTTTTTCATGAGTCTCTCTTGATACAATGATAGAGTTCTCTTTTACCCAGTGGATATTAACAAATATATACAGTCATGGTGACAGGTTAATATCTTGTTTTTGAAGAAACTTGTAGTTTCTGATTCTGGGTACTTTCAAACATCCATGACAACCAGTCCTTTACCATTTGTGATTGGAGAAGGCAGAGAATAAAACATTGTTGGTTTGAGAAATTCTTCTTTGGGAATTTGAGGCTGTCACACCAAACTGCCCTAATATACATGCCATAATATAAATGCCATAAGTTGTCATAATATAAATACTATGATATAAGTTGTCATAATATACATGCCATCATATAAGTTGTCATATAGAAATGCCATGATATAAGTTGTAATAATATAGATGAGGACACTTCAATACTCTTCAATTTTAAAAGACATTCATGGTACTATGTATGAAAAATTATGAATTTTAGCTGAGCACAAGTGGCTCACACCTCTGATCTTAGCCACTCAGGAGGCTGAGACCTGTGGATTGAAGGTCAAGCCAGCTGGGGCAGGAAAGTCCATGACAATCTTATCTCCAATAAACCACGCAGAAAAAGCTGGAAGTAGATCTTTGGCTCAAATGGTAGAGTGTTAGCTTTGAGCACAAAGAGAATCAGGTATAGCACCCAAGCCCTGAGTTTAGGACTGGAAAAAAAATTTAAAAAAAAAGGAAAGAAAGGGAGGAGGAAGAAATTGATTTTACGGATTTAGGTGTTACCAATTCATTTAAGAAAAGATGTATGTCTTGATTTTTGTGTAAATATTTGTGTTCTAATTAATTGGTATTTATATTTGTATGACATTGGATTCATGCACAGATGTCATATGCAAAAATACCATTCCACAAATGTACAGGAAATTATCTATTTCTTTCTTATAGTCGAAAAAACTACATGAAGCTCATCGTGGCAGCAGATGACAATCAGATGGCAGGAGGTTCTCTGTTTTGGGATGATGGCGACACTATCAGTGAGTGCTCAAACTAGCAGATAAATCTAATCATTAACCTAGATAATCCTTCAAACTGTTTACATTAGCTGGTAGTATATACTAGAGTCTGAGCAGAAAGCTAAAAGAGCCTACTTATTAATTGTTTCAAGTTACACAATGATTCCGATATTTAAAAACTCCCATCTCATTTTTAAATACATTTTAAATACATTACATTTTAAATAATGTAAGAGTTTCCTGGCAAGGGTCACCCACAGCAGAATAGAACACATTTAGCTGTATCAGCTCAAAATGCTTAGCAAGATACATTCAGTGCTAAAGACAAGCAAAAACTACATGCCCCAGGTGTCCCTTGAGCAAAGAAAGTACAAAACCAAAAGACCTGATTTTGAGTTAGGCCTCTGTACATTGTGGATTAGTTTCACTTCTTTGTTTGGTTTATTAAAAATATTCAGTATTAAGATATATCATTACACATGCATCTATGCTTACTTCAATTATGACTGTACCTGAAGAGGATCCAGGACAGCTAAACTTTGAGCTATGAGGCTGCCGCTACCTGTCCTTTGGTATCATGGAGAGTTAAAAGTTTGCTGACCACTAGTATTAATACTCTAGTCAGTAAAGCTGTCACTTTTTTTTGAGGGGGATGTGGCATTCCTGGGACTTGAACTTAGGGTGGGGGCCCTGTCCCTGAGCTTTTGTGGTATAGTGATTTACAACTTGAACCACAGCTCCACTTCTGACATTTTGGTGGTTCATTGGAGATGAATCTCATGGACTTTTATGCCCAGGCTGACTTCAAACAACAATCCTTAAATCTCAGCCTCTTGATCAGCGATACATGTACAAGCCACCAATGCTCAGCTTACACAAAACTTTTTAATATGAACTAACATCTGTAAGAAATTGAAGATCTTAGGGCTGGGAAGGTGGCTCAGTGGTAGAGCACTTGCCTTGCATGCATGAGGCCCTGGGTTCGATTCCTCAGCACCACATAAGAAAAAATTAAAAAAGCCGAAAGTGGTGCTGTGTGTCTCAAGTGGTAGAGCGCTAGCCTTGAGCTGAAGAGCTGAGGGACAGCACCCAGGCCCAGAGTTCAGATGTCACAACCAGACCACCCTCCTCCCCCCAAAAAGAAAGAAATTGAAGATCTCTTGGACTAGTTTTCTGAAATATAAATTATATATAATACATATAGTAAATTATGTATATAATAATGGATTATATTTACTCTATATTGTAGTATAGAGTACATCTAATTATAGAGTAGATTATATATAATATATAATAGATTTTTCTTACAGCAACATGTGTATGTATCTTTTTTTCATATTGCTTCTATTTACTGACATGAGTGGAGGTTTTGTCTTCTTTCTTGCTTTTCAGTGTTGGTTACTGTGTGTAAATAAAATATTTCCTAGGAATGTACAAGGAAGAGGAAGAGGTCACAATGCATGTGTGTGTGTGTGTGTGTGTGTGTGTGTGTATCTTCAGGTCAAATTAAGTGTTTTGCCACCATAAGAAATAAGTCTGTTAGTAAATATATTATGGTTGATAAAATAATGCTATGCTAATGAGAAGCATCTAATTGAGGGAAAAATAAATCTTTCTCCTAACATTTTCATGTAGTAAGTGTGGAAATCAATCTTCTTCCTCAGGCCCTCGATGGTGATTAACACAATAATGAAATTCTTCACAGTTTCCAGTATTTCTTTTCCATTTGCTCCACAATTTCCCAGGAATGTAAAACTTGAGAGATTCACATTTTGTATGATTCACATGATTCACGTTTTTTGGAATGATTGAATATCATAATGTAACAATATTTTGGGATTATTATTAACAATTAAAATTATTAGCAATAATTTTGAGATATTGAATATCATAATTTAACCTACTTAATGCTTTATAATGTATAAGTAGGGAGTGTTTCTTTCAGAAATATTTTTTTCCTCATTAAAAAAATATCAGGCTACAAGCAGACTGTATGGCCTTTATCTGATTCAGTTCCCAGGGCTGAGTCTGGAAAGTAATAGCAAAGTCATATATTTATTTATGATCTCCTCATGAAAACATACATTTGTTCTGGGCAATTACAATGATTTTTTTGGGTTATATTTCACAGTGTCAGTATATTTAATATAATTAAGTATAAGGTTTTCAAATAATGCTCTGGGAATTTCTTGACTGGATATAAACCTTAATACAGCACAAATAGTTTTCTGTGGTTACTGTGTTGGCTTTCTACTGCAATCAGCTGCTAAACATCCACCTGTCTTAAACAAACACATATCAAATCTGTTGTAGACTATTATTTTCCTTCTCAAAAATATCAAAGGAACACACAAATGAAGTTATTTTAAAACTTTGGCTGTTGTAGCTTCACAAAGTTATAACCACATAAAATGTCAACCTGTCCTATTTATCCTAAAGAAACAATTTAATATATGCCATTCACAAAGGTCATATGCATTCTTGTTCTCTTATGTAAGCAAAATACCCACATTTTCCTAATAATCTATCCCTATTTTTTAACCTAGTTCTGTGCTTAAAATGACTAAATTAGGCTACTATTTTATATTTACATGTTAAGACTAAAATATGTATGGCACATTAACACTTACATATCTTATTATTTGTTTACACTTTACTCTGCAGGAAACTTGGCAGAGTATCAGTGTTATTACCAAACATTTCACAGCAAAATATTTTTCAGTAATTAATGAGTACAGTGCTATATTTATAGGTCAAAGAGGAGTTAAAATGTATTGGCTTTTCCATGTTGTTTTCATGTTTTATTCATTCACTTAACTACTATTCTTTCTCTATCCACTATGATATTTGTATATGAATATGTTAGAAATCAAGAAAAACTGGGATTGTTTACAGACCTTATGAGTAATTAGATTTTTACTTTTGACCTTTTATTTTGAGACTTTTCTCTTTTGAACACTGAGTTATATTAAATCATGGTATAGCTTTGATAAAATACTTTAACTCTGTCAAATAGAATTATTTAATTAATGTCACTTATGGGATTATTATGTCAACAATGAACTTTAGGTAGATTGAGACATAGATGACTTTTTATCATTTTTATTTTAATCAGAAATGCATCAAGAAAATTTTCCTTGGAAACTAAAGTCATTTACACTGATATTATTGTCCTTTGAAAATAAGAATCCATCTCTTTTTTTTTATTTTTCTACAGATACCTATGAAAGAGACATGTATTTACTGGTGGAATTTAATTTAAACAAGGTATCTCAGATTACTTATAAACCATTCTGTTAAAGTATGTGTAAATTTTTATTCAATATTTATTATGGAACATACTTAATTCAAGTGCATGGTTTCCTGGACTATGTAATAGATGATATTTAGCAGATAAAGTTTTCCAAAACAATTAATTTTTGTTCTACAATGAAAGAGTTTTTTAAATTATTTATTTTTTTCTTCACCTTTGTAGACCACTTTAACGACCACCATATTGAAAAATGGTTACAGAAACAGAGATGAAACTAGGCTTGGAAATATCGCAGTGTGGGGAGAAGGGAGCACTGCTATCCATGAGGTTTCTTTGAGACGCAATGACAATATTGAGGCACTTCCCTTTAGTCATAATACAACCACCAAGGTAAGTGATGGACATTGTTAAAAGGACACCGTTCAACACATCCATGTCCACTTCTCAAGCATGTTAGACAAATTTTAAGATTCATTTTTAACACCTGTATTAATAGTAAATGTGTCAATTTGGGTCAGATTGGCTGTGTCCACGGTGAAAATCTGATCTCATAAAACGCTTAGGAGAGCATGATGTGTAACAGGCATTAAAATGTTGATACTTTTCGCTTCCTCTTCTTTACATAGTTGATCATTAAATACAGACTTTCTGAGCAAAGGCACAGAATGTGCTAAAGAAAAATTAGTAATTATGTGTGATCTTACTAAATCATAAAATTATTAGAGATGACTGCCTACAGCTACAGCTACTTTATTGATTATCTTCATTATATGCCTTATATGGTCAATTGGAAATATTTCCAATGAAAGAAATGTATAGGCAATATTAAAATAGTTTGTGCTTCTGTATGAAGATGGCATAACAAACCCACTGAAGTTAATAGGGGGAAGAGAAATGAGGGAAGAGAAAGCAATAGAAGACCGTTTAACAAAATTATAATATATGCATGTGTGAAATACCATATTGAAAACATTTTGAGAAATAAATATAGGAAATAAAATGAAATAAAAATTTAAAAAAACACAATGAATGACATTAAAAGCAGGCTGAGTTGTTGGGAGGGATGCCAGCTTAGTAGGAGAGCCAATAGAGAAGTTGCAAAGAGTGGATGTGGTCAATCATGTATGTGGTCAATGATGGTCAATCAATGATTACTTGGTAATCATGAATGACAAGAGAACAACAAAACCTATTGACACAGTTTTAAGAAGGGAACTCAGCAAATGAGGAAAAGATACGGAGATGGCAGTTGATTTAGGTTGTGGTATATTTTATGTTTGAACTATCACACTAAGTCCCCTTAAGCCAACTAATACATGCCAATACAATAAAATCTCTGTAAACTACTGTTAACATGTGCAAAGTGCAATCATTGGCAATCAAATAAGCTTCTAAAATCCCCTTGGATCAAAGTAAAGGAAGATATATTTTATAATCCATATTTTGGGTTTGAGCAGTTGGAAAAATGTAAAGGAGAGAAGTAGAGAGGATGTTGTAGGACCACTCTACCTCATGTTTACCAATTATGTGGAAATAATAATGTCATTGATATTGACAATTGGTTAATAATCTTGGGTTTTCCATGTCATTTAACATCCATTCTACTTTTGAATAAAAGGCTATCAAATAAAGAAATATCTCGATTACATAATTTGTAAAATAGAAATCATCTTTGGTTAAAAAAGTGTGGTTATGGTTATATAATTAATTGTGATTTTATTCTTTTTTAGATATTAGATATCAACCTAAGAAATCATAATGTTACTCTGGATGAACCAATACAAATCAGTTGGTCATGAAACTCACTTTTGGTTGGATTTCTTGAGGAGAAATGAAAACTGGATCTGAATTATGTTTCCCTTGCCATTGTCTTCAAATGTTCTCTAAAGCTTTCATAGTAATTATCTAAAATTATAGAACTAAGTACATCACTAGTACTTTGATTTTATTATAATAATATGGCCAAGTTTCAACTGTTAAATATATTGAGATCCGAATAATGACATTTATACTTATAATAGCAGTTAGTCTTTAAACAAATATGTAACTAGAATGTAATTAAAATGTGTTATTTAAATTAAGTGAAATTCCATGCAATTGTAAATTATACATGGGGTTTTCTTCAGTATTTTGTAGATTTAACTTATGTAACAACTTATACAAGATTTAATTATTTTTTACTGTGTACATTTAATTAGGAAACAGAAAATAAACTGTGTATATTGTAAATCATTCTCTTTTTGCTTTCCTTTTGTTTTTCTAAAGGAATTTCTCTCCTTAGGTTTGTGCTCCACTAACAAATTATTGTAACTTGGTTGCTTTAACAAGAAACAATTTTTCACAGATCATGAGGCTCGGAAGCTGAAGATGGAATCACCTAGAGATTTAGAAACTGGTGATTCTGTCATTCATATCTGTGATAGTGGAGACCGTGTATTATATCCTTAATCTACCCTCATATGGAAAGCAGTGAAAGAGAGAGAGAAAGAGAGAGAGAGAGAGAAAGGGAGAGAGAGAGAATAGAAGGAGAGAGAGCAAGTTCTACTTCTTTTCTCTTCTATGAAAGATGCTAATATCAAAACAAATTCTATCTTTCCTCTAATACAAAGGGCACTAATCCTGATTTGGGGTTGCAAACTCTTGACATAATCCCCTCCCTTAAGGGCTCATCTCCAACAGATATTATATAGGTTATTATTGTTTGCAAAAATATCTATTTTGGGGGAACAGAATCATCTGTAGCAGAAATCCACTTTTTTAAAAATTTCATGGTTTCACTTCATATAGGGGAGAAAACAATACTAATATTTAATTATTCTTAGTTGAAGGAATCATTCTTCTTATTTGTTCCATGTGAAGAACTTTATCCTGGCCTTGAATAGTTTTTATTGGTATTTTTAGCTATTAAGTTATTACTACTTACTTAGTCTGCTATTTATCCATGACTTGACATGGTATTTTTCTTTTAGAAAAGTAGACTACTGTAACAATGGAATATTTAGGACAATTCATAACTCAGAGTACAAGGATCAATGAAAATAATAATAGTAATTTATTTCACCCTTCAGAGTGCCTCCCAACACACCAAAAAGCACTAAACATACTTGTTATTGAAAGAGAAAACAGTGATTGAGTGTAATCAGCTTGGAGTTGATAGGGCTCAAAGAGCCAAGGCACAATATATTTCTGTTATAGAAACCACTTTTCCCAAACACTGGCACTGCCAGGTCTCCCTGTGAGCGCAATAGAACAGGAGAGAAGCAAGGGAAATCCTTAGTGACATCAGAGGATAGGAAGTAAGAGGCAGTTCAACTACTCTTTGGGCTGACAGAAATATCCGATATTTATCTATTTATTTAAATAAAAAATTTTCAGCTTTAACCGATTCCAATCCTTGATCCCTTCCCTAATTCACATAATACAATTCCAGTTTTTATAATCACCCTTGGAGCATGTCAGTGAGAGACATGTATTCGCGGAAATTGGGTTATTCGTCCTCATAGTACATTCAACTTTGTTGTGTCTGGGCTACAGGCGTCAAGTCTGACTGCTGGAGGAAAGAAATGACATGTTAACTGTCACATGAGGACTGCTAATTCAATGCCCTTTTTGCGACCTAAGCCACTTTGTAAATACTAGAAAGTTTATTGACCATAAATAGTCAAAAGGTGGTATTTCATAATACAGAACTAACTGTTGTCATGCATCAATGCAGCAACTTTATTTGATTTCCAATAATGTATCTAGGTAGTGAAGATTTCTAGGTATACTAACAGGAAACATTAGATAGGTTGTGCTTATGTAGCTGTCCATGTGAAATGAAATTCTGTTTCTTTCGCCCACTTTGCTTTCTGCCATGAGCTACCACTTCCTCCCACAACCATGGTATTCTGCCTTAACTCAGGCCCAGAATGAACATACCCAAGAACTAACACATCAGAAGGCTAGGGCTACCATGATTCCTGCTGTAAGTTGTTCTTGTTTTTTTCTTTTTTTTTTAATGACAGATATATTTTCTCTAATGAGGAAAAGTCTGACTGATACAGATGCATACCAACCTTTGTCTGAGAGGAAACAAAGCTTAAGTGCTTAATATACTTTTAGAATCTTCATGCAAGACATAAAGGTCAATGAAGGTCATCCTGTATTAGGGTGTTTTTGTTGTTGCTGTTGTTTTTGTATTGATTTATAATGAACTAAATCAAACTCAGCAAGTTAAAACATCTCTCAGTTTCCAATAATCAAGAAGTTGGTAGAGGTACCAAGACTCTGGCTGTGAATAAATAATCAGCTAGGCTGTGCTCCAATCTTGTGTATGGACTGGGAGAATAATTCTACATCCAGGCTCTCAGATACTCTGCTCTCAGAATTTAGTGTATTCTTTTGCTAACTCATCTGTAGGACTGAGGACTCAGGTTCTGTCAGCTAGATGCTGTCCTCTGCTCCTGGCTGCTGCTTTCCTGCACTACAGTCTGTTGACAGTCAGTTCTTCTTCTTACTTCTTCCTTACCAATGCCACTTTCATATTCAAGACATCAAGAGTCATCTCTAGAGTGGGACTTCTGGCAGGAAATCTATGATAGTCACATACCAGCACCTATTATCAGTAAGACCCAGTCCTAGTCATTGTCCAAATTGAAGGACAGGAAATAACTAAGAGATGTGGATCTCAGAAGGTGAAGATCATGAGATCCACATCTCCAAATGTGTCTATGTTCACTTGCATCTTAACTGTGGGTTGACACATGGATGCCGTCTGTTACCAACAGATATTCTTATTTTCTTCTTGTTTTTTTTTAGCCAGGCAGAATCTTTGATATAGTGAGTATAAAGCGACATTCTGTGGCATCAGAATTCTTGCTATTGAATTCATACTGAACCAATGCCTGAATCTAATAGGGTTGTGGGCTGCATGAAGTACTAAACCTTTTCGTGGTATGGACCCACTTTTCAAATGCTATTTTTTAAAGTTTATTTTATTATAAAGATGCTGTACAGAGGGGTCACAGTTATGTGAGCAAGGCGATGGATGAGTGCATTTCTTGTTGAGCATTGCTACCCCTTCCCTTGTTATTCTCCCACTATTCCTTCCCTCTCCCACCCGCTACTCCTCCCCACCCTCCCCAAAGTTGTAAAGTTCATTTCCAGTATACTGTTTTGTGGGTATCATTGTTGAAATTGGTCATCCTGTGTCCTTGTTTCAACATTTTGTTATTCCCCTTCCACTCCCCAAATTAGACAAATGTATATTCAAAATGTAGGGTAACAAAATCAATAACAACAGGGGATATACCATAGGGGGAAGAACATACAAAGGAAACAAAAAAACCCCACATAGTACACTTAAAATAACAACAACAAAGAAAGACCTCTTGTGTCCATATCCTGGGGTTCATTTCACTTAGCATCATCTTATATGTCCATATGTATATAGCTTTTGACCTTTTCTGTTCATGTGATCAAACTATCCTAGATATATACTAATTATTGCAAATGAGGGACACCATGGGATCTATATTTCTTTGGCATATTTCACTTAATATGATTTTTCCAAGTCTTTCCATTTCCTAACAAATGGGATGGAGTCATTCTTTCTGATGGAAGCATAGAATTCCATTCATCTTCTGAGGGGCATCTGGGTTGGTTCCGTATCTTAGCTTGGTAAATAATGCTATAATAAACATAGTTGTGCTGGTTGCTTTGTTTGTGGTCATTCTAACTGGGGTGAGGTGGAATCTCAATGTTTTGATTTGCCTTTCTTTTATGGCCAGAGAAATTGAGCATTTCTTCATGTGTCTATTGGACATCAAATGTTATTTTAACTTTCAGCATTGATAGTGGGTATTTATTATCATCATCCTTGTGATTTAAATGAGGAAATCAACTGAGCATTATTATCTGTCTTTGTATGTTCAGTTATTGAATGGATTCATCTATTAATCAGTCTAGTTGACTGGTATTTACATTTCAAACTTAAATACAATTACTTAACTATTTATAAATGTATAAGTTATAATAAGTACTAAAGTCCAAGGGTATGAAGGGTATAAACATGCTGTATACTCACATACATTGCTAACCACTGACAGAAATTTATTTTATGTCAGTACAGGGGCCTTCACTCATGGTCTTGTACTTCTTGCTGGCTTTTTCACTCACATGTGAAGCTTTGCCATTTGAACAATGACTTCATTCTGGCTTTTTCCTTAGTTAGCTGGAGATGGACACTTACAGACTTTTCTGTCCCAGCTAACATCAAACCATATTCCTTACATCACAGCCTCTTGAGTAGCTAGGCTTACATGTGTGAGCCACCAACATCTAACAGAATTTTCCTAATTCTGTTCTAATATTCTTGAAAAGATGTCTTGCAAACCTAAGGTACTCTGAATATATACCAGATGCTGACTTTTCTTCTATTGAAAAATGACTATTATTGATGAAGAGCATTCTTATTTTCTGTCCTGTTACAAATACAAACTTTTTATTTAAACATTACGTTTATTTTTACTTTCTTAGGGTTAAAAGTGTGATTGCATTAACATTTAAGAACAGGGTCAGGGGGGAGTGTAGTTGTGGAGATGGGAAGGAAGGGATGGTAGGGGAAAGGGGAAAAACAAAGGAGGAGGCAACAATGCTTGACAGGAAATGTACTCATTACCTTGCTCATGTAACTGTATCTCCTCTATACAGTATTTTTACAATAAAATGTATTAAAAATTTAAGAACACAACACTTTAACTTCTAGAAAATAGACAGATAATACAAGACTAAATAAATACATAAATACTTTACTGTATTTAAATATTTATTGAAATTATGTACAAATTAAAACAGGACTATAAAATCCAAGAACTCTAATCTGATATTTTCTTGAGCACTTTTAGCTATTGTTTGGGATTGAAAAGGGAGTTGTTAAGTTGTTTGGTATTATATTTTGATGGTTAGAAATAAATTTCAAAATAAAACTTCCTGTTGTGATGCTTTATTTCCTGTGTGTTTTGTATGGTCCTTTTTGTACTGTGGCTATTCTGAAACCTGAAGTATGCATAAAAACACATGAATGTTGATTTTCTAATGCTAGCTTTTACTACACACTGTAGAACCCCATAGAGTTTTCTATAATTATATTTTGAGGCTCATATCCATGAAAAGAAATGTTATATGTGCTCAGATCACTTCTAAAGAGTAAGTCTAACACATACTTTCCCGAATAAAAGCTGCCAACAGTCTACATTATTCAGTGAATTTGACCACCAAGGGAAATAATGAAGTTATTTGATTTCTCTGATGCCTGATTATTTCCAGGGTTGCAATGAATGGTGCACCTTATGAGCAAGTGAAGTGGGAAGGAATATGGTAAGCAATTTAGAACTATTCCAACTCTCCTGAGCACTTGATTTGGAGTATTTCCAAGCTGGATTGGGTAAACCCTTCCTTGGCAACCAATTTTGATTCACACAGATAAGATTTCAATAAGATTAGGGTAGATTCTTTCAATGGAATGATTGACAGAACCACTAGGCCTTCTGCTTATAGAATCAATTGATATTCAAAAGAATGTCTAAAACAATGATTGCAAACAGGTAAAGAGATCCAGGTTCTTAAAGAACCTATAAGCTTTAATAGCCTGTTCCACACAATTAACCTGGGCCAACCTCCCTTACACTCTCGGTTTCAGGTCTAGTAACTTCTTTGTGTTCCTTAGGAAGGAGATGCTTCTTAACACTTAACAAATTCACACACCCAATTATACTTGCGTACATCTTCTGCAGATAGCAATGCATCCAGCTCCCAGACTTTCTTGTAGTCTTTTTGAAGTTTCATGTTTTGTTTTGTTTTACTCCAGAATGTTAGAGATCTTTATTTTCCCTCACCATTTCTTGGTTCATAGTTAGTATTAAGAACTGTAAGATGAACTATCTATTTCAGTTACAGACGGTTATATTCTTTTCTCCCACCTTGATTGTGAGTTCTTTGAAAATATGTTTATGTCTGTACTAGTTCATTCTTGGCCCTTAGCAGAACTCCTATCAAGGAGTAAGGAGTTAACAACATTATAATTGAACTTACTTAACTCTGAAAGCCCTTGCAAGTTGCATTTCAATTCTGTTTAACAAATGAAAAAGTTGACAAAGTCAGACAAGAAAATGGGAAAGCAAATATTAGAAACTCATGTTCTTTTCTACAAAATATTTTGTCTTGCATGCAGCTGCATAAATGGAAAGGCTGAAGAGAAAGAGTTGCTGGGAATATAAAGGCTGATATTTTTTCTACACCTCCCTAGAGCGTTCTCTTTGAGGTTCTAAGAATTTTAAATAGTGAATATTAGAGAAGAGATAGAAATCTTGTTTACCTTAATGCGGATGTAGTTCTGTTTATAATTAATTATATATGCAGTAAAATTTAGCTGACAAGACATGAATTTCCAGCCCCTAACCATCAAAATACAGTAGACATTTGTTTTTGACACACTGAAAATATTATTGCTTATTTTCTCAGCTCCACACATCCAAATAGGTGTAAATTGGATTAAAATAGGATTCAAAAATGTGTTTGATCTCTTCAAATATTGTCGAGTTTAAAATAGCATTTTCTTTAAGAGGACAACATGATTTTTTTTAGTAACCCAGTTCAAATTTAAAATTGTAGAGATCATGCTTCATTTTAAGCTTATAATTGTGATATTCTCAGACATATGTAAATATTATCCAAAGTACTATCATAAATACTACTACATTAAGAATACATTTTCCTTTGTACAAGCTTTGTATATTTGTTCAAAATAAACTATACAGAATGAAATGGTGGCCCTGTGATCCAAGACCTTAAACTTTGGTTTGTTGTAATACACAGGTGTGACGGAGAGAAGAAAAATTTCCCTCCTTCACGCCCTTCTACAATCTATGAATAAATTACGGAACCTGTCCAAGACAAAACAAAACTGTAGAAAGAATCAAAGTGAAAGAATTGAAGTCTAATCAGCTGAACTAGATGAGGGAAGGCGTATACATAGAAAACACAATGTTTCTCAGTTCCTATAATTGGAAGAGAAACAGATGCACCTCTATGGAAGAAATTTGGTTGACTCGAGGGATTGTGGTTTTTGAAAACAGAAAGTCACAGCACAAAGAATTCACCCACCATACAGAAACTAGAGAAAGCCTCAGACAAGAATGCAGCTCCTGCAAGACCATGAATTTAAGGGGCGGGAAAGCATTTCAGATATTTCACCTTCCAACCAATTGTAAAATAATACATGCATCTCTCTTATTTTTATAATTATATCTCATAATTATTCTATTGTATGTTTAATAGTTTTGTGCAGTAAAATGTTTTAATGCATACCTAAACACAAAAATATATGCTAATATAGCGAAATACCATACATAACATTTTGATAAGAATTTACATTACTGAAGGTTTTAATCAAGCTAAATATCTGTATGTCATTAGACATTTCTCATTTGTGGTGAAAACATTCAGAATACTTTCTTCTACACTAAGCATAGTTGTTCATGTCTGTAAATCTAGCTACATAGCAAAGAGATATTAACAAAAGTGGGCCTTAATTTTGAAAGACTCATAATCAAACAATAAAAATTGGTGGAACATACCTGTTGTACCAGCTATGCAGAAAACCTACAAGGAAGATTATTCATGATGCCTGTCTACGCAAAATCATGAGACTCTGTTTGTAAAAGAAGAAAACACATCAAAGGACAGAGGAGTGAGGTTCAACTGCTGAAATTTGAGTTCAGATGCCAACATAATAAAAACAACAACGAAGAAATGAAATGAAACAAAACATAAATACTGACTTTCTGCAAGGCACTGATAGCTCAGACCACCTATCCTGCCTACTCAGAAGGCTAAAGTTGAAGGATAAAAGTTTAAATTTAGCTGAAAAGCACTGTATCGCCAATAAGCTAGAAAGGAGCTGGACTGGAGGACAGAAGTAAGTTTCAATTGCTGGAGTACCTGCCTAGTCACACATGGGACCAGAGTTCAAATCTCGGGACTGGGAAGGTGGCTCAGTGGTAGGGTGCTTGCCTTGCATGCATGAGGCCCTCGGTTCGATTTCTCAGCACCACATAAGCAGAAAAAGCTGGAAGTGGCACTATAGCTCAAGTGGTAGAGCGCTAGCCTTGAGCTGAAGAGCTGAGGGACTACGCCCAGGCCCAGAGTTCAGGCCCCACAACAGGCAAAAAAAAAAAAAAAAAGAATCTCAGAGTTCAAATCTCATAATGAACTGAAAAAGAAAAAAAAAAAGGTTTAATCGATTATTGAGTTCTCAGTTGTTTTTGTTTGATAGTTTGTTTTGTTGATCATAGGGCTTGAACTCTGGGCCTGGGCACTGTCTCTCAGCTCTTTAGGTCAAGGCTATCATTCTACCAGCTGAACCACAGCATCACTTCTGGTTCTGTGGTCGTTTATTGGAGATAAGAGTCTCACAGACTTTCCTGCCCAGGCTGGCTTTGAACTGCAACCCTCAGATTTCAGTCTCCCTGAGTAGCTAGGATTATAGGCATGTGCCACTGATGCCCTGCTTGAGTTCTCAGTTTTCAAGTCAGAGTGCAAAATTCCAATAGAATTTCTGTCTGTTCTTGTTCTTCCTTAATAGTTCTTAACTAATATTATCTGAGAGAAATTTGTAGACGACTAGTTTTCTTGGTTGCTAGGCTACAGTTTCTTTCACTTGTATTTGTCATTTTATAATGATTTACTTAGACCAACTCTACAGAATGTTAGAAACATCTCTTAGTCCTTTTCAAACCACGGTACCTCTCCAAGAGAAAATACAGTTTTCATTTCTTCACTTCTATGACAAGAGATCAAAAAGACTTTTTCCTTTAACTTCCTTGAGAATACCATAGAACTGCCATTTTTTTTCTGTTCAGAGTATTTATTTGCTGATAGAAGGATTTATCTAACTCACCACTTTAAAATCAAAGGGAAACCTGTAACCTCATTCTTAGAATGAATTTGAACTTGAACTTTCTCAGATAAAATATAGACATGAAAACTTGAGGTCATGTGGATCAAATACCTAATTCCCCATAGGAGCAAGAAACTGCATTAAACTTTCCATGGTGCAGGAAGTGAATCTCGTTTTCCATGAATAGGTCTTCCTCTTATCTACAAGATTTTTGGTCTTCCAGCACTCAGAATTTATCATGACAAAGAAGTACCTCATCGTTACTGAATTTTCAAAACCTAGAATGCAAATGAATGATTTTGTGGCATTTCATTTCCCAAATTTATGTTTATTCCAGGTTTAAATTTCAAGGAGTTACTTTGAATTATTCAAAAAAGGTTATAACTCTGTCATCTCAGACTGCTTGAGATGAATAAATCTACACTTGGTAACAGGCTAAATACTGTTCTTTTGAGCTGTGGAAAGCTTGGTCTGGTTCTAGAACACAGGTAATAGCCAAAAGTTCATTGAAATGGGACAGAGTGACAGCAGGCCATTTTACTAATAAGATGTTGAAAACGAACTCCATCTTCATGAATGGATTTATACATAGAAGATACTTTCTGTTGCATCTCTGTTAACATATAAATATTTTCTGAAAAAAATTCTTGTTGAAAATTTAAATTTTTTTTGTACTGACCCTGGGGCTTGAACTCAGGACTTGAACATTGTCCCTGAGCTTTGTGGCTCAAGGCTGGAATGCTACCATTTGACTCAAAGCTCCACTGCTGGCTTTTTGGTATTTAATTAGATATGAATCTCATGGACTTTCCTGCCCAGACAGGCTTCAAAGTGTGAACCTCAGAGCCTAGCTTCCTAAGTAGCTAGGATGACAGGTGTGGCTTCCTGGTGCCTTGCTGAATGCTTTATTTCTTTTAAAGAATAATTTACAGTTTATAATTAGAAAAAAATGACATTTGTAGAAAGCAATGGGAATAGGAATAAAGTATTTAAACAACTCTGTAACTCTGAAAACAGTTTGCATTTAAGAGAAAAATATTTAAGCTACTTAAATTTATTCACACACACATACATGTTCAAACATTACAGATTGCCATCCAATTTCTCAAAGAAATTTTTATTCTTCTGAAAATGTCAGAAGTAGAAATGTGGTTCAAGTGGTAGAGAAAGCAAGAGGCCTTGAGTTCAAGCTCTAATACCTGCACACACACACACACACACACACACACACACATACACACACACAGAATATTTTTAGCTATTTATGAAATTATACAATAAAGTAACAGCCACTATCATAAAACAGTATATACTAGTTGGCTATCTGTTCCTATACACATTTTCCTGGAGAATGAATTTGTAGTCTTCTACTTTAAGTGCTCAAAGATAAGCATACATTTAATTGTGCGCATATTAATATCTGTATGCCAACAGATTTTAGCTAGGCCCCCAGCAATATTTTGAACATAGAGATGTTGATTCAGAGATCTTCAGGTACCCTTGTATTTTTTCTGTTGTTTCCTAAAAGATCTTTGTGTAAGAAATGATGTTAATATGTAATTATACTATTGGGAAACATGGTTATATCTAGATTACTTTGGAGACTAACAACAAAGCTTTATTCTTATTATCTGAAGAATTGGATTATTGAGGATGTTCAAGATATTACCCAGGACAAGAAGAATTACAGATACATTCATTGGCAGTATAATAACTTAAAAAATTATTTAATCCAGGGAGATGATTTAAGTTAATTAAGTCATCATGATTGCTGGCTTTTTGTTCCTGGCCTCTATTATTTTCTCACTTTTTAGTTGAACTAAGTTAATGAGCATATAGTATATAACATTAAGATAAGTACCTAAGAGCACTTTAAATTGTGCATATTAATGTCACTGGAGAGCAGGTAGAGGATATAGCCAACATAAAGAGACCTCTACTTGTTCATTACATTTGTGACATCTTCACTATAGTTATGATTTGTCACACGAAGCAATGACAACTAACTTTAAGGCTTGGAAGGAAATGATGTATAAACATGGGCCTATCTATCTATCTATCTTCTACACAAAATTTTTCTAGTGCATGTCATCTTGTCTCATTCTTTGTGCAGAGCATATGAACAGGTAGACATCCAGTCAGTGCACCCTTGCATGATCGTTAATTTATTTAATAATTCCCTGCTACTTACAAAAATAGCTAATGTCAGAGTTCTGAAAGTTACGACAGAAGTATCTCTGAATAGAATGAGCCTATCCTCAGTAAAATCAACTAATTTTGAAAGTATGGAATTAAAAAAATGTTCTGTCATTTTTGGAATATGAATCTCAGAGATAAAATGAGCGTCTTCTGGACTGGCCGATTCTTCCTTCTAATTAGTAATTGTCCAGAATATTTCCATACAAAAATCCAGCAATCATGATGACTTAATTAACTTAAATATTCTCCCTGGCCTAAATATTTTTGTTAAAAGTTATTATACTGCCAATGAATGTATCTGTAATTCTTCTTATCCTGGGTAATATCTTGAACAACCTCAATAATCCAATTCTTCAGATAATAAGAATAAAGCTTTGTTTTTAGTCTCAAAAGTAATCTAGATATAATCATGTTTCCCAATAGTATAATTACATAATGGTAAAATCATTTCTTACACAAAGATCTTTTAGGAAAGATAGTAAACAACAGAAAAAATACAAGGGTACCTGAAGATCTCTGAATCAACATCTCTATGCTCAAAATATTGCTGGGGCGCTAGCTAAAATCTGTTGGCATACAGATATTAATATGCGCACAATTAAATGTATGTTTATCTTTGAGCACTTAAAGTAGAGGACTACAAATTCATTCTCCAGGAAAATGTGTAGAGGAACCGATGCCAGCTAGTATATACTGTATTATGATAGTGGCTGTTACTTTATTGTGTAATTTCATAAATAGCTAAAAAATATTCTGTGTGTGTGTGTGTGTGTGTGTGTGTGTGTGTGTGTGTGTGTGTGTGCAGGTATTAGAGTTTGAATTCAAGGCCTCTTGCTTTCTCTACCAGAGGAGGGAATATTGTGTGAACTGTTCCAAACACTATAATGATTTTTAGAAGTGCAAACTTCCACAGAGAAAATTGCAAGGTGAAAAACTGGCTCAGTAAGTGTCAGATTTGCAATTATGTTCCAAGTTTTCCATATTCATTTTGCACATAAGAGAAATACAATCCTGATACTTTGGAAGGTGGATTATGCACAGTGTGTCAAGCTTAAATATCATTATTCTTTCTTATTATTACTTGGCTGCTTTTGATACAAATCCTCTTAAACATATGATTCTTCATAGTCAATATATGCATATATATGTATACAATGTGTATATATGTGTGTGTGTAGTTTGGATAGCAGTGAAGATAATTATATTGCTGAAATCTAACTACGCTTTTTAGAAACATGTATAAGGAATACATTTGTGCTATTGTGCCTAAATAACCAATATTTGTTTGTACTTATCAATTGCATTTTATATTCAGTGCGATGAAAAATTCCAAATTATAGAAACTTCAGGGTTATTCATCCAACTTTGTTTCTGGATCTGAAAATTATAGCATTATTGCGAAGAGACAATGATGCTTTGTAAAGATGAACAGGATGATCCAAGGCTAAGTTGGTGAAAGGCAAGTTGTTTAGAACACATTGTGTGAGTGTAAAAGATAAGAAAATGCACATTTCAAATGAAGACCCTTTTCTCAATAGGAACATTTTAGTAGTAATCAGTTATCATTTATTTATTTGACTCTTGGAAAACATGCATATCCTAGGACTTGAATTCAAGCCCTTATAATTAGGTGACTTACTTGCTAACAACTAATGCTTCACTTCTTTTTTTGGGAGGGGTCTGCTCGTGGGGCCTGAACTCTGGGCCTGGGCGCTGTCCCTCAGCTCTTCAGCTCAAGGCTAGCGCTCTACCACTTGAGCCACAGTGCCACTTCTGGCTTTTTTTTTCTTTTTGCTTATGTGGTGCTGAGGAATCGAACCCAGGGCCTCAGGCATGCAAGGCAAGATGACTCTACCACTGAGCCATCTTCCCAGCCACACTTCACTTCTTGAGCCACACCTCCAGTGTAGCATTTTGCTAGTTAATTTGAGATGGAGTCTTTCAGACTCTTTTTTGGTGGGCTAGGTTCAAGTTATGGTCTGCAGATCTCAGCTGCCTGACTAGCAAGTATTATAGGTTTAAGCCATGCTGGTGTCTGACTGATAATGGCAATATTTTAAAAATTATATATATATATATAACTTATATAATATGTATTAATTACACACACACACACACACACACACACACACACACATCTTTTATCATGAATTCTGGGCCTGGGCCCTGTACCTCAGCTCTTCAGCTCAAGGTAAGTGCTCTACCACTTGAACCACAGCACCACTTCAGGTTCTCTAATGGTTTATTGGAGATCAGAGTCTTGTGGACTTTCAGGCCCTGGCTGGCTTTGAATCAGGATCCTCAGATCTCAGCCTCCTTAGTAGCTAAGATTATAGGTGTGAGCCACGGGCGCCTGGCTAGATTTTTCATTTTCTTTAAGTAGTTAATCAGAGGCATTTGCATTAAATAAATCAGTTTATGAGTACAATGTATCTTGGTTGATGTCACCCTCTATTCATTCTTTCCCATCCCTCTTAACCCAACTCCTTTGGTTAATTTTCCTAGTTTCATAAGAAATGCATGAAAATTCTTCCCTTTTCATCTCTTTATTCATCTCCTTCTCCTTTCCTTGATCTTCCTCTTCCCATTCCTTTCAACTATCTGTATCCTGGTGTTTATTTTGTTGACCTATGAGTTCGTTTCACTGAAAAATTGCCTATTTTTGAGGCATAAAATTAGCTAATATCATTATCAGTTAGCTATAAAATGTTGTCATCACATGTTTTATATTCAAGATAAAATGGCTTCAAATCCAATGCACAAGAATGCCTATAATTGCACTGGTATATCCTGTATTTTCTTGTTCTTTTCCATTTAGAACAGACAACATCTGAGGTTTTCTATTGCTCTTTTGATATTATTTGTAAGGCAGATGGATGGTCAAAGTGCTTTCTGAAACAACTAATCCTTTGTGTCTTATAAATAGCATTTTTATAAAATGGGATTATTGCCATGGAATCTTTCAAATGGCTTAAAAACACAATCGGATATCACTGTGCTTTGAACATGACTTTCAAACCCCTGTTTCTGTTTCTGAGATTGGTTCAGGACACCGTATGTGAATATTCAATTGTATCTGAAAATCCTTCACCTCAGCATTCCCTAGGAACCTTGAAACCACAAAGGACCTATACACTGGGCTGTCTTCAGATGTATAGTCATAAATACATTCAACTTATTAATGTAAAGAAATTATGTTTTTTATTTAATGATGCTTTGAAAATCTGTAATATTGGTAGAACTCCAGCTGTAAATATTACCTTAGAATCCTAATTGCTTTAAAATTAGTTTCTTAAGAGAGTCATTTTAAGGTTGCACTATTTCCATTGGTCATGAGGAAGAAATCTTTTAATCTTTAGTTTTTATTCTAGTCATTCATGCCTTTTCTGAATTGCTTTTATTTTTCACTTCAATTCGATAATGTTACATTTTTATTAATCAAAAGTTTTCCATAGTTATAACCTGAATGGAAAAGGGCAAAATTGTATTAGTTTCTGCTCACAAGTACAATTTGTGTAGGAAATAAAGAATCATTAGTCATTTTCATAACCAACATTGGTTGGGTATAAATTTTATATTATAAATGCCACCAAATGAAAGCAAAATTTTCCTGAGCTAGCACTAGTCTAGAATAATTTTATTTAGTGAACATTTATAAATTTGTGCTTGTCATTAAGCACAGGTCTCACATTAGGAGAACCATAATGGTAATAAGAATTTTTTTCAGAGCAAAAATGGTAATAATAATAGTAATAGAAAAACCATTATTTTATTAATTATATTATGTTAAATTATATTAATATAATGAAAAATATAATTAAAAACATACTGTTTGGAATTTTTCCAAGAACAAAATGCTTACCTCTTTCTCTTCAAAAATACCCTGTTGACAATTTAAGAGGTCAGACAACTGAAAAAATGAATGGCAAGGATTACTGGCATAAGTAAGTCAATATTTATATGCTGGAGTGCTAAATTCTAAGACTTTGGAAGTTTTGGATTCTGTAGTTGTGGCTGATATTCTCAAATCACTTCTCACTCATAATGTGAAGTGTATCACAATTCATAATTTCTTTCTCAGCATGTACTAAGTGTGATTGGAACCAAACAGCAAAAGAGATGGTCTCATGAGTGAAGCAAGCCTAGCATGGGAGAAAATCTTTGCCAGCTATACATCTGAGAAGGAATTAATAAGCTGGATAGAGAGGGAGCTCAAGAAACTAGAAATTGCAAAGAATCAACAGTTCAATTAATAAACGGTAAGACAAAGCAAACAGACAATTCTAGAATGAAATGTAATTTCCATGTAATTTTTATATGGGTGCTTCTGATATTATAAACTCCAATGCATTAAATGTGAGTATTTATCAGTAAATTTTTGTCAGTGCATATTTAGATAAAATACAATGCTTGGTAAATGAACTGTCAATTTTTGTCAGTATAATTAGGTTAGATGATTAAGAGTCATGTTTATCATTCTCTTTTTTGTGATCCAAACACATTTGCTGGCTGGGAATAGAAGAAGGGTTTTTTGAATTGGTGAGTTTCATATTTGCGCATTTTAAGCCAGCCATTTTCTTATATCTTTTGAACAAAGTTCTAATAGGTCACCCACAGTGATTTAGAATAGAGTCTCAGACTCAAGACTTCTTAACTTTTTGGTAGAGCCCACAAAACTTGTTTCCATAGCTGAGCAACATAGCTTAGAAAATATTCTATTTCTTTTCCTAATTTACATTAAAAGCACATAATTGTCTAACTTTTGTGTGCGTGTGTGTGTGTGTGTGTATTCTTAACCTTGGGATTGAACTCTGTACTTAAATATTTTGCTCATGGTTAACACTTAAACCACTTGAGACATAGCTATCTACTTCTGAATTTTTGATGGTTAATTGGAGATGAGTGTCATGGCTTTTGAGGTATTGCATTGAATTTGTAGATATCATTGGGCAGTATTGCCATTTTCCCAATGTTAATCCTCCCAATCCAGGAGCATGGGATGTTTTTCCATTTCTTTAAATTTGCTTTAATTTCCTTTCTCAGGTTTTAAACTTCTTCATCATAGAGGTCATTCACGTCTTTGGTTAAGTTAATTCCTAGGGCTTTGTTGTTGTTGTTGTTTGTTGTGAGGTTATTACAAAAAGAGTTGCAGCCTTGCTCTTCTCACAATTGACATACAAATAAGATATTGATTTTTGTGGGTTAATTTTATACCCTGCTACTTTGCCAAAGTTTTGGATTAGCTCAAATAACTTGGGAGAGGAGTCATTGCGGTTCTTTGAATATAGAATCATGTCATCTGCAAAGAAGGAGAGTTTTACTTCTTTACTTCTATGTTTGTCTCTTGTCTTATTGCTTTAGCTAGAAATTCTAATACTCTATTGAAGAGGAGGGGAGAGAGCAGATATTCTTGTCTCATTCCTGATTTTAGAGGAAGTGCTTTTAACTTTTCACCATTAAGTATAGTGCTGGCTTAGAAGAAGCAATCCAAAAATTCATATGGAAAAATAGAAGATCCCAAATAGCAAACACAATCCTTAACAGGAAGAAGGGTGCTAGAAGAATATCAATACCAAACTTCGAACTCCTTTACAAAGGTGTAGTTATAAAAACAGCTTAGTACTGGCACAAGAATAGGCATGAGAACCAATAGAATAGAATCAAAGACCCAGAAATAAAATCCACAGACCTATAGCACCTAATCTTTGATAAGGGAGCCAAAAACACAGGATGAAGAAAGACAGAATCTTCAATAAAAGGAGCTGCAAGAATCAGCTATACACATGAAGAAAACCAAAGTTAGATCTTTACATAGCACCTTGCACCAGAGTCTATTTAAAATGGATCAAAGACCTCAATGTAAGGTCAGATGCCCTGAAAATATTACAGGAAGGGATAGGGGAAACATTTGGACTCGTTGGCACAGGGGGAATGTAAACACCCAGAAACACAACAAGTCAAAGAATGGCTGAATAAATGGAATTGCATCAAACTGAAGAGTTTCTGTATAGCAAAGGAATGAATAATAAGATAAATAGAAAGCCCACAGAATGGGAGAAGATCCTTACTACCTGTGCATCTGATAAGGTCCTCATATCTAAAATATATTTATAGCTCAAAAAATTAACACCCAAAACAAATTTTCAAAGAAACAACAACACCATTAATAAGTGGGCTAGAGCCAGGCAGCCAGTGGCTCATGCCTGTAATCCTAGCTAATCAGGAGGCTGAGATCTGAGGATTGCAGTTCAAAGCCTGCCTGGGCAGGAAAGTCTGTGAGACTTTTATCTCCAATAAACCACTAGAAAACTGGAAGTGGTGCTGTGGCTCAAGCAGTAGAGCACTAGCCTTGAGCTGAAGTGTGCAGAGACAGTGCCCAGGCCAAGAGTTCAAGTCCCATGACTGACCAAAATAAATAAATAAATAAGTGTGCTAATGATTTAAAAAGAGGAGATTTCTTCTTAAAGGAAGTAAGAATGGCCAGTAGACACACTCTTGGGCATTTACCCAAATGACCACAAACCAGCCCTCACTGAAGCTACCAGTACCATCATGTTCATTGCAGCATTACTTACCATAGTTAAGAAAAGGAATCAACTCTGATGTCCCTCAGTGGATGAATGCATTAAATAATATATATGCATATACATAATACAATTCTATACTTCCATCAGAAAGATTGGCATTGCCTCATTCAAAGGGAAATGGAAAGACTTGGAAAAGCTTGTGTGAAACAAAATCAGACAGACCCAAAGAAAAATAGGCTGCATGGTTCCTCTCATTTGTAATAACTAGAATATGTGTAAGATATTCTTAGGAGAGGATCACAGCAGCTCAATGGCTATGTGCATATGGCCATATAAAATGATGTTTATCAAAATGAACTCCAAGAAATAGAAATGGAAACAAGAAGGGTTTTTTTTTGCTTGTTTTTGTTACTGTTTGCAGTTATTTTTTTAAATTTTTTTCCCCTTTGTTTTATTCCCTGTTGTCAACATTTCTGATTTTTGTACTGTTTGTCTGATATATATCTAGATCTAGGTATATTGGATTTGGGGAAGGAAAGGGAAATCACCCAAAGGTGGGACAAAGGCTGAACCAATTCAACAAAAACACTCACTAGACACTACATTGTAAGTGAACTTTACAATTTGGGGGAGAGGATGGTTGGTTGGTTGGTAGAGACAAAAGTGGGAGAAAATAAGGGAAAGGGTAATATTGTTCAAAAAGAAATGGACTCATAACCTAA
Source organism: Dipodomys ordii (assembly GCF_000151885.1). Taxonomy (NCBI): domain Eukaryota; kingdom Metazoa; phylum Chordata; class Mammalia; order Rodentia; family Heteromyidae; genus Dipodomys; species Dipodomys ordii. Next base: position 6,597,353 of record NW_012267246.1, on the reverse strand, counting down.
CAATAATAATAATAATAATCAGAAATAATCTATATTTGATAGTAGTTAATGTGCTTTGCTTGATTTCTTTTTCCAAAAATCTTTATGATTTTGCATCAGACATCCTAGTGTGACAATGTATAGTGAATAGGAACAAAAATCTCCTGTACCACAGGCACCCACATTTTAATCCCTCCAGCCTCTGAATCTTTTCCCTTGCACAGTAAAAGTTATTTTGCAGATGTGGCTGAATTAAGGACTTGAGATGCAATGCTTGCCTTTCATTATCTTTGACCAGTGTGACCACATGGTGATGGGTTACCATGAGGCCAGGGAAGATGAGAATCAAGGAAGAAGCTAACACAATGGAAATAGAAAAGAGGGTTGGGGGAAGATCCATTGTCCTAACCTGCTTGCCTTGACAGGAAGGAAAGGATCATGGGCTAGAGAGGGAAGTAGCTTTTACAAGTTCACAACGCATGGTCATGGCTTCTATTCTAGATCTTCAGAAGGAATGCCTCCTTTCCAACACTAGACTACTGACTCCCAGAAAGATTTACAGCAATGTGGTACAGCGGCAGTGGGGAAAACCAGTAATAGGAAAGTAACATAGGATAAAATGGACTAGGAATTAGCATAAGAGAAGAGTTAATTTTATAAAATTCTAAAGCAAATGATGTTTGAAAATTCTGGTCATTTGCAGGTAATTATTCAACTGAGCAGAAGAGCTCTATTCTTTGTTCTGTGTTTGAAATTATGTTCATCTACTTATTCGGAAGATCCTGCCATTTAAGTTAAATGGTTATCTTTCCTCTTTTGTGAGTTTTTGCACACATTTGCAATATTGTTCATAGTACTTCATAACTTATGCACTCTAATAAAATTTTATAATCCTGGTCTGTTATACATTAGTAGCTTTCATTTCTGCTCTTCTTTATCAATTGACCATCCAAATTAAGCTATTTTTTAACTGTTTTCTGTGACTTCTTAATCCTGAACGATAGGGACCATGTTTAATAGGCATAAATGTCTCATCTTAACTTAAAAATCCCAGTATTTTGAATTAAGGACTAGAAAACACAGAATAAACAAATGCTCACTCTGAAATAAAAGGCAAGTGTGTGAAATAAAACTAAGAAACTTGAAAAGACAGTCAGGGCTAGGGTTAGACATGGAGGAGACCATGGAAGGGATGATGACACAGTTCAAGAAGCATAGACTGAGAAGTTGAATTGAAACCCTTATGTTGTACAAGGATTTTGTGACTGTAGTTCTGGAAACTTATTAGAGGACATAGTATTTCACACTTTCCATTAACTTTAGGCTAGAGAACCTACTTCAAATGCACGAAATTGTGTGCAGTGCATCACCTACTAAGCTCTCAGCAAAAGAAGAAAGCAAGGTGATAATGATTCATGCATTCATTCATGAAGAGTCCTTACTAATTTTCTACCCAGGGAAGACTGTATTTGGAATGATATAAGCATATATGGAACAAAATCTAAGCCCCAAGCATTTTTAGCACTAAACAATCAGTATCTATGTAAAGTTAAAAAAAACACCTAATGTATGGGAACAGTTATAAGACACTTGGAGTATTTTATCATCATTTCAATGAACTAATGGGAATATAATATTCTCAATGCCACTAGCATTTCAGTGTGCTAATGACTAAGAGATCTAAACTCAGTTGTAATCCAGGAGTTGTCCTTTATTGCACGATACATTTTACCTGGATCCAAATGCAACTTTTATTTAGTCACTGGTATATATGAGTATGTAAAACCTAATAAAAGCCAAATCGTGTAGAGCTATCCAGGATTTGGAACTTCTTCAAAGTTTTGTTTATTCCATTGTTAAAACATTCATGCTTACCTGACAAGCTCTGAACAGAACCATAGCTTCTTATTCTCCACATACTGTTGAATAAATCTACTTGACTCTATGCAACTTGTTTATGCTTATAAAAATAAGGTATATAAAAAGGAATCTTTAATTCCAGAAATGAGCCCTCATCTCAACCACTAAAAGGAAACCAAGCAAGCTATTTCCCTGTTTTGAATCCTCTGTTTGATTCTTCCCCACTACAAACCACGTGGCCTAATTGAAACATAGTACTCTTACTCACAGACTAATTTCTGCAGTTTGATATAGAAAATCTAAGCCCAAAGCAAAACACTGCAAATATTTTATAATTCTTCAGTGAGGAGGAGATACCTTGTTTGTGTGTGTGTGTGTGTGTGTGTGTGTGTGTATTTAAGGTAAAGATTTTGTGACTAGTTGTAGATCTGTATACTTACTGTTATTTTAGGCAGCAGTACCTACTTCAAATGCAAGAAACCATGTACACTATGTTGCCCATTAAATTCTCAGCAAAAGGAGAAAGCGAAGTGATCGCAATTCATGCATTCATTCATGAAGAGTTCTTGCTAATTTTCTTCCGAGGGAAGACTGTAGATTCCGAATGGCATATGAGGAACAAAATCCAAGCACCAAGCATTTTTAGCACCTTACAATCAGTATCAAAGGCTTTTTAAAATCCAGCTGTGTGTTTCTTTTAATTAGTTCCCCACTCTACAGAACACACATGGCAAGTATGCCTTACTGAATGACTTCCTTAAATAATTCAGCTGCAAGTGTAGTCAGTTGAGCACCGATACAGCTGAGTAGCTGAAACTGTGAAAATCAAATGTGAATTCTGATGAAGCAATTTCAATTTCAGCCTTTCATATTTCTTTCCTCCTAAATTAAAAAGAAATGAAACCTCTAGTTCAGCTGGTTCACCGCCTACTCCATGCCAATTTACATTTTCAGATAATAAAAAGTATTTGGCTCAAAATGAATATTGAAAACAAAATTCTATTTTCTAACCTAATGGTGAGGATGAATTTATGTGTAGAACTATAGTGAATTTTTTTCTGATGATATCATAACTGACTTGATTTTTGGAGTGAGGTAGACATGTTATTGTGGAAATTGTATTGGAATATTGCTCATTATAAAATGTTACCTTTGCTAAAAACCATTATTATATCACGTCAACTGCCAACAGAGATTTTTGTCATAACAAAACAATAATGATCAATCTGGGGGTAGTCTTTTCATTAGAAATAATATCACTATATTTTCCAGTATCCCATTTGGTTGTTGTTGCTTCTTTTGGGTTTTGTGGCTTGAACTCAGGCTCTGAATACTGTCCCTGTGTTCTTTTGCTCAAGGTTAGCTCTCTACCACTTTGAATTACATGGCAATTCCAGTTTTCTGGTGGTTAATTGGAGATGAGTCTCATGGGGACTTTCCTCCCCAAACTGGCTTCAAATCACAATCCTCAGATCCCAGCCTCCTGAATAGGAATATAGGCATGAGGCACCAGCACCTGGCTAGCATTTTTTTAAACTACATACTTCTAATATCCATAGATGTCCTCTACAAGTTATTCTATTGATGACCTCGTAATTAAAAAGAGTAAACCCATGAAATAGAATACTATAATGGAACTGTAACTCCTAGTTCTAGTTTAATGTATAGCATCCCATTTTTATTGGATGAATTTTAGATTTGGCATTCCTTTATGTTAATATAATATAGTTATATAATTAATTATATGTGAACATATATTAAATATATATAAGTATATAATTAATTATATCAGATTTTAAAGTTATGTATTTTTGTATGCATATATGCATTCATTTACTCATTCATTAATAATTACAACAAGCATTTATTGAGAGTATATTATGTATGCTACTAGGAAATCAGAATAATTTTCAACAAATAACTAAACATGTCTCTCCCCAAAAACATTTCTGTAATGTCACATGCTTAATAAAATTCTTATTTTAGGTTCATTGTTTGTAAGAAAATTAGTATAAAGATCTTCATTTCTTCCCCCAACTGGCAAGTAATTATTCACATGTCCAAATAGTTCATGAGTCTTCAAACAAAATGCATTATTTTCTACAATAAGTTTCAGTCTGTCTTTTTCATATGAAGATTTTTTTTTTTGTCAGTCATGGGGCTTGAACTACCTGTCTGTCAGCTCTTCAGCTCAAGGCTAGCACTCTACCATTTGAGCCACAGCGCCACTTTCAGTGTCCTAGTAGTTTATTGTAGATAAGCGTCTCAAGGCCTTCCTTGCCCTGGCTGGCTTTGAACTGTGATCCTCAGATCTCAGCTCCTGAGTAGCTAGAATTACAGGCATAAGCCACCCGGGGCCTGGACATTTTTTTCTTATCCCAGATGCAAATAAAAAAAACTTATGTTTACATATAATATTCAATTTTTCCAATGTTGTACTGATGTTTGAAATCAGATATTTATGTTTGCTAGGCAGGTGCTCTACTGATTAAATCATGTCTGAAAGTCTTTTTATTTTTGTAATTTTTGTGATAGAATCTTCTTTTTTTTTGCCCTGGTCAGCCTGGACAATGAGATTAATGTTAATGATTTACTTTGTCATTAGGCTGACATTAGGACTGGTTTTAGCATCTTCTGGTGAGAAAAGGCCTCTCAAATGTAACAGCACATGTTGTATCATTAATTATATTTTCAACAAGTGTCAATAAATAAAAAATTTTCTGTGGAGAAAATGAACTGAACTTGGATCTTTTGGCATAAGGATATCATTTCCTTACATTGCTAGTGAGAAAACTGATCATGAAGAAAGAGTTTCATGAGGAAGTGAACATCTTAGTGGTAACTCTGCCTTCTCCATGTTATTTCCCAAAGTGAGTAAACATTCTTAAAATTTCTTCATTTATATGAAAATGTTCTACACCAACTATCTCATGTCAACCTACATTTTCTACGCATTACGAAAGCCAGAGAGATAAAGAATTCTGGTTCAAATCCATTCAGAATGTGCTTATGCATTTCATTTAGTTCCTCATTTCAGTTCTTTTCATAAGCCAAAGAAAATAAAGAATAGCAAATTTCCTATTTAAAACAGTAATTATTTTTTCAACATTTAAATCACTTTAGAACTTGCTTATTCTTCATAAAAGAATTTAAGTGGAACCTGCAAGATGAAAATGAGAATTCTAAAGTTAAATTCACTGAATTTCAATAAAGTGATAATTGCACGTGATAAAGATGCAGTCAAATAATTTCAGACAATGTTAACTACCAAAATTTGTATTCATATTTAAATAGTGATAAGAATTTCTTTCCTGTTTGCAAGTTTAATTAATTAATTAATTTAAAATAATTCAAAATTTCATATCCATCCTGTTGAGATGACTAGAATGTTTGTGTCACAACAATCCATTCTACTTAAAGTGGCCAAACATGATCAAGACAAAAGTTACATAAAGCATAATGATGTTGCTATCAAGAAGGTAGTAAGTCTCCAAAGCATGGCATTGTCTCAGGTTATTGTCCTGACACAGAGAAGTTGATATGATAAGAACAATGGAACCCCTGTTCTAATGGAAATTTCTATAGATGAGTAAGTAACAATCAGAAATTTTACATTGAGTCATAATGTTTGTTTTATAACCTTATTACCTCTGTTGTTCATTAATATACATAACCTCAGATCTAAAAGGCTATCATCCTCACTTCTTGAGTGGTAGAGGTCAAGATATGGTAGTTCAAGGTCAATCCAAACAAAAATGCAGCCAGTATGTCACCTTCAGTCTTGACTATGAACAGTAATCTATGAGCTGGTCTGTGGGTGGATAGGAAGAGTCCACTTTTCCAAGTTTTGCCTGGTGGGATTACACACTCAAAGACCAACAGATGTCTGATGATATTTGTAGTAAGGTTTATACTTTTTGAAAAATATTTCAGCCCACTAAGCCCAATATTATGTGTAGGTGCATGCATTAGGTTAATTTACACTAAAATGTATTTATCTGTTAAGGTAGTTAGGATTTCATCAGAAAGACTGCCAATGTGAAATGGATACTTAAACATGTCAATTCTTCCATATCCATGTGAAAACTTAATTAGCAAAGTAACTATCATGATTTATATGTAAAAGTATCAGAACACATATTTTAAAGTTGGTTGCCCCAGATGGACAACACATGCATGATGAGTGATGTTTCTTATGACATACCTATATCCTCTAAGCTCTTGTGATTCTTGCTGTTGTTAAAATAAATAACTCACAGAAATTCCCTGCATCCTATAATTACTGACATCCTACCCAAATTGGTATGCTCTGTATTCCTTTTTAAGATGGAAAAAATGGGCAGTGTCTAGCACACATTTTACAAGTAATAGTCATATATAGAAGATGGGATTTTTGAAACATTGATTTCTGTAAAGTGGTACTTTTTTCTGTGCTCATATATATTGAGAAAATTCTTGTTAAACTGAAGTTGAGCAGATTAGTTTATTATAGGATGACATAGAACCATTACTATCCTAACGAATGCTGTGACTCTGGCTAAGCATGATAGATTCAGACTGTAATCTTGGGTATTTGAGAAATAGAGATCAAGAGATGGCGCTTCAAGGCCACACCAAGTAGGAAAATGAATTGGTAGGACCCCATCTCAACCAATGACATGTCACAATGTTGGATGATTGTCATACTGTTGAAATAGAGCAGCACAACTAGGATTACAGTGGAAGTTGGCCTAGACATAAAGCAAGACCCTATCTAAAAAGCAGCCAACATCCGAAGGGAATGGTAGAGTGGTTCAAGTGGAAGAGTGACAGGTTCAACTCCAAATATATAAAAAAAAATTAACTGTGATTGATAAACCAGGTATGGTGATACATTGTTGAATCTGTGCATTTGCAAGAAGAGTGTCTAAGACCAGCATGAGTTAATCAAAATGAAAAAAGGAAAATAAAGAAGACATATAGAGACAGAGAAACACAGGGAGAAAATGGGAAGTGTATAGGGGGAGAGAAGAAAAAAAGGAAAGAAGGAAACAGAAAACCACAGGATGGCTGTGACCTTTAAAAGAAGAGACTCTACAAAATGTAATTCTTTATATCACACCCTCCAAAATATGGACATCACATAGGCAGGAAGCTATGGTAAGATATGAACAGTATTCATATATTAAGGGCAAATATTTCCCTTTGCCTTTTTGACTGTTTGGCTGGACTAAAATTTAAATTGACATGGAAGTGGTTAAGAGTAAATAAACATTTTTTTTATTGGGTATAACACCCAGAGTCCTAAGCAATGAGAGACTGGGAAGGACCATTGGAGAATCTTAAGTAGCATTCTTCAGTACACAAAGGAATGAAGACTTGATTCTTTTGGAAAGTGGCAGGGTATGTTACTGAGAGTAAAAGGAGAAAAACAACATTTGGTGCAAAAATGCTCTATTAAGTTCGTTTTTCGACATAGCGTCTTGACATCTCATTGTTGCAATGGGTCAACCTGTATCCCTATTTAAACAATTTGTGTTTACAATTTAAGTGGGAGGGTGGGGGCGTGTAGTTGTGGAGGTGGGAGGGAAGGAATGGTAGGGGAAAAACAAAGGAGGAGGCAACAATGCTTGATAAGAAATGTACTCATTACCTTGCTCATGTAACTGTAACACCTCCTTTGTACAGTATTTTCACAATAAAAATTTATTAAAAATTCTATTATAGAGATTTAAATATTTTTCCAATAATGTAAATGGCCCTCTTCAGATATGGATATTTTTATTAATCTAGAATTATTTGGTAGATACACATTTCATTTTAAAAAGAGCAGATTCACAGCACTGCTATGGAGTCTGCCATTTCTCAGAAAAAACAGCTGAAAAAATTTCAAAGAGGTTTACTTTGAGATGAATATTTGGGCTCCTGCAGCCCTACTTGGGGGTGGTATGACCCTGACCGGAGCACTAACAATTCAATAGGTGGGTATTGAATAAGTTCAATATGTGGCTATCTGAGCTCTGGCTAATAAGTTCACAACAAAGACACAGGCTATATTTAACTATAAAAGGAAAAATCAAAGTGTTATATATGTCCATCTCCTGTGATCATACTTTTGCCATTTATATCTGTGTTGATGGGAAAATGAAAATCATGTAGTAATGCTCAGTTGAATTATCTATAAACGTAACAAAAGAGAATACTTCTGACTGGGATGCTTTTATAAATTGGAAATTATATATACATATATATAGTATATGTATAAATATATATCTAACTATATATGTATATATTTAAGTATATATGAAAGCCTATAAATATGCTTACATGCATGCATACTTGCATGTGTATATATAATATCTTTCTATCTATCTCTATATATACCATATATACATATGCACATATGTATGTGTGTATTTCACCCTAGCATTGCCTATGATGTCTAAGTAGACATGGGAACATTTGAACCCATCCTTTAGACTTTTGAGGAGCAATGACACAATACAGCAAGGTGCCATGCCTAATATTGTTCAGACCAAAGCCATGGTGGGAATGAAGAAGTCAACAAATAACAAACACTTTAATTTGAATACCAAATTAAATTTTACCACAGCACACATTTTTCTTCTTATTGACAAAATTTTACATGGTTGAACTACTTTTTATGTTTTTGGTCATACTGAAATAGAAATAACGAGGTTACGAATTGGCCTCTATTTTATGTTAGTGTTTATAGACAAAAAAGTAATCTAACCCTAACTAATCTACCTCTAATCTAATCTAACTCTAATGATTTTGCTAAAATACAAATTTAACCCAAGTGGCAGTGGTTCACACCTGTAATCCTAATTACTCAGGAGGCTGAAATCTGAGATTTGTGGTTCAAACCCAGACTATGCAGCAAAGTCGGTGAGATTCCTGTCTCCAAAGTCTTAGTCTACTCAAAAATGTTGGTGTCATGACATATAGGCAATATCTTACACCGTTTCAGTACACACAGTCATCTTTTCCACCTTCCACTGTCTTATTTTTTGTGTGCTGGTTCTGCAGGTTGGTTGAACTCAAGGCCTGTGTGCTTTCCTTGGACCTTTCTATTGAAGTACAGCATTCTACCATTTGAGTCACAGCTCCAGTTTCATATTTTTTAGTAGTTAAATTGGACATAAGAGTGTCCCGAATTTTCATCCCCTGGCTGGCTTCCAACCATGATCCTCAGATCTCAACCCCTTGAGTAGGATTCATACCTTTCATGAAGTCTTTATACAGACAATGTTGTTTCCAGATCTCAGAGGCAAGGCCTTAAGGTGAACTGATCACTAGTGGGGTCTAACATTATAAAAACACTCTTAACTAAAATTACCTGGAATTACTCCAGGGTTTTCATTAGGATTTATTCATTTGTTCCTTTTTCTTTCCTATATTTACTTGTTTGTATTTCACAGATACCGTGCTTTGAGATTCTAACAACAAACCCATATGCCATATAATAAATTATTATCCTTATAAGAAAGTATAGACAGCTGGACGCTGGTGGCTCACGTCTGTAATGCTAACTACTCAGGAGGCTGAGATCTGAGGACTGTGGTTCAAAGCCAGCCGGGGAAGGAAAGTCTGTGAGACTCTTATCTCCAATAAACCACTAGAAAACCGGAAGTGGCGCTGTGGCTCAAGCAGTAGAGAGCTCACCTTGAGCTGAAGAGTGCAGGGACAGCGCCCAGGCCAAGAGTTCAAGCCCTATGACCAAGCAAAAAAAAAAAAAAAGAAAGGAAGTATAGATATACTGTTGAATCATTGATCTTTTGAACAATAATGAGAGAATTACCATAAAAATTAATTGTTTACATCAGCATGTAGCATGCAAATCACTCTAGATCTCCTCAAGTAAAAAATAAAAGGTAAAATAAAATGCTTTACTGAATGTAGATTTATTTCAATGTTTGTCTTCCTCTTGGGATTATTATTACTGTTAATTATTGAAATTATTTCTAGGCATTTTCTAATCTTAAAAATCAATATGTAATTCTTTGTTGCATGAAACCTTTGCTTGCTTTTGCAATATGTGGATGAAACATTTGCTTACTGTATTCACAGACATTTCTTACATTTCTGTCTCACAGTGCCTAATTCTGACACCTTGGGTGTTACAGCTGTTGCTTGGTTCTGATAGCCTGCTGGATAATTACTAGGCAGTGGCCATTGGCTGCACGGATGAAGTCTTTCTATGATACCACAGATGGCTGAAACAGACTTTCATTCTTTGTTGGATTAACAGTGCATTCATTTATGGTGACAGGAGCAACTTCTCCAGGACAAAAGATAAAGTAAATGATCAGATGCAGTAATCATGTCATTGGTTGTTAAAAAATGGATAGTTACGGGATTTTGCAGACACATGATTAAAAAGAAATTTTATCAAACTTATAGTGAACCTGGAACAAGAATAATTAATAAGAATAACTCAAAAGTTATCAAAAAGATTTTTCATTATCTGCAAGCAAACATTATTTCTTGTTTTGTTACTTTCCCCCTTCAAGTAGGCACTATATGATGAGTAGGAATGCATCTCTATTTTCAAAGTAATATAAAATTTTTAGAGAAAGAAATGTTTTATAACAACTACTTGTTGACTTTTAATTCTATGGTATTTTATTATATATGCATGATTTTAGTATACAGAATATTTTATTCTCTTTTCATCTGATAGGTATTTATTGTGAGATTGACATGGGCAATAAATATTCATTTGGAGAAAGAAGATGGAATTTAAGTACACACACTGATTTTAATATTACTTATTATAATATTATTAATATTTATTCATTCATCCATGTATTCTTTTAGAAATATATATATATATATACTTTGATGTTTGTAGTCACTGGAATTATATTAGAAATAGTATCCTTATTTATTTATCACACATACAACACATACTAAACAGTTACTCAGTATCTGTTTAAAATTGGAAATTAACCAGTTGTCCCTTAAAGGCAATGGGAAATAGTAAATATACTCAGATATTACTCAGGTGTATGACAGCATATTTTATATTCAGAATTCCTAGACAACCTCAACTGTGAATTATATATATATATATATACATATATATTAGATAACTTCTTTTGTATGTCAAGTTATATGTAATATAACATACAATCATCAATACTTATGATAGAACCTCTTTTTAAATGTCTTTAATCCTTTAGCAGAGAATTATCAGAACTTGTTGGAATCTTAATATCTCTAATTGAAGTTACTGACTGCATATAAGTCCACAGTCCCCCAGAAACAGCTTTAGGGGATTTTGTAGTTTATCAGATGATTTGATTCTGAATTGTGAAAAGTTTTGAATGATATAAACCCAAGCCACCACAAATATGTTAGTTAATATTTATTGCTAAAGTGTTGCCTTTCTTTCACCAAAAATAAGATCATGGTCCAAGGCCCCTTGAATAAAAGCAAGAAATCCTACCTGAAAAATAACCATGGTAAAAAGTTGGAGGTATGACTCAAGTGACAGAATGCTTATCTATCAAGCAGAAGGCCTTGTGTTAAACTGTAGAACTGTTTGTGTTTTTGACTGCTGTACAGCCCAGTGATAATTTGTGCTGGCTCTTTCACAATTGTACTGTCAAAGTCTGATCCATTTCCTTTCTACCCTCTACAAATCATCTAGTAGCACTTATTAACATTATTTTTGTGTTGTTAGGTTACATTTTTATGGTATACCACTCATTTATCTTGTAAGTTAGCTTATTTAAAGCCAGTCATTAAGAGAATTTCCTACATTAAGGTAAACAGTCAGATGTATATGAAAATTTACTTGTGGTGGAATTTTTAAATACTGTTCTATGACTTGGTATCAATTTACCATTGACTGATTTGCTTCCTGTAATGGAACATGGGTTTTCATATATGTAAACAATAAGGCTGTAATTATGTTGGTACATTAGTATTTTATATAGTTTTGAATAATATATCGTCTATCCAACTCTACCAGTAAGTCAGTAAAACTCAGGAACTCCAGTTGTAGTTGCTCCATCTCTCTCTACACTGTCGCCAATTTAGGACATGCTACTCCAAACCCAGAGCAAGTATTGCTCCTTCTTAAATGTGGATACGTGACCCAGACTTTTTCTTAAAATCTGGACCAGTTACTTTATTTAAGCTAGTAGAATGGGACAAAGTAGTAGACACATACCATCCTAGCACTAGTGAGGATCCTGAACTCAAGGCCAGTGTAGGCCACCTGAGAGGCCCTACCTCAAAAAGAACAAAAGAAACAAGAAAAAGAACCTGATAAAATCTAGAAGAAACATGGGACATAGAAATGGGCTGAGAAAGATTGGGGGAAAAATATTAGGTCAGAATCTAAGTCATATAAGAACAAATAACAATGGTGGAATGATACGGTTGTGATGAGATTGAAGGGTGTTCAGGAAAAATATAGATTGCCTGAAATAATCTGGTTTCCATCGCTGAGCAGGTGAATAATAGGGCAATTAAATACTTATATGGCCAGTGATCTGATCTCAAGGGACAACAGACATTGGAACCCTATCTCCCAGTTTTGCAGAGCCTAGTGTATCCACTGAGGTAACACATTGGGTCACAGCACAAGTTAAAATAGGGTTTTGTTTATTTTAATTTTGAAGATTGATGATCTCTCAGAAAAGTTCTTTCCCCTTGCCTACATGAAGTACTGGAAATCTCACCTAGAAATCCTCACTCTTACGCAGATTATTTCTTAATTCCAATCGCATTGTCAATGTCTATGGCATTGTCGATGTCTGCCCCTTTTTGGGCTGTTCATCTATAAGGTTCATATAGTATCATATTATAAATGTCTCCCCATTTCCAACTGTTACTATATAAGATTCTGATACTTATGCAACTCTTGAAAATCAAGACTGCCTCAGTAACTGAAATGGAGAGAAATTGTAACCAGCTCAGATTTGCTCTATCTATTCCAAAGTATCAGAAACTTTTGGACTCACACATTATCTCATAACATGATAGCCAATATCAATATTTTCCCCCAAACAGAGTAAGCCACATTCTCATGTTGAAGTTCTCATTGAATAATTTGCATCTTTATTTGGTTAGGAAAATATTTTGATTGGTCCCCCCATTATCAGGATGAGGAAAATTAAGTTTGTCATTATGTTGATCAAAAACTAGCTGCCATATTGAATTCTACCATAGGGAGTTTGAAAGCCCTTTTAATGTATGTACCATCCTTTGAGTTACTCATTCAAATCTCCTTGATCTTAATCATGTTCACACTAGGGCCATTTGTACCATTTTTCCACGTCATTCCTATGAATGAAAAATTCAGTAACATAACATCAGATTGAGAGGAATTTGGACTATTCCAATGTTCTTTGTATTTCTTCATTTTCCAACACTCTGAATAATTTATACTATTTTCTGTTTTCTCTCCAATTGTTAAAAAAACAAATAGTTACAGAATGATTTTGCAATTCAGCTAAGAAATGAGAACAGCAACAACATTTTGAACTGGTACGTCATATCTTGCTGGTAGAGAAATAGTTTAGATTCTTGTAAGGAGACTGCTTGTATATGATAAGCAACAAAATCACATTTACTGAATACATAAGCTAGTTACACAGTTCTAAGAACACATCACAATATATTTTTTCATTCAGTGTTAATGTGTGGAATGTGATTGTCTATGTGTGTGTGTGTGTGTGTGTGTGTGTGTGTGTGTGTGTAGATAATTCCCCAGGAGTATTTCAATGTATTTACTGTGTGTAATGTGAACAAAGTGTATGAATACAATTGTGAACTTTTGACTTCAGAAGCAAATACCTTTCTAATAAGAATAAAAGGTAGCATCTCAGATAGTCTCAGATACTTACATAATAAATCATCGAAGTAATTTATAAATAAGTATATGGTGCTAAACACTCAATTTTCCTATGATTGCTACTTACATTAACTAGGAATAGAAAATTTTAAAAAAATACTGTGAAGACGCAACAATGCTCAATAGGAAATGTACTCATTACCTTCCTCATGTAACTGTAACCTGTCTGTACAGCATTTTTATAATAAAAACATCCAAAAAATGTGTTCTTGAGATCTTAGCATGTGATTTTGCACATTGGTGAATTAATTTTGACCCACACAAAATTCTTAAAATGTACTTCTTTCTTAAACTAAGTTTTCTAAAGTTTGTATTCACCCAGCGTGTTATGATCCTAATCCAAAATCATTTCAGATACTTTGTCTAGTGTATTTTATTATGTGAGTTTTCTGTTAGTGATATGCATTTTGTTAGTGGTAATTAAATTATGCTCATGTCAACTATTAAAAATAATTGCTAAGGAACTTCTTGTGATTCATAGTGTCAGATATTGCTACCTCACGGTAATAGATTTCAGAGAGATTGGTATTGTTAATATATGATGAGATATTCAATAATGCCAGATGGACTAGGACGGATCACCAAGTCCTCAGGGTACATAATAATCATGTAGAGGAGGAAATATAATTGCAAATCATAATTATATTTAGCTTGAGTTTCTCAAGGAAATGAATAAAACATAATCGCAGTTTAAGTGTACACTTGTAGTTAATGAAAGCTGTTTCGGGATCTGCAGAAATATGAAGGAATATTTTACAATAAGTGCCAAAGGCAAGAATCTGTGAATCAAAATAAAGAAAGTAATTTTTGGCAACAAAGAATGTCTTAGATTAAAACTGCTCATAGAAATGCCAGGGATGATGCAAACAAATGTTTACCTCTAAACTTGAACAAGCTCCAGAATATGTGAGCAGTTATATAAATGCAATAAATTACTTGACAACAAATTTGTTGCTAAAGCGAAGAGCATCTCCTGTTTTACAAATGGAATGTCAATGCATGGAATTTCAATTTTCTCATAGGTTAAACTGAACATCTTTTGAATGTGATGAAGAACTTAATTGAAAAAATTTCATATATTCTGAATTCTCTCAATCCAATGTTGTACGTGTGTGTGTGTGTGTGTGTGTATGTGGAAGAGAGAGAGAGAGAGAGAGAGAGAGAGAGAGAGAGAGGGGGGAGAGGAAGAGAGAAAGAGAAAGAGAGAGAGAGAGACTTTTACCAAATCTGGAGCTTGAACTCTGCTGCATGCTCACTCAGCCTGCTTACTAAACTGGTACTCTATTGTTTGAGTTGTTTCCAGCCCAGCTATTTGCTGGTTAATGGACAATACATTTATTTGCTTTTTGGTTTTTTTTTTGCCTGAGATGCTTTAGACCCACAATCCTCTGGATCTCATCTTTCGGTGTAGTTAAGATTACAAGTGTGACACTTTGGTGCTGGCTGGACAGACACTTTTTTCAATGAAAGCAGAAGTGATTTGAGATCATCAAGGATAAGATTTGTGATTTGAGATTCGTGAGGAAGTTTTCTTCTCTGAGATGAAAAGCCACTTACCTCTGCTGTAGAAACATAAATTAGATAAATAAAGATGATACATAAGATAAGAAGATAAAACAGGAAGAGTCTAAGTGAGTAAACAGATTCTGTACTGCTGGGAGAGGGAAGAAATACACACTAAGCAAAACATACAATACTCTTCATGATGCAGGCAAACATCCAATCTGGAAAGGAATGCTCAAATATAGATGCATGAGATTACAGAACACAAATGTTCTCCAAAAGGTCCGGAGCAGAGAGATTAGAAGCTAAGGGTGGGTCAGGCACCAGGACAGAACCTCTGGCTAAGTAACTTCCACTGTAAACAAGATGTGCCACTAAAGCATTTGAAAGCCATAAGACACTATGGGTAGCCATAGCAACGATGCTTCTTCAATGCAGTTGAGCCCCTGACTAAATTAATGAAAACCTCATAGAAAAAGTTCACTGTAAAGTCCAAAACTATTTATCTCATTTTGTACTAGCATACAGAAGACATCTAACAACATAACCAAAAAGAAGAACATTAAAAAATACAGACTAAAACCTAATAATCACATAAACAAATTAGAAAAACAAAAAGAAACACACACGGAAATTCAGGAAGAATGCTTTCCAGATACACATAAAGCCATAATAGAATAGGATGACCCAAGCACTACATGCAATATAATACTTGCCACTCATATTTCTAAGCTCACAAAGATAAATTTCAAAAGAGAGGGTTTGGAAAATGTACATCCTGGATCTGGCTCAATTAAAGACCTGTAATGAAATTCATCACACAGCCTCTGCAGGTATCTTTCTAGTCAAGGCCATGGCTATCCAGGAAATGTAATGTGTTCTGGCATCAGAACTGGGAATGTTTGGGTGGACAGTCCCACAAATCCCCAACTATCGTATTTCCTTTCATCTAACAACAGAACAATGAGGTAGACCCAGATGTGAATCCCTCTCCAAACTTGGAATCATACAATGACCTCACCCAAGTCTTGGCTTCCCTCCATCTTATTGGCTTTGGACTTGGATTCTGGGCCATGTCAGCAAAAGGCAAGATGGAAGCCTCATCTCTGCTTCTGAAGGAAATACTTTATGCACACAATTAGATGTGTAAAGATAATACTCATGTCTAAAGAAATACCCATGAAAGAGTGACCCTCTAGGTGTTAGGTGAGCCTACAAGCAATAGACTATTTAGATGGAGACATTCCTCTGAGACCTGGAACGTATCAAAACCACCCAGTGTCACACTTGGAGTCTACTCTGTTGACTCCTGGAACCCTGGGGGTGAGGTGGGTGAGGGGTGCCCACAGTAATTAAGGTAGGCTGGAGTGAACTTATTTAGGATCTTACTAAGAAAATTGTGAGTAAGACCTTGTGGGGAGAAATTGTAGAAATTCTTATGCTCTAAGATGTTAACACCATCTGCCTGACAAGATTTTTGTCAACCTATTTCAGAGAACAGAGAACATGGCTTGTTCAAGATTCACACGGGGCAATGCTAATGGTGATTGACAAAGCCTTTCTGATACAGATGAGGTGAAGGTTTTCTAGTCAACCACCTGCTCACTTCCATTACTGATTTGGTGAGACTTTCTTGTATTTACTAGCATAGAGCCTGCAGTAGTTTAAAAGTGCATTGCTGATCTTTGTGTTAGCTCTCTTTTCTCTAATACTCTACCTGTAATATTCTCCTTGTCTAAGGAGAGAAATAGGGTAAATTTAATGATGTTTTTCCAACACCATGGGTCTATATCTGTCCATTTGTATATCTATATACCTGTCTGTTTATCCATCTACCTATCTTTCTATTTTTAGATGTATATGTGCAAAATATGAATTCCTGTAATACCAACTGTGTGAAGTTAACTGATACAATGTATGCAAAGTTAATTTATACAGTATCTCTGTCTCCTGCCTCTTTTTCTCTTCATTTCTTTCCTATTTTCCTTCCTTTATTCCCTTCATTTTTAATACATTAAAATTTGCCTTTTCTTATAGAAGATTCCAGGATTATTATAAAACAAATAAAATATTTTTCTCTCATCATTTCTAAAATGACTAGGACAATAATGTACAGAGAAGATTCCCACTGTTACAATACACATGGAATGTCTGATGTATTGATGGTGGAAAAATTGTCCAGTTCCTTTCATTTTGCCTAGGAATATGAAACAGCTTTCAAAAACTGAAATTGTCATTTGTCTCACCCAGACTTGAGAGTAACACATTTTTAGTAACTCAATCTGATTGATCTGTTTCAGGTTTTTATTATATATGTGATACGGTTTCTTGACGAGTCATGTAGTTGGGATAAAAGTGGCTCAGGATTTCTGATGTCTCAGTGACCAATAAAAATTGTAAAGCTCATGTTTCATCCAGACCTAAGTCTGCACAAACGGGTACCATTAGTATAGCAGAAATACTGGATTCTGGATTTTAAATGAATATACACTAATTAAAATATCATAACTGTCCATCGCATAACCAAAATATAATAGAAGGTTGTCTTACTTAAAATGAAGACTGACATATTCCAGGAAAAATAAAGAATATTTTTAGAAGCTTTACAGCAGTCAGCTCAGATTTTAGTAATCTATTCAGGAAAGAATGAAGATAATTGAAGACCCATAATCTGCTAGTAGAACTGCAAAAGTTGCTGCCAACAAGAGCAGACATCAAACATAGAGGCGAGGTTTTGAGAAGAGATATTTTATTCCTTTTCAAATATATACTTCACAAAACGAAATAAGTACTTCAGTCTTACAATGAAGGAGACAAGACTGTGGGAATTATCCAAGGGAATGTTGCAAACCACATTTAGGTTGGTGAATGTTTTGTCATCAACAAAATCAACTGAATAAAATGAGGGATTTATTATGGATGCGAGACTTTATTCTTATGGACAATTGTTCATTACACATTTTCAAGGAGAGAACACAAAGTCCTTCCTTATTGACTTCATGAAGAATTCAAGCTGTATGAATTTTATAGAACAAATACTGCTAAAGCAAGCAATGATCATGTACTGAGGTCAAAATAGCTTGAAAAGACGATAATCAAGATAAGATCACTTTTCATACAATTTCCACTCAGGGTCCTCAGAGTATTTGAATAAGACATAAATGTCCTGGTATTTCTATTATCCAGTGTGAATTTTGCCAATTCTTAGATATTCCTGTGTATTTCTGCTAGCAAGTACACATTCAAACTTCAGATTTCAATCTAACTTTCATCAGTAGTGCTCCTTTCTAAACATATTTTAGGAAAATATGATTTTTTATATTTAATTAGTAGGAAAAATGTAGTAATTTACATAAAATAGGGTACTCTGAAATGTTTTGATACATATGTAGCACATTCTACCTTTTATCCATAGTCTTACAGTTGAATTTTCCTGTATGCCATATATACATATATATAATCTATAATTTTATTTTTATTGGTTTATATTAACTATATAAGTAGAGTGCCTTATTTTTTGTTACATCTCTACATGTGTTTACACTGTATTCCAAGTAATTTTCCCCTACCAAAACCTTTGCTAATATATACATACATACATATATATATATGCAATGTTAAATAACAAAAACTCTAAATATAATTAAAATGCATAAAGCCTTTCTTGTCTGAAAATTTGGATTAACATTTACTAAGCAGATGTTTGCTGACTATTCAAGAGATGAATGGATTTATGAATGAATAAATTGTACAGTACCTCTCTGCACCAAAAATACTTATTCATCAATATAGTTGTGACTGTAGATGTAACTTAAACTTTCATATTAAAAACTTTGGGTTAGCATTTGGAAGATACTTGCAATGTTAATTTTGAGTGAAAGCACTCAAAATTAACATTGCAAGTATCTTCTTAATTTGTACAGTTTTATAGTTCAATTTACTTTCCTCTTTATTTTTAAATATTTTGAAACAAACAAGTTATTTTGTGTCTTATTTTGTGTGTCTATGCATATATACATACATATATGTATGTATATGTGTGTAGAAAGTCACATGGAACCAGATAGAAGAAAAAAGGTCCAAATTGCAAGCCACTTCCAAAAGTTTCCATAGATTTGGATGTTGGTTTCTATTTTTGTGCCATAAACAATTTCCTAGTTTATTGCACTAACAAATGTAAATATTAAGCACTATACATATATAAGTATTTGACTCTGGTTTCTGTGCTATTTTTCTGTGCCAATAGTTTATTAGATTTTATTCATTTTTTTACTGTTGAAGTAAGCAAATGTTGTTCACAAATGAGAGTTTAACATAGAAAGAGGCAAGAGAAATGATTCATAGCATCAAGGAGTTATGATGCCCTGTGTGCAAAATGTGAATGCAGTCCATCAAATGAATCACATCCCTTATACAGTTCATCCAACCTCTTACATCCGGAAGCATCATCTCTTGTGCTTCTGCAATACTATTCCAATATTTATTTTCCTAAAAATAGCTTCTAGGGCTGGGAAGGTGGCTCAGTGGTAGAGTGCTTGCCTTGCATGCATGAGGTCCTGGGTTCCATGGTTCAATTCCTGTGTGTGTGTGTGTGTGTGTGTGTGTGTGTGTGTTGGTTCTGGGGTTTGAACTCAGGTCCTTTTGTTCTCACTTGGATTTTTCACACATATCTCAATCCATGCTTCCAGTTCCTCAAATTAATTTTAATATATATTTTGTATATTTTCAATAGATTTGGCTATTCTCAAACACCTATTATTCTCTATTACTCTGAATGCCAATTCATCCAGTTAAAAAAATAACAAAATTAAGCTTGCAATATTCTGATCTGCACTATGTTAATCTTATGAATGTATATGGAATGATGATAACCTTAATCTTTCAAAAATGCTTACATACAATGACAAAACTGATAAACCTTTGTCATACCTATCACAAGATCAGGATATCTATTTTCTTTCCTTTTTGTACTTTTTTTTTTTTACTGTAAAAATGTTGTAAGAGAGGTTACAGGTACATGAGCAAGATAATGAGTATATTTCCTATTGAGCATTATTGCATCCTCCTTTGTTTTCCCTCTACCATCCCTTCCCTCCCACCTCCACAACTACCCTCCTTCCCCTCCTCCCTCCCGCACCCCTCCCCCCACCGAAATTGTAAAGTTCGTTTTCAACATAGTCTCTTATACATCTCATTGTTACAATGGGTCAACCTGTATCCCTATTTAAACATTTTGTTTTGTCCCTTTCCCCTCCCCAAATTAGAGAAGTTTATATACAGGATGCAGGGCACCGACATCAAATACAGTGAAAACCGGGGTTATACCTTGGGGGAGCAACATACAAGGAAACAAAAAAATCACATGTACATTATAAATACGTCAGAAACAATAGTAAGAAGAAAAAAGATATTTGTGTCCCTATCTTGTGGTTCATTTCGCTTAACATCATCTTATATGGTCATATGTACATGGCTTTTGGCCTTTTCTGCTTGTCCTACACATGTACTAGTTATTGCAAATAAAGGAAACCATGGACGTATTTTCATCATTTTAATTTAACATAGTTCTGAAAGTCGTAGCCAGAGCAAAGTGAACTCCTCAAACACACTCATGGGCTGGGGCCTTGGTCCCTTAGTGCTGGAAGATGGTGGATATTCCACCAGTTGATCTCTTCAACAGAGCATGCGTGTCTCTGGGAGAGGACCTTGGACTATCCTTGTTTTCCCCTCTGCCTTCATTCGTTAGGTGAACATCAATCCAGCACTACATTCCAGCTGCCATCATGTTCTTCCACAGCGACTATGAACAGAACCCTCGGCCACCATGAGACAAAATACATCTTTCATGTCTTAAGTGGAAACATATGAAAATATTTAAGGGGCTGGGAAGGTGGCTCAGTGGTAGAGCGCTTGCCTTGCATTCATGAGGCCCTGGGTTCGATTCCTCAGCACCACATAAGCAGAAAAAGCCTAAAGTGGCACTGTGGCTCAAGTGGTAGAATGCTAGCCTTGAGCTGAAGAGCTGAGGGACAGTGCCCAGGCCCAGAGTTCAGGCCCCATGACCGACAATAAAATTAAAAGAGTTGTTTATTATAAAATATTTTAATTAGTATACATTAATTTTACAAGGGTGGCTTCATTGTGACTTTTCCACACATGTATACAATGTATCTCAAGCAATCTCACCCCCTTTGGCAGACTTCCTTACTCCCTTTCCCCATGAAAAACAATTAGGCAAGTTTCTTTGTTTTATTTCTGTACATATAATTTACTTTGAACTCATGGTCCTTGTTACTTCCTATACTTCCTTAAGCAGAGCCCATCAGTGATTTTTAGGGGGAAATTTAATCTGCTGTTCCCAATTCACATGTTTATATTTAGTAGTAACCAAACTGATAACCCACTTTCAATATGTTAGGGTATGGAAAGCTATAAAAATGGAAGAGCAGAAGTTGAGAAACTTCTGTATTTCATGGCTAATAAATGGCAAAGGATAAACCTTCACCCTCGGATACTTTCCATGCCTTTTCTTTTAGTGTGCATATTTTGCTCTACTGAGTCAAGAATTCCTTTATGCAGAAGTCAAATTCAACACTTTAAGAGATTCCTCAGGAAATTTCTGGATTTTTTTAAACAGGAAAGTATTTATATTAAATATCTAACTGACTGCCCCTGGGAATTTTTGCTCTTCCTCTTCTAATCACCAAGAAATCAGTTTGCCATATGAAAAGAAGTGCTGAAAATTCTTTTCCAACTTTAACTCCCTGTCTGTTTGTGCGTGGTAGAGAATTCTGAGACTTGATTAGACTTGAGAACTTTCTTTTAGTTCATTCCCTCCAGTTAAGAATTCATCCTTGCAAGTATTGTAGCAGCAATGAAGCAGAAATAAGCAAGGGCCTTATGGTATTTTTATCAGCAAGTCAGCCAAAGAAAAGAGCATCGGCAATATGTTTGAAGCATTTGGAGAGCTCATGTTTTTCTTTATATGAGCTGGCTTATCCTTATAGAAAAACAAATATCAGCTGCTGAAATGTCAGCGTGTTTTGATTTTATAATAAACAAGTGGGGAGCAACATGATTAAAGCAGTGAATGACCAAGAGTTTAACAAAGCAAGGAAAATCAGTGGATAAAGCTAGCTTCTGTTGTTGTTGTTTGCTTTCTTTCATTTTTTTTAGCTGTTAGGAGGGTCTGATGATAAGACGGTAGTTTTCCAGAAGCCATCATTTAACTCTTGCATTTTAGCATATATTCCATAACTCTGGGACAAGTAACTAGTATACTTGTTTAAATATCATCAAGAGTCTGAGATCTAGTACCTGACTATTAATGGCCTAATCCAGTAATTCTTCATGGCTGTTTTTGTGATTGCTTCAGATATGAGTTCTAGAAAAATGGTCATTTCTTGCTTGAATCAAACATTCATTGTTTAGGTCCTTTTTCCCCTCATGGATTTAACATAAAGAACCTTGAAATCAAGTACTTTTGCAGGATAGATTATTGCAAGAAAAGTTAAATAGCCTCAGGAAAGTAATTAACTCTACAGTCTTTTAAGTGAATTATGAATCAAATCTCAGTCAATTAAAAAAAATCTCCTTCCTTTTCCTTGATGCCAAAATCCTGTAGGAAACATAGAAACACGGTCACTATTTCTGTCAATCTCACTCTTCTATTCTCCTGGGACTTACAGGTATCTAGCCTATTGGACATAGCATTACTCACAGTATTGACTGTACACCAGAAGAGGCATTTTTATGACAAAAGCAGGTGACATAATGGATTCATGCTCATAGATTCACCGGTGCTTTTGCAAATCTCAACATTAAAAACATTTAACTGGTCTATTGGAATATGAGAAATCCTGTTGAAGAGGCAGATCAGATGTTGTCTACATTAAAATTTTATTGTGTTCCAGTATTATGTAAGGCATCTTTCCCCCCCCCCAATGGCCACTCTCAGATGCATTTTGCCTGACTCCTCAGACATTCCTGTCATAATGAACAGGCAATTTCTGAACCACAAACACCATACCTCTACCTCTCCATTCTACACACAATATTCTTTAATTTCACATCTCTTTCCGCAAACCTACTCCTCACCTCACTTTATGCAATAACATCTTTACTTTTTATTCTTTTCTCCAATTTGATTTCTAGTGATTTGTGTTTCCAGTGAGCTTTTTGTTTTTTGACAAAATGATATAGTATTTAATGAAAGTTAGTGCTGCACTGCTATTTCTGTGGGTCTTTCTGTCCTGTTGCAATGTAGCAGGTTCTACTGCTTAAAGCATCTACCCTTCCATGAAGAAAACTTTTCACCTAGAAGTTTGCTGACAAGGAAAAGGACTTATTACCTTACTCATGTAACTTTAATGAGTCTGTACAGTATCTTTACAATAAAAATATATATTTAATAAGAAAAAGTTCACTGAAATGGGTAAGGGTGCTGTTTGGTCCTCTAAGATCACAGACTCCAGGGCATTTTGTGGTAGCAAAATATTCTGCTCTAGACTCCACAAGGATACACCTTTCTCTCAGATCTACTATCCATCCTCTTTTCAACTCTTGGCAGCATTGAAAAAAAAACTTGGCATAATTGCAGTGAGCTTAGCTTCTGAAAGTTTTAAGCACTGTATCATCTTTTTTGGGATGATAAATGTCAACATGCCAAAGATTTAAAGCCTTAGATGCTATGCTTTTTCCCCTAATTATTTTAGCCAGTAAAAGTAAAATAGTTTTTCATCCTCTTTACAAAGATAATTTTTGAAAACTATTTAAATTTCTCCAATATTAAAAATATATATTTGAAGCTAAGTAACCTTGGCTTACTCCTTTAATTATAGGCACTCAGAAGTCTGAGATCTGAGGAAGGTGGTTTGAAGCCCATCCAAGCAGGTAAGTCTGTGAGACTTATCTCCAATTAACAATAAAAAAAACAAAACCAAACAATGCCACAATTTAGCTTCAAGCTAAATTTCTCAGAGACAGTGCTCACACCCTGAGGTCAAGCCCCTGGACCAGTACACACACACACACACACACACAAACACACACACACACACACACACACACACACACACACGTGAATGAGATGAGAACCTTCACAGAAGCAAAGAGTCATATCCAAGTTTCTCCATCCTTTGAATAAGATTCAAATTTCATATTGATGTTGTTTTTAAAAACTAAAATATCTCCCCAAATATTTTGATGTCTTTTTGTATTTTAACCTTTTTTGATAATAGTATCGCACAAAGTATTAAGAGAATGTTTGAAATTAAAATGATCAAATCCATAGTATTGCCAAAGTCTATAACATTTAGAGAACATTTTAGATATTTTTGAACCTGGGAGAAAAATTGGGGTTAATTTAACCCCCAGTCCATGGAACACAATTTGATTTCTGTTGTTGGGAATAATCTTGATTGATTTTTTAACTTATATTTGAGGAAATGAGTAGAGTACAGTCTTGTAAAATTTTCATGTAATACCAATATTCCTATGTATCTCTTACTATGTGTATGTCTGTGAGCAGATGAAAGGCCTTGAATATCTAATCTAAGATGTAGGAATAATAATTTTTACAAACATGAACTGAGGATAATAAGCATTAATGTTTGTGGGAATCATTTCTCAGTATTTACCAATATGAGATTTCCCTATTATTAATACAATCTTTTGACATGTTCCTTTCTCTATCCCAAAGAAATTTCCCCTTATTTGTTTATATTTATATAATTGAAGAGCATGTCAATGGTAATCACACAGGATATCCCTAATTCACTTACAATCTCTTGAAATGTTACCTTACTTTATGGAGTAAGAGACAAGCTCCATTAATACAGAGGAAGGAATTCCTAATGAAAATGTTGGGACAAATGTAACCATGCCTTGTGAGGATTTAAGTATAATATTATTAAATTAGCATACAGGATGCTGTCTAACATTATCTAAATTTCCATATCACCAAAGTAAATACATGCATAAAAATTTGTTAAAATATCCATTTTTTTACATGCTCCCCAAGTCTTATATCTAATTACCAATCATACTAGATTTTGTGTCTATGTTATCTTTCTCTTCTATAAAGAGGGAATGAAGTCACATATATAAGAAGGTCTCTTGCTTTCCCATAAATAATTTCTCATCCTCTGAAGCTGAATAAATGATTACAGCATGTTTACTGAAGAATTTTTTAATGAAATTTCTAATGAGTCAAATACTTCAAAATAATACAAAAATCTTCTTTGAAATTATTGTTGATAAAGAAACTATTTACAGGGATACAGGTGGACCCATTGCAACAATGAGATGTACAAGTCATTATGTCGAAAAGGAACTCTACAACTTGGTGGGGGGTGCAGGGAGGATTTGGGGGGGAGGGGGGAGGCTGGGAAGGGATGTGAAGGGTAAACAAAGGAGGAGGCTGCAATGCTTGGTAAGAAATGTACGCATTATCCTGCCCA
>NW_012267246.1:6515949-6568427 GCF_000151885.1 Dipodomys ordii | reverse complement strand
CATTTCCTAACAAATGGGGCAATGTCATTCTTTCTGATGGAGGCATAGAATTCCATTGTGTATATATACCACATTTTCTTGATCCATTCATCTACTGAGAAGCATCTAGCTTGGGGAAGGGGAGGGAAAAACAAAATTCTTAAATAGGGATACAGGTTGACCCATTGTAACATTGAGATGTGCAAGATACTATGTTGAAAAACAACTTTAAAATTTAGGCGTGGAGGGGTAGTAAGGGGGTAAGGGGGAGTGTAGTTGTAGAGGTGAGAGGGAAGGGAGAGTAGAGGAAAAATAAAGGAGGAGGTAAGAATGCTTGATATAAAATATACTCATTACCTTGCTCCTATAACTGTAACCCCTCTGTATAGCATTTTTACAATAAAAAACATATTAAAAAAGAAAATAACACAATACCCAAAATACCCTGCAGATTAAAAGAGCAAGTTTATATACACTATCTTTCCTCACTGACATTGAGAAAAAAGGTTTATACTGTTTATAGTCCTTCAAATTCAATATCATTTCTCACTTTATTGTTGCTTTTCAAGTAGAAGACACATATAGGATATATATTTTTTTAATCAACCTTTAAATTACTTTTATAGCACTTTGTAAAATATGTATAGAATAAATGCACATACATCTTTGATTACAGGTTTAATCAAATCTGATCATCATTGGTAATGCCTAATAAGACTGAGAGTTCATGATCTTTCCAATAGGAATATATGAGGCACATATTTCTATTCAAATCATAAGAAAACTTGAGTCAATTAAAGCATACCTATAAAGAGATTAAAATTCATATTGCTTTGAAAAGCCATTAATAATTCAAAGCCATGTTTGAAATTTCTTATCCTCTGACACGGTGTGAGAGTAAATATCAACTTAATTACATTGAGAAAATTTATATGAAGTACAATACTGCATGCAGTGCTCTTTACAATATAAAAAAATATTGAAGTAACAAAGATACAGTACTTACAATAGCTGTAATTTATCACTTAAAATTTAGTATTTGCAAAACAATACTATTGTCTGCATTCATTGGTCATATAGGCATATCCATTTATTTATCCCTTCACTATGAAAATATTTATGATTCTCAACCATTTATCGAGTGGGTAGTATTATCGATTATGGTGTAATTGAAACAACATAGACCTTGAGTTTGGGCTCATTGAAGTTATACATAGGAAGGAATGTAACACATTAATAATAGAATAGAAAAAAATCATCTTATTTTTTAAAATGTTTTGGGATAATCATCAGTTCTGAAATCATCATGTTTCATTTGCTTATGGGAAAACTTCAGCTTAGAACAAAGCATTCTCATGGCAGAATCCATAGTGAAAGACATTGAACAAACCTGCTCATTAGGTACTCGATTCTTCATGATTCCTCGGTGCAACCACTTTTCACTTTGTTAGTCAAACACTTCAGCGTGATTTGAATGATGATTTCAAATGCATTTCTTCCACAGAACCTATTAGCTTTTTCCTGGCATCATCATTGTTCCTTCCATTGGTGGCTTTCAGTCATTAAAGGTGACTTATGTCCTAATGAAAGGGTGTTATCATAGGAAGAAGTATTGGATCTTAGGGACATCTATATACTGCCTGATTTAATTGTTTGTCATCTCCTGCTACAAGATGGAGCCTTCAACCTTATTGAAGTGATCAAGTGAATGGATGCAATGGATGAACTTGATTATTAGCCTACCCCGGTTTCCATGTTTAAGGAAAACGTTACAGTGGACATTAAAAATGGTGAGAATTAAATCAGTGTTTGGGAAATTTTATTTGTATTGTTTAAAGGAGAAACAATAAGTGACTTATTTTATAAATAGCACAGTTTAGAAAACTAGTTCTCTGTTTTCTCAAATTTAAATCAAGGTCATGATGCCCTTCAAGAACGACAGAATATGAATTCCCTGTGGAACAGCATGACAGAGAAGCAGGTTTTTGATCTGTGTTCCTTTAGGCTTTATTTTCTTAATTTAAGCTTGAAGTAATGAAGGATGATTTGCAAATTGATTGTGTTGGTTTCTCATTTTCATATGGGCATTTGGAAAATTCCAAATGACATTGGCATAGGCAGCACAAGTTTAGATAAATAGTGTGGTAGTCTCTAAATCTGAATAACCTATTTATTTAAATCTGTAAAACAAAATGAGCTTAGGACAGGAAATAGCTCTGCAGACCTACACAAAAATAAAATAAAATAAAATATGCATTTAGTGGACCAGAAGTGTTCAATTTTGAAATTATCCTAGATGTTCAATTTGTGTGGAGATCTTATTAAGTGATGCAATCAATAAAGAGTACTTTAAAAACTCCAAATATATGTGATTTTGTATAAAATTAATGATAACTGCATTTTTAAAATATGTACACTCTGGTCAAGAAACAGGCACTGAATCAGGTTTATAAGATTTTTAGAGGCAGATTTTAAAATAAAATAGAAGTTTCAAAGAATTGGGGATTAGGCTTTTTATATAGTGAAATTAAAATTACATAAATCAGCATGCTGAGAAACAACACCAAAACGTTAGATATTCATTCAAAAGTTCAAGTGTAGCAGAACTTTTCCATTTCTTGATTTCTTCTAATCAAATAGCTCAGGTGTGAATTCCCACGGGCCACTAGGCAATTTTTTTTCCCCACCTGTGAGGAATCACAGAGAATACTCTTCCAGACATTTGCTTTGACATTGCAAGCTGAATCCATTTTCTGAGCAATTATACATGGGGAGTTAAGATTTTATCTGTTACTTAATTTCCCTGAAACCCAAACAACCTGATGATGTACATAATGAGAATTAAAAAAAAATAAGGGATCACATAGGCAAATTAGTTCCAGTAATATCAGTTAGAAATTGTGACCTGGGAGAGAAACGGTCCATGCTGTTAGTGGCTTCTGTTAAGCAAGCAGGAAGAGCACTGAGAAGGGTTCAGGGTCACTGTCACTTTAAGAGAAGCAGTCTGTAGTCTGCAGCATGATTAGCAAATTCAGAAGAAAGGAGTTAGAAACAAATGAGTAATGAGTCTGTGATTCAGAACTTTAAATATTCTTAGCAATGATAGACAAATGGCAAAACCGATGAAAATAAACATATATTAACAAAGCCATTAAAACAAAATGTCCCTTTGTCTCACACCTATAATCCTGGCCATTCTAAAGGCTGAGATCTAAGGACTGTGGTTCAGGGCCAGCCCAAGCAGAAAAATCCATGAGACTCTTATCTCCAATTTATCACCAAAAAGCCGGAAGTAGAGCAGTGGCTCAAGTGGTAAGCGTACTAGGCTAGAGGAAAATAAGCTCTGGGACAACATGCAGACCCTGAGCTTAAGCCCCAGAATCTGAATGTGCACACACGCGTGGGCTGGCGCACGAGCGCGCGCGCGCGCACACACACACACACACACACACACACTTCTTGAAAATATGAGTAAAACACTTTCAGAAGGAAAAAATAATCAATAAAATTTGAAGGAAGTAAGTAAATAAAGAGACAGGGTATGAATTCTCTCATCACTTCAGTTTAGAATGGTGGGATAATCATCTCTAGAGAACAGAGAATGTGAACAATTTGAAGATGGAAAAGTAAACAAATTCAGAAAATTACAACAAGCCATCCATTAGAAATCAAGCACCACTTATCACTGATTTTGGTTTAATTCCCTTGAGCATGTTTAATAGACATGCAATTTGTTGGAGCTCGCTTCCTTGTTGAACCTCTATATTTGTCTACACACTTGCGTAGCTTGATTATAGTGTTTCAATAGCAGTCAACTTCAACATCCATTCAGTAGGTTCTCCCAGGTGACATACCCTGTGGTTTTGCAAAAATTGTGGACGTGAATATTATATATTATACTAGAAATGTGACACACTATCCCTTTCAAGCTTGAGTGTATCAGCAGAATACTCAAGGAGCCACACTTAAAATCACCTCTGATTTAACAACACAGATGAGAGTTCCATATAAGAATTTATTACCAGGGCTGGGAAGGTGGCTCAGTGGTAAGAGCGCTTGCCTTGCATGCCTGAGGCCCTGGGTTCGATTCCCAGCACCACATAAGCAAAAAGAAAAAAAGCTGGAAGTGGCTCTGTGGCTCAAGTGGTAGAGCACTAGCCTTGAGCTGAAGAGCTGAGGGACAGCACCCAGACCCAGAGTTCAGGCCCCACGACTGGACCCAAAAAAAAAAAAAGAATTTATTACCATAAAATCAAGGACATCTTGGCTGAATGTTTGAAGGCATTAAGAAATGTTTTCAATGAAAGATATAGCAAATTCCCCCTCCCCTTGCAAAAAAAGCACCAGATGCTCTTATGTGATTGGATGCTACATTAATGAAGTGATTTAAAAATGGTAACAATAATTAGTTAAGAAAACTGACCACTTAATCAAAAAATTATCTTGGCAAGATGGTTTATATTCTAATAATAATTGATTGGAAAGAAATTTGAAATTAGTAATAAAATGTGAGCATCTTCTACACAAAATGGCAAAGAGGTTTAGTTAGATCTTTCAGTAATTTCTAATGTAACCTAAAAAAGCAGAAAGTTTAACAAAGGCAATCCAAATTTCCCACCACCCATGATCTTTCCTACCTTAAAGACAATTGCCTCAAACTCGATGCTTCATCAATCTCTCAGGTGGACAGTGAAGGACAATGATCACAGTTAAAAAAATTGCCTGATTGAGGCATAGAATTCCATTGTCCATATATACTACATTTTCTTGATCTACTCATCTACTGAGGGGAATCTGGGTTGGTTCCATATCTTAGATATGGTAAATAATGCTGCAATAAACATAGTTGTGCTGGTAGCTTTAGTATGGTCTTGTTTGTGATCATTTGGGTAAATGCCCAAAAGTGGGATTGCTGTGTCATAGGGCAGCTCTATGTGTAGTCTTTTGAGGAACCTCCATACTACTTTCTAAAGGGGTTGAACAAATTTACACTCCCATCATAAAGAATGACATTGCCCCGTTTGTTAGGAAATGGAAAGACTTGGAAAAAGTTATATTAAGTGAAGTAAGCCAGGCCCAAAGAAACATAAGTCCTATGGTTTCCCTTATTTGCAATAATGAGTGTATGTCAGAGACAAGCAAAAACGATCAGATAAGTTGATGTTAGACAAAATGAAAGATAAGGACTCAAATGGTTTTTCTTTCTTTCAATTGTTTCTAACATATTTATAAGATGATTTCTTTGTTGCTTTGTATGTCCCTCCCCCACAGTATAACCCCTGTTTTCACTGTATTTGATGTTGATATACTTTGTGGAGGGGAAAGGAAAAAACAAATTGTTTAAATAGGGATACAGGTGGACCCATTGCAACAATGAGATGTACAAGACATTATGTAGAAAAACGAACTTAACAACTTTGACCGGGATGAGGAGGAAAGAAAGGGTGGGGGAGATGGGAAGGGTGGGAAGGGGAAACAAAAGCAGAGACAACAATGCTTGACAAGAAATGTACTAATTAACCTTGTCCATGTAATTGTAACCCCTCTATACAGTATTTTCACAATAAAAAAATTGTCTGGTTAATTTATGTGAATTGTTTAGCACTGCTCAAAATTGTGCATTAAGTTTTATCTTTACATATGGTTAATAAAATTCGTAGTGTTTACTCTTACTCTCAATTCAATATGGTATTTTTGTCAACTCTACACTTACAGCAAGGAGTCAGTTGGTTTATAAAATGTGATTTGGGGCTGATCGTTACCTTGTTGCTTTGACAAGAGATTAAGTCTTGTCATCTCAGGATTATTATGTTCTTTGAATACATCCATTGTTGTAATTTCACATTTGTAGCTTTGTTTTGTAAGCATGCAAAATCGTAATTCCTTTTCCTAGTCACTTATAACAGCTTTCTGTGACATACTGCTCTTTAGTGATTTTAAGTGCATACATTAGTCATAAAAGATGAGGTTTCATTGTGACATTTCCATACATGCATAAAATGTATCCTGATCAAACTGAACCCCTCTATCCCTTTCCCTTACTCTGATTCCTTTCTTTTAAGGCGATTTCAGTATAATTCACTGTTCTATTTTCATACAGCAAATACACGCATTCAACTATGTCCATCCTTCTTCTGTCTCCTTACTCTTTCTTCCCTTCCATCTGATACCTGCCCTTGTACTGAGGGAATCCACAATTGTATTTCAGATGGGCATATATTATATTTTAATCAGAATAATCATCTCTATTGTCCTATGGAGACTATACCATCTTCAGAGCTGAAATGCATTTTGAAATTATTCATATTTCATCTTTCTTTTTCCACTTTTCATATTTCTCATCCCAACAAGAAGTCCCATTAAAATAATGTTTTATCAGTTTGTAGCTACTTGCATATATATTTATATGTGTATATATTTATATCCATATATATATATATATATATATCCTATAGACTTATGTTCTACAAATGAGTGAAAACATGATGGTTGGCTTATGACTTCAGATTATGTCAATCTCATTACTATGCAGCTATCTCTAGTTCCATCCATTTGTTCCAGCAAATTATATAACTTCAATTTTCTTTTTGCCTGTATAAGTCCCATGATACAGATACACTACATTTCATTTATTCATTTAGCAGTGGCTGAGCTCTATGGTTGATTCCACAGATTGGTTAGAATGAACCTTGCTGCAATGACAGGTGAAATCAGGAATGTATGGCTTCCTCATAGTCATGTTTCTGTCCTCCTTAACCCTGTCTTACACAGTTCCATAGGATTCATTCTTTTAGTTTCAGATATGTAAAAAGCTCATCAACCATGTTCACTCCCTTTATAACCCCTCCCTTTCTGGCTGCCCTTCCTGTTGGTAGCCAGCCCCACACAGAACCTACTTACAGTCTTTTCATTAGCTTTAGGAGGAGTCTACATATGAGAGAAAGGCTGTCATATCTGACATCTTTCTACTCCACTTATATAGACCAGAAGTGTCATTTCATAAAGAACTTCAAGAATGGTGACCCTGGAGGGTGACATGAGTCAAGATGTACTGTGCTCATGAACCTTCTTGCAACTACTTAAGTTATTAAAAATTAAACAGAGAACTTTACCTCCATGATAAACATGGAGGCTGTACACAGGAAGTTACACATTTTGAAAATGAAAGACAACCTCACTGGCATCTCTAAGGTATTTTATCGTACTTAGGTGACTTTCCTCTTATAAGAGTAAAGCTGATTAGCTATGTCAGGGTTTGAGGCGTATAATTAATATAAAGCTTGAAGCATTTGTTATCCAAGATAAACATTTTATCCTCATCACTACAAAGTCACAGAAGTAGCTCATGGAGTATTCTCTTACATCTCTCGAGATCATTCTCGAGGAATAATATTACACATCCAGGAAAGCTTATTAACCATACATTATGACTCTCAAGGAAGCTAAGGGTACCATTAACTTTGCGAAGGAGTGTTCCACACATTTCAGATTATATTCAAGCCAGACATACATGTCAAAGAGAATCAACATCTATTACCTCTTTAAACAATCTGATGAGCAATAACTTGATGTAATCTGACATTCATAACGGCAAATTTTATGTCCATGTGGTCTAGAAATCTCCCCACTAAACCTATCTCCCTAGTAATTGCTCCCTTCACAACTCAAAGATGTAAGAATACAGCATTTTCTATTACTGGGTAATCAGAAAAGAGATAGGCATATAACAAATTGGCTTTGGGTTTTAAAAGTAATGATTCCACCTGAAGGAAATCCTGTCATAAATAATAACATGAGGTACAGGAGTATGTGGATAGTGATAGATTTTTTTAAGCTTTACT
Organism: Dipodomys ordii; assembly: GCF_000151885.1. NCBI lineage: Eukaryota > Metazoa > Chordata > Mammalia > Rodentia > Heteromyidae > Dipodomys > Dipodomys ordii. The sequence goes on along the minus strand of NW_012267246.1, from coordinate 6,560,607 downwards.
TAATAGTTTTATTGAACATTAGTTTCAATAGTAATCATTAAACAAAAAGACACACAATTACATGGGCAAGATAATAAGTAATTTCTTTTTTGAGGGGGCTCCAGTCGTAGGGCCTGAACTCTGGGCCTGGGCGCTGTCCCTCAGCTCTTCAGCTCAAGGCTAGCGCTTTACCACTTGAGCCACAGGGCCCCTTCTGGCTTTTTTCTTTTGCTTATGTGGTGCTGAGGAATCGAACCAGGGCCTCAGGCATGCAAGGCAAGCGCTCTAACACTGAGCCACCTTCCCAGTCCATGAGTAATTTCTTATCAAGCACTGTTGCCTCCTCTTTGTTTTCCCTTCCCATTCCTTCCCATCTCCCATCCACCTACTCCCCCACCCCCTCATTCCCACCCCACCCCCCTAGCCAAAGTTGTAAAGTTTGTTTTTCCACATAACAACTTGTACATCTCATTGTTGCAATGGGTCCACCTGTATGCCTATTTGAACGGTTTGTTTTTTCCCTTCCCTTCCACAAATTATACCAACATCAAATATAGTGAAAGCAGGGGTTATTCTGCGGGGGAGGGACATACAAAGCAACAAAGAAATCATCTTTTAAATATGTTAGAAACAATTGCAAGAAAGAAAAATCATTTGAATACTTATCTTGGGGTTCATTTCTTGCATTTTTATTGGTATTATAAAGGTGATGTATAGAGGGATACAGTTACATAATCAGGTGATGAGTACATGTCTTTGTGAACCTCTTCCCTCTCTCTCTCTCCCATATTTTCTCTCCCACTACACTCACAACTTGTAGAGTTAATTTTCGTCAGTGTCTAGTGAGTATCACAGTTGTATTTGTTCACCCTTTGTCTCACTATTTCTGTGTACCCTTTAGTCTCCCCAAAAGAGAAAAATGAATAAACAAGACAAAAGGAAAAGAAAACAAAAACAGCATTAGCAACAACAAAAATCTCTCTTGCTTCCATTTCCTGGATTCATTTTGATGAATATTTTATATGTTCAGATTCACATAGGTATTGCACCTTTGTGTTCCTCTCTTAAGAATAACCTTAAGAATAATCTCACTGAGTGTGAGTGGTTAAAATCCTATACAGATTATCATGTCCATCATGTTTTAATGTTTTTGTATTTGTTTTCTTTTATCATCTAGTGTGTCATACTCCTGGATGGGAACAATTAAAATTGTGAAAATGGCAATACTGCCCAAAGCAATTTATGAATTCAGCGCAACACAATACCCATCAAAATCTCAACAATGTTCTTCAATGAAATAGAGAAAGCAATCAAAAAATTCATATGGAATCATAAAAGATCCAGAATAGCAAAAGCAATCCTTAGCAGGAAGAACAGTGTGTGTGTGTGTGTGTGTGTTTGTGTGTGTAAACAAATACATATGTATATATATGTATATATATATATGTATATGAGCTCTATTAAAAAGCAATAGTAATAAAAACACCTTGGTTTTGGCACAAGAATGGGCCTGAGAATCAATGGAACAGAAGACCCAGCAATGAACCCACAGACCTATAGCCACCTAATATTTGATATGGGAGCAAAAAGACAGGTTAAAGTGCAAAAAAATGAGGGAAGGGTTAACAACTTTGACAAGAAATGTACTCACTACTTTATGTAGGTAACTGTAACCCCTCTGGACCTCACCTTGACAATAAGATTAAATTACAAAAAGAAAGACAGCATCTTCAAGTAAACACAGCACCTTTAAAAACAAAAACATAATTTTAATACCATTGCACTTATGAATAACAATTAGCAAATTCAACTTTACCAAGGAAGCTAATTTTAATTCTCTCTAAAAATCTTGTTTCAATGGAATAGTAATCTTTTCTAATCAAATCATGCTTTATATAATCAGACATATTATAACCAAGAGCTTACTTTCTTTTAAATATACATGCGTTATTAGTAATAGGCTAATGTATAATAATTAAGACACGCTTTGGCTGACATATTTTTGTAAGTTGAAGCCAGTGAGCTGGTCAGTATTGTATTCTTGATTTATTTGGTAACTAAAAATGCATATGAAAACCCTGGCTTCACAAAGAATTCCATCATTAAATTACTTGAACTCATTCAGCCATCAAAATAAATGCAACTGAGACATCAGCTACATTTTCAAACAAAATTAATGCAAACTCCTCACAAACTCAGACTTAGGAACCTAAACAAAACTTGCATATTTATGGACATTTATATATGCCTATAAATATATAAACATAAGAAATATGTGTACATTTATATACACAAATGCCTATAAATACATAAACATAAGAAAGCTGTATACATGAATAGATTTAGAGAGAGAGATTTTTTTTCTACTTTAAATCTGTAAACCTGCTAATCTGCCTTTTGCTTCTTGGACCTCCGATGCTTGTGTCAGAAATTTCATCATTTGAAATCCACAGTGTCAGTGTTTGTGAAAAGCCTTCAGGGACGATTAACACCACTTCTTTTCATATAAAATGTCTATGCTTTTATGCATTTCGATAAATTTAGAAACTGTTTTTTTATTTCCAGACTGCTAGCTTTATAGTGGCATTGTGAAAAATCCTACTGAGAATAGGCTCTTATTATTTTAGAAATGACCTTTGCCACTTGATGATCTTTGGTAAATTGAGATAAACTATTGTGCAAACACATCATTTTATAAGTGCAAATGAAACTTCAAGGTATCATATTTGAAAGTACTAGTATATTAGTATGTTCCTCTTGTTGTACACTCATTGCTATTCTTATTACCTATTGAGCACTGTGAAATTAACCTTGACCTTTCCCTTGGCTTTGGGGTAGGGAACAGTCTCCAAACCCTTGTACTGTCTTGACAAGAGAGTCTTTGATTACAGACTGACCTCTAGATATGCTCAATCATTTCCTGCTAATGAAGTAGTGAATGGTGAGAGACTAGGCCTAATCAATGTCAGTTTATAATCTGCAGATGTTTAAAGACGAGGCTTGCAACCATAGTATTTCATGATGCAGCATAACTATAGAGGAAACAGCTTTTTCCTGAATTTCCTGGATGCTACAGCCGGCATCAGGGTGGCGCTGACGATTGCACTTGGGGGAAGGGGCGGGGACAGATGTCAGAGGGGTCTTGGCATTCTCAGACTTCGTGACATCAGAACCAGAGCCACCTAGGCAAAGAAGCAGGTTGTGCCCTGAATTCATTTTTGAGAACTGGGTCTTGCTTGTCCTTGGGACAAACAACTTATGCGGAGTGTGGGAAGCTGCTCATGCTTCACTGAGCTAAATTTCCTCAACGGTTATAAGCGTACAAATGTCAATCATATAAATATCAGCGTCCAGTAAGCTTTTGAAACCAAGAGGTCAGTTAAGGCTAGCTAGCACATGCTACCGAGTCAGGGGAAGATCTGGCTTGTTAAAATGACACTTCATCAAAGAAGCTTTTACAAGCAGGCCACTGCATGTCACAAAGGCAAACATGAAATGAAAATTGAGTTTCATATGGTCTAATATGCCTATTAACCCCTTTGCATTTCAGAGTAGAATTAGATACACGTTTAAATTCAGAAGCAAACTTAGTTTTGTTTTCTTCTTGGCCAGTCCTGGGGCTTGAACTCTGGGCCTGGGTGCTGTCCCTCAGCTCTTCAGTGCTAGTCAAGCACTCCACCACTAGAGGCACAGTGCCACTTCTGGTTTTCTGGTGGTTCATTGGAGATAAGAGTCTCATGGACTTTCCTGCCGGGTTGGCTTTGAACCTCGATCCTCAGACCTCAGCCTCCTGAGTAGCTAGGATTACAGGCAAGAGCCTCCATCCGGCACCAGGCAAAAGCAAACATTTTCTTAAAAGTTGTATGTGTTTGTTGGGTTCAGTGCTGAAGATTAAAATCAGGGCCTGTGTGCTAGCTATGGACCTTACAAATGAACTTCAAGACCTCCAAGCATTTATTTTTTCTTTATTTATGATTCAATATGTTATTATTATGGATTGAGTGAGAGGATAGTAGATATCAAAAATATAGTAATATATTACATTTTATATGACATGAGATATAATCCTATAACTAAAAATTTTAATGTTAAATCAGGTTAGAAATGAAATAATTTAAACTGAAACAATTATTAAACTTCATATTAATTAATTTAATTTATATTTCATTAATTAATTTATATTTAATTGGTTTATTTTATATGTATTTAATTTATATTAGACTTTATATTAATTTGTTTTGATTTATTGTTCAAAAGAAAATTACATGTCTTCTAGTATTATCTAGTTATATCATCTGACCTTGAAATTAATCATCAGTATATAGTAGATATTCAGTTTCTGTGACTTTGTTGGAGTCTATGTAGCTGACCAAAGCCATCTGAGTTTCCTCTGAAAGACATTAAATGTTACGTAAAGAAGAAAATGTGGCACTGCACAGCCCTGAGTTCAGACCTGCCATGATCCTGTAGAGAGTTATTTCGCTAAAATCAATTTCCTCTGCTGGGAACTGAAGCTCTGCTTTTCCTTACTCTTCTGGATTCTCACCCACTAAGCCATTTGTTTTCTCTGAGGACAGAAGGAAATGGCACTATTTGTTTCTGAAAAACTACTCGCTGTTTTTGAAGTCTGAGGAAGCTCATGGAAAATGGGCAGAACGTGAGAAATGACTAAGACAAATGGGGCAAAGAAATGAATCTTTGATAATGCCTACTCACAGGTTGTGCTATGGAAGCACGTCATTGCCACCCACAGTGAAGAGATATCGCAGAGATTTCCAGCGTGAATTCTTCGTGAGCAAATATTTTAGCATGAAAATAATCTTACCGGGCTGGGAATGTGGCCTAGTGATAGAGTGCTTGTCTAGCATACATGAAGCCCTGGGTTCGATTCCTCTGTACTACATACACAGAAAAAGCCAGAAGTAGAGCTGTGGCTCAAGTGGTAGAGAGCTAGGCTTGAACAAAGGAAGCTCAGGGACAGCCCAGGCCCTGAGTTCAAGCCTGAAGGACTGGCAAATAATAACAACAATAATTATAATAGTAATAATAATCTAATCACCATCCTCAAAAGACATAGCTGTGGAACTTTTCTCCTCTTCTTCTTCCTCCTCCTCCTCCTCTTTCTTCTCCTTCTTCTGTTTTTTTTTTTTACAGAAAATATGAAGATTAATTTATAGAGAACAATGATTTATTCAACTATAGAGTAGAGAAGGTTATTTTAGTCACTGGATGTTATTCTATGTTCATCTTTTCCATGATAAGTAGAAATATGTTTAATATGAGCTTCTTAAGAAATAATTATGTTTAAATATAAATGTATTTTTGCAGTAACTGTTAGGTACATCGATTTATTTTGGTGGTACTAGGGTTTGAGCTCAGTCTTGTGTTCGGTAGAATAGGTGCTCTCCCACTCAAGCTAAACTTCCAAAGTATTTTGCTTTGAGTTAATTTTTAGGTAAGGTCTTTCATTTTTTTCTCCAGGCTGACTGAATATAAACTTCCAGCCTCGGGCCACCAGCTGGGTACATCGCTGTCCATGATAACCACATCGAGTTGTTGGTTGAGATAGCTGGCCTCAATAAATTCTTACCCAGGCTGCCTTCCAGAGAAGTTCTCCTGATATCCACCTCCCTAACTGGTGCCTGAGCCATCATCCTTGGCTTTAATTAAGGCAGAAATCAAAAACAAAAGAAAAAAATATGATGGTTACCTAATGCTATATGTGTTTTATGGTTTTGTTTGTTAGTTTTCCTTTTTTGGTATATTTTTCCTAAGCATAAGTTCTTATAAATATGTAGGCTTATTACTTGATGGACAAAAAGTAGATTTGATGGTATGTTCTCACGAAACTCTTTCTGATGCAGAGTAATTAAAAAAAAGAAATGGCCCTATTCTGACTAAAGGTTGGAAACTAAAGTCTGCCCTTTTCTTAGGATAATTTGGGAATTCGTGCATCTGAAAAGGTCACAGGCTGTTGCATTTTCCAAACATCTCCACCCCTTGCCTTAGCTATTAAGCCATCTTCCTAAGTAACTTTGCACAGCTGACCTCAGCACAGGTGATGCAACATGATTTGTGAGGTCAAAAGGTAGAAAGTAACTCACTTTCACCCCTCTATGAGGCTGCTGGGCTGTGAGCAAGTCATGTACCCAGCAGGCAAGGGCAGCTGATGTCTTCTTCTCCTGGTGGCCATGAGAAACCTAACAACTCCATTTTTATTTAACACTCCATCTCAGTTCTGCAACTTAACTCGTGACCCACTTTAGCCCCAATGCCAGGAATTTATGACAGAAAGCCATGCACAAACAATTCTTGGAGCCATAGATGGCCTTTGCTTAAGGCAGGTGTTTGCCCCTGAGTGACTTAGAGCTAAGAGTTTCAGTTAAAACCATATAAAGTCCCAACCAATCGGTTCTTCAGAGCTCAGAGTGAAACATGCCATGCATACTGTTGGTCCATGTGTGACTCATAACCATTTGTGGTCAAGCTATGGAACAAGGATATTTTTTCTGTAAAGGTCAACCAATTATATTTGCCCAGCTTCTCTTGCTTTAAATATTAACCAATCATGTAATTTCTTATGTAAAAGTTCCTTAAAGTTGTTTGTTCAATACTATAAAAACTGTGCTGATTCTATGCTTGAGGCCTCTTGTTGTCACCGGAGGACCAAGCTCAACAATAAACGACTCTTTGCTGTTTGCATTGATTGTGGTATCTGGTGGTCTGTGAGGGGGCATCCGAAAATGGGGTACTTCAGCCATTCCACTGAGTGTGGTGTGGTTACTGACAGTTTCCTGACTCAACCCCAAAGTCACCTGTGTCATTCCGACCTCCTGACACAAAATACAAATTAAAATGAAAGAGACATGGAAATAAACGAGCAAAGTAAAATACTGTCCTGATTTTAAGACGTGGAATTTTGGAGTACTTTTATACACGTTTGTATTTTTTGGGGGTGGTACGGTTGTGGGGCCTGAACTCTGGGCCTGGGCGCTGTCCCTCAGCTCTTCAGCTCAAGGCTAGCACTCTACCACTTGAGCCACAGCACCACTTCTGGCCTTTTTCTTTTTGCTTATGTGGTGTTGAGGAATCAAACCCAGGGCCTCATGCATTGCAAGGCAAGCCCTCTACCACTGAGTCATCTTCCCAGCCCCACACATTTGTATTTAATAATGGGCAAAATGTCGCATTGAAGATAAAGTATTGGTGTGTGTGTGTGTGTGTGTGTGTGTGTTTATTTATATTTATGAATAGTTCTATGAAGGAGTTACCATTCAACAGAGCAGTTTACGAATACAATGCACATTAGTCAGTATTTCCCTTTCATCATTCTCCCCATCCCTCCCAAACTCACCGCTTCACTCATTTTTCTTAATTTTGTAGGACACACATTAAATTTAATGACTGTATGCTAAATTTAAGGCAAGTTTTGAAGTAAGTTAATATATCTTTCAAATTAGTCAAAAGGGAAATAGTGCAAATATTAGTGGTATCTGGTGATTCTCTTATTTGCATATATTTTAACAAATCTGACATTTACTCTACACAATGAAGAAGCAAATAATATTGCTAAGAGAACATAAAGATAGTATTAACCTATTTTATAATTGCTAGGTCATGAATATTAATAAATTCATTGGGAAAACGCTACAATGGCTCTCATTTCTAAAAATATTAAAATGATATAATAGACTTTGTTTTGCCTGAAAGATCACTTCATTATGTATTTTTGACATATGTTATATATTCTTCCTGTAAATGTAAAAGATGTTAAAAATTTGACCTTGACAATTAAAGCTTTACTCTGAAGTTTAGGGCAACTCTATTGCAGATATAGAGTCAAATATTTAAACAAATTGTCTTTGAATCTTTCCATGATACTGTGAGAACTTTAAAGTCTTTTCATCTTTACACTCAAGTGAAATGTTTCATCTGCTTCCCAAATGTAGATAAATTTAGATATATCTTTTGTAAATCAACTTATTTACTTAAAATTGCAAGAAATATCATGGATCCTAAAGAAATATCAGTGTCTTCTCTGTTGACCAATGGACTGTAGACTATTAACACTTCTGATTCATTTCAGTTTCTATGTTTGAGATTTTAGTAGGCCAGAAGGAAATTTTTACTGTTCTCACTCTAAGAGAGTCAGTCTAGTATTCTGCATATCTATATTAAATCTTGTTTAACTTTGTACCTCGTCAGGCAGAGAACCGAGGAATGGAGAACCTTATGTCTGATAATGGGAAAGTTTGTATAATGTAAGGCGGAATGTGTAAAATCATGGGTGAGATTGTTTTAATTCATACTTTCCAAACCATGTAGGCTCACTTTAAGTCATCCTAGTTATAAAAGAAACACTTACCTAATTTTTCTTACACCTTAAACAAAATGCATAAACTCAGAAGATTTTCTGTATATGTAGTCATATGCAACCCCTTTGGAAACACTATAATAATATCATTGACTTTGATCAGATTAATTGTATTTTCCCTTTTATGCCACCAGTTATCACTGAACAATAAATAAAACAAAACCAAATACCTACCATTGTGAAAACTAAATCTATATTATTCATACTACTAAAATTACTACTGCTGCAATTTATGATTAGTTATTTATTACTATTATTATTAATTTTAACATTGAAAAACTACAGAGACAAAATCCTGTGGGTACTGTTATGATATAGCAATAAATACAGACTTTATTAGAGAGAATGTGCTGGTGGTGTGAAGATTGCAATGCTCACTTTCATCTTTCATATTTTCCTTGCCTATTTCTTCTGAGATGTTTATGGTGGATCTGATGCTTAGATCTGGGGATTATCAGGATTCTATACTTATAATCTATGTTTCCAAGGTAACATGTGTGTACTTTTGGATAAAGAAGTTTAACTACATAGCTTTACTGCAACAAAGGAGATATTCCACTAACCCCCAATAAAGGAGCTTGAATACTCAAAGAAAAGACTGATTGTCTGAGACTAATAGGTACTAGGAAGGAAACAAAGCCAAAACAAGAAATAAGGTTGATTCTCCCTATTTACTCATTCTATATTTACTAATTTTCCCCCTCATGATAATTTATGTATAATCTTAAAATCATAAATTGATGATAGCAATTAAGTGGGCACTTGAGGATATGCACAGAATGCAGTCTAATTTGAGATTCCTGAACTGCCTGTTCCCAGCTGAAGTGGTGATTTGTCTCCATGTTTCAACTCTCATATGCTGAATGATTTTCTGTCTTGTGGTCAACTGGACCTACATTGTTGTAGATTATACTGGTGGTGTCTCCATTCAAAATATCCCTAAAGGCAGTGCTAAAAGACTTTTTAGTGCTCTTATTTTCAAGAATGATTTCAGGTAGCTCTTGAAGAAAGTATCTGTGTTACATAAGAGATATTCAGTTTTGAGTTATCTTCCTCTTGGTTGTACTATTAAATAAGCCTATTTTTTCTACTATGTGGAACAGTAATACATGTAATAGAAAATTTTATATTTGTGGGTTGGAAAAAATGTTGCGATTAGAGGATCATGGAAGCCTAAACCATTTTTCTCCTAAGCATACTAGTTTAGTGCTTACCAGTTCAGGGACTGCAGTGACTTTACAAATCACAACTACCAAGAAATACAAGAAATGGATTTCAAGCAGCAGAGAGAGAGAGAGACAGAGACAGAGAGAAAAGAAATGAAAGAATATACACCTGCATGAGGAAAGTGGGAGTAACATTAATTTCCCAGAAAATCCCAAAAGTAAACTTTTCCCCAGCACCCTAAAAGAAAAGCTATTCCTATCCAAGGATTAATATTACAGAAACTACATTTGTTTTCTATAAAGATTCCTCTGCAATGGAATTCATAGCATTTATGCCTGTAAATGTGTACATAATGTGTACATTAAATATCATTACTTCAGTATATAGGACATAAACTATGAGGAATAATAGGAAACATTTGTTCAGTACCAGAATTTTATTGTTTATTCATTTATTTACTTTTGTCAGCGGTGGCGCTTGAACTCTGGGCCTGGGTGCTGTCCCTGAGCTCTTCAACTCAAGACTAGCACTCTACCACTTGAGCCACAGTGCCACTTCTGGTTTTTTGAGTGGTTTATTGGAGATAAGTGTCTCATGGACTTTCCCTGCCTGGGCTGGCTTTGCACCATGATCCTCAGATCTCTGTCTTCTGAGTAGCTAGGACTATAGACATAGGCCATCAGCACCTGGCTTAGTACCAGAATTTTAATGGGATATTTTCCTAATATTTTATAATTGTATCATATACAGAAATTCTGATACTCCCAGCTGATATATTCCTTTAACTAATAAAGAGGTCTTCAGTAATCAAATGCCAGTCACTCATACTTGGCACATGGAAAATGAAAAGCAAAAAATAGAAGAAACGAACTCATTCTTTAAATAAACTTTAGACTGTAAATACTATAGCTTCTTTATTTTTCTAATATCCTGACTTAGTAGTGAATGATCTCAATAACAAGCTAATCGCATCAAGCAGTCATCTACTTCAGGACATTGTACTTCCCACAGGCTTATTTATTTCTTCTACTTTTTTTTTTTTTGGTTGTCTATACAAAATCGTTTATCTCTTGGTGTGAATGAGTCTTGGCCATTATGGTAATATGTAATTATACCTTGCAAATATGTGCTTCTTATGGTTGTTTCTTCTTTTAGGGCTAGGTAAGAGTCATACAATTTGCCTTGTAAGTTAATGTTTAAATATTGCTACTAGATAAATATATCAAGATAAGATATTTTGATATTACCAATTTTATTCATTGAAACAGGTATTCAGTAACATAAAACATATAAGTCAAACTGATGGTTCTAGGTAGCAGAAGGGAAATCTGTTAGAGGCAGGCACCAGTGGTTCAGCTTATGTCTATAATCCTAGCTACTCACGAGGCTGAGATCTGAGCATCATGGTTCAAAGCCAGCTCAGGCAGAAACATCTGTGAGACTCCTATCTGTAATTAACCATCAGAAAACCAGAAGTGGAGCTGTAGCTCAACTTGATAGTCAACTTAATAGGCACTAGTCTTGAGCAAAAAGATCAGGGATAGGAACCAAGCCCTGACCTTTTTTTTTTTTTTAAGAAAGAAATCTGTTAGAAAGCAAATAAATTATCTATGTTTGTTTCCTCTCTCACATGACCTCAAGCTGGTTCTAAAAGGCTGCATCCTAGAATAGGAATAGTGAGGAAAAATATTGCTCCAGATGGTCCTCTTTATTCCCAATTAACTCCTTATATGAATTTATTTTGTTATAGACATTGATGACAGCCATCTTATAATGATGTTGTTAATATATAATGGAACTGAAAATTTTTCATCCTTATCTCCCCTTTATTAAAAATTAGATCACTCATTCTGTGCAATATTGCCAGTTGCAAGTTGTAAATGTTTTAAATTTTCAATTGAGCAATTGTCTTTTATAACCTGGTCTAGGCGGTATTCATATTATCTCCATGAAACATATGACTATTGGAAATCCTGGCTTCCTGTGACACCAGGCTACACAATGGTCTTGCAAACATAGAATAGCCAGATGCAATTAAATTTTAACCTTCCCTCCGGAACTGTCTTACCTTTTCTCCCATTATGAATCAACTTCAAGTTAATAGCACCATTATTTTAATTCCGACTTAGGCACTGCCAGGAATACATTAGAAAATCTAAATGTGATGTATACAGTCACAATTCTCATAGGATAATAAGAAAAATTAAATAGCTCATGTAAAATAATGAGCAGGAAAATATAAGACTTGAAAACGTGGTACAGGGCTGAGAAGTTGATTAAAATGAGGGTCAGTGAGGAGACAGGAAGCTAGACATTCCTGAAGTAGGAACAGAGACCTGGGTCAAGGCACAAGTCTACCACTAGAATGACCTTCATTATGTACTTTTTCCTGGGCCTATACCACAGATGCAGTGATTCCTCAGGTGAAGAAAAGATCCAGCAGGACAAGGTGAGCAGCAATCACCACAGCGCTGCTAGTCTGCTGGTTGGGTTGGGCCTGAGACAACACAGATGCAATTAAATGCTCATTCCCATAGTGTGTACACTGTCTACATCTGGCTAATGGTGAGCCAAGAGAACCTCACTGGCCTGTCGACCTTTTCATTCCCATTAGCTCCCTGCAGTCTTAAGCTCTTCTACTTTCAGTGATAAGCAAACCAGTGATTTCTGTCCTAGGGCACAAGCATGTGAATATTGGGGACTGGGACTGAGGTAGGACTCTGTCCATCCTGTGGAGTGTGCTATGGACTCCTTGTAGGAAATACATATATGATCCGTTATAGCATATGACTAGATAATCATGGTCATGTATATGGATTTTTAAATCAGCTGAGCATTGTCTCAGGCAGAGATAGAGATAAACTTATCTCTATACATCTATCTATATCTGTCTTTGTACAATTTTTAAAAATTCTCTTTAAAATTATTTCAGCTTTTTTTAACTGGAGCCAGTTTCATTTATATTTTTAAAGAAGTTGACTCATAATTTAAAAATCTATGAAATATTTTAAGTTTGTAGATTAAATTTATACAGACACAGATAGATCTATCTATATCATATCTATCTATAGCTATCTATCTGGGCAAATAAATAGGTCGATTGACCCACTTACCTCTATCTCTGTAGCTATCTGCCTATTCATAATTTTAAAAGATCCTCTTGAAAGACTCTATTTCAACTTTTTACCTGGAGCCAGTTTCATATATGTTTTGGAAGAAGTTGATTTGCATGCAATGGTGTTGTTTATAACCCACATCAGAGGGTAAAGGCTTTCTAGAAGGTAGATCTGAGCCTCAATGAACTTCCTACTATTTCCTTCATTACTTTTCTCTGTGCACATCTTGGTCATTGAAATCCACAAGGTAGTAAGAACAATTGAGTTTCACATGGGATATTTTACTTGTGCTGGTCCTAGAAGTTGAACTCAGGGTCTGATCCTGAGCATTTTGCTCAAGGTTATCACTCCACAACTTAAACTAGAGTTTCACTTCCAGGTTTTTCGTGTTTAATTTGAGATGAGAGTCTCACAGACTTCTCTGCCTAGACTGGCTTCAAACTCAGGTACTCCGATCTCAACATTCTAAGTAGCTAGATTTACAGGTGTGAGCAACTGGAGTTCAGCAAGATAATTGTCTTCACAACCCTCAAACAACTCCAATTCTACCCAATTCCAGTTACCAAAGCCCAGGAACAGAGTTATGTTAACTTTCTATGACACAGACAAACTTTTAACCAATGCATTTTGCTGGAGAATATATACATATAGTTCTGTTACTATAAGCTTGAGAAGGTTAGGTGAACTGTATTGCAAGTGCCTATTACACACATTACATAGTTGTTAACTTTCTCATCAGCTTACACAAATGCAAAAATGAATTGTTATAATCTAAGAAACCAAATGCATTAAATATTTTTCATTTTCTAGATTGAAACTATATAGACTTATTTTAAGGGAAAATCTGATGGTTTTAGGTCTGACAGCGAATGATACATTAGGACATTACAAATATCAAAAATATTTGTAAAAATATTGTTGATTAAAAAACAACTGAGATTTATGCATTTTAATGGAATTAAAATGATCTGGAATTTCCATATCACTTTCCAAAAATAAGTAGAAATCAGATGTTGTCCTCTGGGAAGTTGATACTTCAGTGGAAATTGTTATCATTGTGTTCTAATGTCTCACCTCTCAATTGACTAGTAAAGACTTGCCTTCAATCTGAGGTGGGAGATATAATGAAGAACTGAATAATTCCAGGAGACACCCTGTATTGTTTTGAATCAACTGTCTACCATTACACATTATTAAAAAACAAATGTAATCCATTCATGAATAATGATTTAAATGTTATCTTTAATTTTTATTTGTTACTTCATGAGTGCTTTCCTTGTTATAGAATCAGAAAAAAAAATTGGATAGGCTATGACTAGATTCTCTTGTCCTTTCACAAATTAGTTCAACATACACATTAACCAAGAAAGTAAAGAAAGACAAAGGATACTGTAAATATTCCCATAGTGTTAGATTGTATAAAGTTCAGGGCTAGTCTTCCCCATTTTCTTAACTTAATTTTATCATAAAGGTGATGTACAGAGGGGTTACAGTAACGTAAGTCAGCTAATGAGTATGTTTCTTTTTGAACAGTGTTATCTCTTCCTTCATTTCCTCCAACATTTTTCCCTCCTGATCTCCCTTACTCCCAGGTTGTAGAGTTAATTTTCAATAGTATCTAGTGCATATCACTGCTGAGTTGGTTCACTCCTTGCCCCACTGTTTCTGTGATTTCCCTTCCCCTCTGAAAATCACAAAAACTTATATATAACCCAAGGGTACAGAAACCAAAAACAGTGACAAAATGGAATCAACCAAAGTTATAAAAAAAAAAGAATAAAAAAAGATACAACTGCAAAGATCCTCTCCAAAGAATATCTTCCTTTGTTCTCAGTGTGCAAATGCTTAGAGTTCTGTTTCATTAATCATGTCCAAGTGTATTTGTCTTTTACTGCCCATTGGATTAACTTGTAGATTTACAGTTGTACTCTAGTTATTACAAATGAAGGAAACCATGAATCCTGTGTATTTAGGGCTCAAAAAATTAAACCCTTAAAACAAATCTTCAAAGAAACAACTCCAACAACCTCATTAATAAGTGGGCTCAAGATTTAGAAACTTCTTCAAAGAAGAAATTAGTATGGCCAGTAAACATGAAGAAATGCTCAACATTCTGGCCCTAAAAAAATGCAATCAAAACAACATTGAGATTCCATGGCACCCCAGATAGAATGGCCACTATCAAAAAAACAAATAACAACAGATGCTGGTGGGGATACAGCCAAAGGGAATTCCACTATACTGTTGGTGGGGATATAAACTGGTTCATTCTGGAAAGCAGTATGGAGGCTCTTCAAAAGACTAAACAGAGCTTCCTTATGATCCAGCAATGCCACTCCTGGGCATTTTGCCAAATGACTATAAATCAGCCCACACTAAAGCCACTATCACAGCCATGTTCATTGCAGTATTATTCACCACAACTAAGATAAGGAACCAACCCAGATGCCCCTCGGTGCATGAATGAATCAAGAAAATGTAGCATATAAACACAATGGAATTCTATGCTTCCATCAGAAAGAATGGCATTGCCCCATTTGTAAGGAAATGGAAAGACTTGGGAAAAAAATATATTAAGCCACATAAGCCAGACTCAAAGAAACATAGGCTTCATGCTTTCCCATTGTCTTTTTGTAATAAAAAAACAGATGTTATTTAAATATAATTTAGGGTAAAGCTATAGCTGCTGAGCTATGACCTTAATACCTGTTTATTTATTTTTGAGCAAGGCCTATTTCTTTTGGCCATCCTTATTCCAGTACCAAGCAGGTTAATGCCTAATTTAAAAATCCATTAACCAGCTTTAAATAGGAGGATTAACAAATACAATTTATTATGATCACTTTGGCTGATGTAAATAAAATGATTGTCTGTAGATTGTGAATATAACATAAGTAATCAGCATGATTTTTCTCTCATGATGTTATTCTAACCTTTCCATGATTCTAATCTTTCTGTGATAGGGCTCTGGTATTGTAAACTTTAGAGTCGTCAATCACTGCCTTTCACAGGACGAAAATACAATTATTTTCAAAGTGAGATTTCTTAAGTTCTTCGGGGTTGAAAAAGAGGGCTGTGTGCAAACTCAGAGTTCTCATGAATCATTAGCATGATTCTGAATACCATGTAAATGCTCAGTATTGCAGTTGAAAGAAAGTTGCTGTGGGACAAGAGTTGCATGAGAGGTGTTGTCTTTCCCAGGGCTGCATCTGTCATCATTATTTCTTCCTGTTTCTGGCAGCTGAGGGCATTCAGTCAGTTCTACAGCCCTGGCAAGTATAGGGATGCAATGCATCAACACACCAAGAATAGTTCGTCTCAGGGGAACAACCTCATATTAACCAAGTCTCCAGAGACAGATGTTTAATGCCTCAGCTCAAGGGTACATCAGCACATTTTCTCTCTTTTAGCAAACTACACCGAAGGCTCAAAGATGAATAAGAGGCTTTCTGTACATATGTCAGACTAACAGTCACATCACAACCAGAATTGTGTTTGCTAAGCATAGATTCAAAAAAGAAAGTCACTATGTGATTTGTATATCTAAAAGCATCAGTCCACTAAAATAACTGGATTCATTCATATCTCTACTGTTGATTTTTCTGAATGTAGGCCTCCAATATGCATGCTCCATGCTTTGTTTTCTTGATTATTTTGGATAAATTGAGTCATCTTAAGAAATCTGTACATGCCCTCTCCCTCTCTTATTCCTTTTGTTTTCCTTGTTTTAACTAATGCAGCGATTTGGATTCAGGACCTTATGCTTGATTGGCATGCCTATTTGTCTGGTGATTTACCACTCTTGCTAAGCCTCCAAGCTTGTTTTTCGTTGATTAATTTGAAGATAGATTTTCCTGCTTGCATTAACTATGATTTTTCAATTTGAATTAACAGCAAACTTCAAACTGAAATACTCTAGCTCTCAGTCTCTTGAATACTTAGGAATTTCTGACATAAGCAACCATTATCCAGCTCTATCATCGTCATAATGCTAATGACTTTAAGGAGATTATAGCTAATTTCTCCTAGAGTAATTGCATGTTAAGTATTGATATTTTTTCTGGAAATGATAGTTGGATAATTTAGCTCGCATGCATTATATTTGTTGTGTGAAAGGACTGGTATCTTTGAATGCCTTGTATTATGAGCTAATATTGGATAACTTGATTATTTGATACCATTGAGTATATACTTTTCATTATTACTGAATGTAATATGATTCTACATTCTTGTGCTAATATTATTACAAAAATAAAATGAATGTAGAAAATAATCTTTTTATAGACTAATGGTCATTTATTGAATGTTAATGTCTGAAATTATTATTAGAACTCTCCAAATTATATATGCCAGGTTTAGAAATGCATGAGGATCAAAAATACTACTTATTGGGGCTGGGAAGGTGGCTCAGCTTGCCTTGCATGCATGAGGTCCTGGGTTCAATTATTCAGTACCACATAAGCAGAAACGGCAGAAGTGGCTCAAGTGGTAGAGTACTAGCCTTGAACAGAAAAGCTGAGGAACAGTGCCCAGGCCCAGAGTTCATGCCCCAAGACTGACAAAAAAATACTACTTATAGAAAATCTTTTGAAAATAATTCAACTATTATTATTTTTTCTTTTCCTTCTAAATTAATTTCCTTCCACCAACAATGAGGAAAGTAATTGAAATGTGATACAGTATATGTGCATTTTAGGGTAACAATTAAATTGCCAAATATACTATTCTTGATATACTGTACACAAAGTGAAATTTTCATCCATCTACACTTAAATAAAACATTTCTTTCTTGCTGTGTATAGTGGCACACACAGCTACCTTGAAAGCTAAGATAGGAAAATTGGGGTTCCAGGCTGACTATGGCAAAGTTCAAGACCCTATTTGAAAAACAAAGGAAAAGGAAAAGACTGGAGTCATGGCTCAAGGGGCAGAGCCCAGGGGTAGCAAGTGCAAGGCTCTAAACTTCAATCCCTAATGATTCCAAGAATTTTTCATTCTCAAGTACATCTAAAATTAATTCATATAAGTGTATTATTTCATTCAGGAATTTAAATTTTGGTCAGAGATTTTAAAAATTGTTTTTTTAGCCCTGCTTTAGAGTAAAATTAATTGAGTATTAAAATTTCTAATTTTGTAATAAAATCAGGAGAGGAAATCATCCATTATCTCTGATTATTAGATTCCTCATGTATAAAGATAACAAAAGCCTATGTGTTATCCAAATAACTTGATGTCTTTAATTTAAATAACACGTGAAAAAACAGAGCCTTATGAACTATTAACAATTAATTCATTGTTATTGTAACAGTATTTGTAAGTTTATTATTAATAGTAATTATAATTAGATTAAAAGTTGTACATCTAGTTTATTCTAACAAATCTTAATTCATTTGGTGTTGGGAAGGAGTATAAAACTGGAAAATATGTCTCAAATGCTTAATTTCTGTTACTTTTATTTTGTCTTGTTTTTGGACACTACCTCTTCTTTGGCCCTCAGATTTTAGCTGGCACACCTTCCGATGCCAATACACACAGAAGAGGCATGTTCTGACAGCCAGGCTGCCAGGGATGAGGACATGGGTCTCTTCTTGGGGCATCGCTTATGCACAATGCAGATGCTACAGAAATTCAGCAAGGTACCATCCAGCAAAATATCATAGTGAGTCCATTGATCCTCTCTCTAATATTAGATTTCCCTTTTGCATTTGAAGGCATAGATGAGAGGCTCAAATCATGTCCAAGTCAGCAATGCTCTTCAATAGATGGAATCCATCAAAAGTGCCCAGAAATCTTTCTCCTGTATCAACTGTTATGTCCTGAGCCAGAATGAACTACCTAAACACATTTCATTCACTTCTCTGCTGGTAGAGGTATAATGGCCCTATGTTGTCATTTCAAGAAAACAAATCCATTTTTCATTGATTAACTCAATAAGTATATATGGCCTCCACTCTGAGAAATATGCTGTTCCCAAGGCTACAAATACTCATTTTTATTACTCTGTAGACAAATGCTCAATAGATTTGCATTGCATTTATGAAATTCTGCAAAAAATGTATATTGGATGCCTGATTCATTTTTAGAAATCAGATTCATACTGTTCATAACCTGACTAACCTGTACTTATAACATGTGAAATTTACAATATTCTACCCTTAATTATTGCACTTACTTGTTACTAAACCTACATTCCTCTTAAATTAGCTTATTCAAATTATTAACCTCTCTCTCTCTCTCTCTCTGTCTGTCTCTCTCTGTCTGTCTCTCTCTCTCTATGCAAATTTACAAAGCATCTCTACATGTTGTGATTCTAACCCTTCATGGTCTGCTTAATTTTGAGATACTTTCTTGCTTTTTTCCCAGGCTGGACTTTACAGTAATCATATTTATTCCTCCCATGGAAGTGGGAACAACATTGTGTGTCTCTGCACACAGCTTTTCCAGTTGAGATGAAGTCATGCAAACTTTTTACCTAAATTGTCTTAGAAAGACAATAACCTCTGCCTCCTGAGGGGTTGGAGCTACAGGCA
This sequence comes from Dipodomys ordii, assembly GCF_000151885.1. Taxonomy (NCBI): domain Eukaryota; kingdom Metazoa; phylum Chordata; class Mammalia; order Rodentia; family Heteromyidae; genus Dipodomys; species Dipodomys ordii. Next base: position 6,541,441 of record NW_012267246.1, on the reverse strand, counting down.
CGAGACCTCAGAACTAAAATCATGTTTTTGTTTTCTTTTTTTTATATGAGTTTTTTAATTGGGAAAATACTGTACAGAGGGGTTACAGTTACATGAGTAAGGTAATGAGTACATTTCTTATCAAGCATTGTTGCCTCCTCCTTTGTTTTTCCCCTACAAGCCTCTCCCGCATCTCCACAACTATATCTCCTGCCCGACACCCCTCCCCCCACCTCTAAATTGTAAAGTTCATTTTTCAACATAGCATCTTGTACACTCATTGTTGCAATGGGTCCACCTGTATCCCTATTTAAACGATTTGTTTTTCCCCTTCCCCTTCATAAATTATACCAACATAAAATACAATGAAAACAGGGGTCATACCGTGGGGGAGGGACATACAAGGCAACAATAAAATCACGTGATATCTCATAAATATGTTAGAAACAATAGCAAGAAAGAAAAAAACCACTTGTTTGCTTACCTTAGGGTTCATTTCGCTTAACATCATCTTATCTGGCCTTTTTTGCTTGTCTCAGACATATACTAGTTATTGCAAATAAGGGAAACCATGGGACCTATGTTTCTTTGGGCTTGGCTTACTTCACTTAATCTAATTTTTTCCAAGTCTTTCCATTTCCTAACAAATGGAATGAAATGTCATTCTTTCTGATGGGGGCATAGAATTCCATTGTGTATATATACTACATTTTCTTGATCCATTCATCTACTGAGGGGCATCTGGGTTGGTTCCATATCTTAGCTATGGTAAATAATGCTACAATAAACATAGTTGTGCTGGTAGCTTTAGTGTGGTAGCTTTTGTTTGTGATCATTTGTGTAAATGCCCAAAAGTGGGATTGCTGGGTCATAAGGGAGCTCTATGTGGAGTCTTTTGAGGCACCTCCATACTAATTTCCAAACTTGTTGAACAAGTTTACACTCCCACCAACAATACAGTAGGGTTCCCTTCTGTCCATATCCCCTCCAGCATCTATTGTTATTAGAATTCTTGATTATAGCCATTCTAACTGGGGTGAGGTGGTGTCTCAATGTTGTTTTGATTTGTATTTCTCTTAAGGCTAGAGAGGTTGAACATTTCTTCATGTTTCTATTGGCCATTCTTATTTCCTCTTCAGAGAAGTTTCTCTTTAATTCTTTAGCCCACTTATTTATTGGGCAGTTATTTCTTTGAGGATTTGTTGTTGGGGGTGTATCATACTTTTGTGCTAGAGTCACCATTATTTAACTTTCCACTTAATTATTTTGATAATGTTCTCTCTTCCTAACCAAATGAATGTCAACCAGATATGTAATCTTACCCTTTTATTTATTGTGAAAACACCGTACAGAGGGGTTACAATTACATGCCTCTTGGTATATGAATGGATCAAGAAAATGTGGTATATATACACAATGGAATTCTATGCCTCCATCAGAAATAAAGACATTGCCCCATTTGTTAGGTCTTGGAAAAAATTATATTAAGTGAAGTAAGCCAAGCCCAAAGAAATATAGGACCCATGTTTTCCCTTATTTTCAATAACTAGTATATGTATAAGACAAGCAGAAATGGTCAGATAAGTTGATGTTAGGCGAAATGAACCCTAAGATAAGGACTCAAATGCTTTTTCTTTCTTGTTATTGTTGCTAACATATTTATAGTCTTATCCTCTTAATACTCTCCAGTGTCTACTTAATTTCTAAATATCCCAATTATCTTTTTTTTGGAGGGGGGGTCCAGTTGTGGGGCCTGAACTCTGGGCCTGGGCACTGTCCCTCGAGCCACAGTGCCACTTCCCGCTTTTTTCTTTTTGCTTATGTGGTGCTGAGGAATTGAACCCAGAGCCTCATGCATGCAAGGCAAGTGCTTTACCACTGAGCCACTTTCCCAGACCCATCCCATGGATCTTTACTCAAGATATATGACTTCTCATCTTTATTATTCAAATTAGAAAAAATTTAATGATTCTTTGTGGAAGAAATAGATGACATAAAATGATAATTTCTACCCTAAAATGTGTTTTTTATGAAGATTGAAGGTCATATCTTTGAGTTAATTCATTAAATTACAAACATGGAAAAGTGAAGGTGTGCTCAGCTTTACTAAACCATAAGTAAAAATGATCACTATGGTTCATTCAGGAGCACTTCCCCATCAACAAATTTGCTGAGTCTGTGTAAAGAAACTTGCATAAGGATTTGGGCTTTGAAAGGGCAATATGTAAATGCACACAACATAAACAAAGTTCAAGAAGAATGAATAAACAAAAATTAGTTTCCAGAATTTTGGACATTGTATTTATGACTTGTAGGAAAGATAAGTAGCAATTCTTTCAAACAATGAAATTTTTTCTGATTTTCACCAAAATAAACATTTGCCTCTACACAACTGTGTTGATACCCTTGAGTTTCCAATTAAAATGTTAATTTTAAAAGAGTTATAATATGTTCTTAGTATATTTCTATCTTTGAAGAGAATAAGCTTTTTGTGTGATTAATGACCATTTTATCATGCTCATTTCTTTAGAAGTAACATCTATTTTGACATATAACCAGACTGGAACTTTCCTATTGAATTGAGTGACAGGAAGGTATTAGCTGCAGAAAAAGAAAATAAAACAATGTCAGGAACTAGAGAATGTTGTGGAGTTCATTTCCCCTAAAATTCTTTATGGGTAGAAGATTATGAGTCTAAAAGAAACCCTATCTTTTTAATGCTATGGTTCAAGTTTTTATTTCACTGGGCTTTAGAAACATTCCTTGGAGCATTTTTGTATATTCTCCCTTCAAAAGAGTTTTAAACTGTCAACTAGCTAGTGTTTCACCACCCCTTTGAGACCTGTAACCATTATTACTGTCACTCTACACTTTGGTGGAAGTAAGGAAGATGGTTTGTAACTACTTTGTAACTACTTCAGAACTGTGAAAGAAAGATCCTCAACCCAAGTGTTGTTTTAATAGTTGTCTTTATAATTTTACAGGTTTGGTTTATTCAAATACTTAGTGGCTAGTGACTAAGCAACTATTTTGTACAACACTTAATTTCTGGACACAATCATAGCCACTAGGAACTCACAATTATGTAAGTGTACACACGTGTAAAAGGAGCAATGCATAATGTAAACAAATAATTATGTATCTTAACCCACAAGACTATGACATAGTCATTCAAAGAGAGCCACCTCATAACTATACAACTTGTGGGGGCGGGGGTCAGGAGGGAAAAGCTGGGAGAAAAGGAGGGAGAAGGTGACTCGGTTCAACAAGGAATGTACCCATTACCTGACCTATGGAACTATAACCCCTCTCTATATCATCTTTACAATGAAATCAATTAATTAAAATTTATTATAAAAGGGAGACATTTCTTGAAACTAAAAGTGATCTATGAAGTGAATGATTAGATGACATTAGTAGTATCTCATCTATCTGCATATCTTTCTGTGTATCTACCTACCTTTCTGTCTATCATTTATCTGTTGTCCATCATCTATCAATGTCTATCCATCTATGTAGTTTGTTAGCTACCTATTTTTTTTTCTTTTTTTTCTCTTTTTGGTCCGGTCATGGGGCCTGAACTCTGGGCCTGGGCGCTGTCCCTCAGCTCTTCAGCTCAAGGCTAGCGCTCTGCCACTTGAGCCACAGCGCCACTTCCGGCTTTTTTCTTATGTGGTGCTGAGGAATCGAACCCAGGGCCTCAGACATGCAAGGCAAGCACTCTACCACTGAGCCACCTTCCCAGTCCCAAGCTACCTATTTTTTATGTTTTATCATGTCATTCCAAGTGTTTAAGTCATTTCTACATCGACTACTAACATAACTGCCCACCTAAGATTTCTCTATTCTCTATTTTCCTGAATCAAAATCTCACATCCATAATCAAGAAGGTCTAGTGATTTTTATTAAATCAGACAAATTTTGAAAATAAAATGTATCTCCAAAGAGAAGTCTAACTTGTTTCCATTGTAGTAGTCATCGTTGCTTGCTTATTTAATGGCAATGGACATGTTTGAATCACCACAGATGCTCAGAGATGAAAAGTTCTATATGTAATTAACATACCACACATGATTCTTCTATGTAGGAATTCTATGTTTGAGAGAAAAAGAAGAAAACTCATGCAGGAGAAATTCCTTGACACAAATAATTCAAATATTTTCAGTTAACTGATTTTAATGACTATTAACTAAATTGAAAGGGATGACATGCAAAAAAAGTAGTTGGGAATAAAGTTGAAATTCTAAGGTACCTAAACTATATGCTGAGATAAGTATGAACTACTTTGGCAGTGTCCAAGTCATTATTAGATTACTCCTGTAATGATGCATCTATCATTTGGTTAAGCAAACATTTCTTAGCCATGGAAGAGAAAATTTGATAAATTGACTTCATCCTCTTTTAATTCTCCAAATATTTCATTAAGCAAATGAAAACACAGGGCACAAAGTGATTACAAATATTTACAAAGTTAAAATTTAATATGATAAAAGATTTTTATCTAGAATATATAAACAACTTTTGAAAGTGTATAAGATAACTTTTTTTCCCCTGTCAGTCCTGGGGCTTGAACTTGGGCCTTCTAGCTGTCCCTAAGTTCTTTTGCTCAAGGCTAGTGCTCTATCACATTGAGCCACAGCACCACTTCCAGTTTTTGAGTGATTAATTAAAGATAAAGTCTCATGTACTTTCCTGACCAGGCTGGCTTTGAACTGTAATCTTTAGAGCTCAGCCATTTGAGTAGTTAGGGTTATAGTTATGAGCCACATAGCCAGCTATAAAATTGCCTTAATAGGATTTTAAATACAGACAAGTAAGATGGAAGTCATTATTATATGAAAATTAGTTTACAGATATGTATTAAGAACTAATTTTACAACAATGCTAACGACTTAACAGGCAGTTTGAGCTAGAAAGAATAGTGATTAAATGCTTGATTGAATATACAAACATGGGATAGAGTATGTTTGAAACCAAGTAAATGAATGTTCACAAGTAAAACTGGAACTTTGAAACACACATGAGTATGCAAGTTTTCAAGTAATTTCTACTGCCTGAATTTACTTCAGCCTTTCAAATTTAGTTTTTGAACTTCAGAGGTTAGGTGTGTATATGTGTTTCTGTGTGTGTGTGTGTGTGTGTGTGTGTGTGTGTGTGTGTGTGTGCAGTTCCTGAAGAGCCTAGGTATTCTCTCTAAGCTTTTATACTGAAGGCTAGCTTTCTACAACTTGAGCCACAAACTCCACTTCATGTACATTTGTGTTGGTTAGTTGGAGATAGAGTATTATGGACCAGGCTGGCTTTGAACTGTGATCCTCCTATCTCAGCCTCCTGAGCAGTTAGTCTTATAGTTAGTATTACATGAATCACCAGCATCTGACCCAAATAAAAAAATGGAAACTATTTGGAAGAACTACTCATTACTTACCATATTGTTGATACTCAGACAACAAACAAGTCCCTTTTCTTGAAAACTATACAGGTTAGAGTTGGAAAAAAAACTGATGCCTTGGACACCTCCTTATGGTTTAGATATGAATCTATCACTTAGATTTATAGCCCTCCATTATAAAGTCACAATACAGACTTGCTTATTTTAATCAATAAACTGAATCTCATTGAGAATATAATCAGTTGAAAAACATGACATAAACTGTTTACCATTGCATTGATGCCCAAATAAGTATCTTTTTTACTTAAAGTTAAGGTTATAATTGGTGGCTTTTTAATGACAAGCAATATTATCATGTCAGCAAAGATTATGTATAGCATGTGTCAAAAACTGTGAGTCAGCGGAACTACTCAGCTTGTGATGGAATGGGAGCCTGGGGATAGACACATTAGGGAATAGAAGACACAATGTACTGTTCAAGTGTCTGGGCAGTATGGACAAAGGGAATCTCAGAGTGGGATTGTCAGAGAGATGGACATGCACTTGAGAATAACGCTTCTACAGACAAATGAGCCATGACCTTGGGCAGTTGCGATAGGTGATGTGACTTCTGGGGTCCAGTTAAAGGGGGTCACCTGGCCAACGGAGTCCATCCTGGAAAGAGTAAAGCTGCTGAAGTCCCACCTCAATGTGCTCCCACATACCATGCCGTGTCAGGGGCTTCTTACCTGGCCTCTAATTGGATGCCAGAATTCTGGACTCTCTCGTTGTGCTGAAGGATAATTTATCATTGATTTTGTGAATAGCCAATGGGAGAAAATGAAAATAGAAGTCATTTGATTTGCTTTAATCTGTAAACCATGCCTCCTAAATGAACCCTCTAACAATAGAAAAATTTATGAAAAACAGAGAGAAATTCTATGACATAGACAGGTCTTCTCTTTGCTATGTTCCCCAAACCCCTCAAAACTTAAATATATGTATGTATGGTGTAAAGAAATGACAATAAGGATTTGGAGCAAATGTCAACATTTGGGAGTTATAGAATGCAAAGGATAGTGGCAACTTACATGCTACAGCAAATGAAGGCTAAGTAAATAGGGTAAAGCAAGCCTATTTGAAGGAAAGATTACCTCTCCAAGGGCAAATTGCACTAGAAATAGGAAGAGAGCTTTATATTTATCAAGAGATTTCTAGACCATGTTTTCCAGGTCAGTGGAAACGTGGAGCTTATTTTTCTGGGTTTAGGACACCAGGTAAAGCAAGCAGCAAAAAATGGATAGTGGTAATGGAAAGATGGCTAAGTAAACAATTAGGAGTAAGCCAGACCCCCCAAAATATAGGTCCTATGGTTTCCTTATTTGACATAATTAATGTACATTTAGGATAATCTTTTCAGATGAGCAGAAAAGCTCAAAAGCTATGTACATGTGACAATATAAGATGATGTAAAGAAATGAACTCCAAGATATGGAAACAAGAGTTTTTTCATTGTTGTTGTTGTTTTTAATGTGATTTCTTTGTTTCTTTTGTAGGTTCTTCCCCCTATGGTATATCCCCTGTTGTCAATTTACTTGATTTTGGTACCTTGCATCTTTTACCCCCCTTACAAGGGGGTAAAAATGCTCAACAAGAAATGTAGTCATAAAAAAATAAAAAATAAAAAAATAAAAATAAAAAATAAAAAAAGAAATGTAGTCATTACCTTATTCGTGTAACTGTAACCCCTTTGTACAGCATCTTTATAATAAAAAAATTAAAAAATTAGAAAAGGTAAGATTCATCTTTACCTCAGCTCTCCCAAATATCATTTCAGGATTACAAAACCAAGGAAAATACACAAACAAAGTTATTTGTGTCAGAATCACAGTAAAAAGAAGTCTATTCATGTAGGGAAATCTTTATTTTTAAAAATTCTTTCAGTAGAGTTCCAGTAACATTATACATTGGATTATGCATTGGAGAAGATCCTCTATACTCAAACCTGGAGACAAAAGTCTGCAAGAAAGGGAAAGAGATGAGAGAGACAGAGAGAAGAAAGAGAGAGGCAGAGAGATAGAGACAGGGAGAAAAGGAAAGGAAGGAAGGAAGGAAGAAAGGAAGGAAGGGAAAAAGAGAAAAAGAAAAAGAGGAAGGAAGGAAGGAATGGAAGGAAAGAGGAAGGGAGGAAGAAAGAAAGAAAGGAAGAAAGAAAGAGAAAGATGATATGAGAATCAGCAAGATTCAAGGGATGAAGAAATGATTAAAATGACATGAAGAAAGATTCCTCAAGGAGACAGAAAGTAGTCAAATGACTAAAACTATAAATAAGAGAAAGAGTAACAGAGACAGAGACAAAGAATAGGAAGGAAGAGGTAATTCTAAGACTACATATACCCTTGTAATAATGTTGCCTGGAAAAAAATGTATGTGAGAAGAGGGTCAAAGATATGTTTTTACACGTACTCAAAGCTGAGGACATAAATCACTAAGCTATGGATTTCCATTCTGTATCCAGCAGACTAAATTTAAACAGACTCACAGCAAAATGAGAGTCTGTGAAACTAAAAAAGTATTGGTTACAGAGTTCATAAGAGCCTACAGAAAATTAAAATCAACTACTCTATAGAAGATTGAGGGGCTGGGAAGGTGACTCAGTGGCAGAGCGCTTGCCTTGCATGCATGAGGCCCTGGGTTCAAGTCCTTAGCACCACATAAGCAGAAAAAAAGCAGGATGTGGTACTGTGGCTCAAGTGGTAAAGTGCTAGCCTTGAGGTGAAAAGCTGAGGGACAGTGCTCAGGCCCAGAGTTCAGGCTCATGACCGGACCCCTACCCCTAAAAAAAAGAGGAAGATTGAGTTTCCCAATACCTCTAGACTTGTATGTAGTAGAACTGAAAGTAAAGTATCAGAGCAGTATATTTGAATTCGGACACAAAATTATCTACAATCTGTAGCTTTATCAAAATTATGAACTAAATGTGCAAAACAAAGATAAATTCTTGCATCCATTAGATTTTCTAAAGTAATTCCCACTACATTGTTCCTTCTCAGAAAACTATTGGAGGTTAAATTCTATCACAAAAAAAATCTATCAAAAGTTATGGATACCTGGAACAAATGAATCTACCCAGGAAAGAAACAGAGCTAGTTCTTAAAGCAATAAAAGGTTCTGCAAGTAAAACTTTATAGTTAGTCAATAGAACAAGTAGTTCTTACAGAAATAAGGAAACATCATGTAAGAGAGATGTTTCCAAGATCATATAGAAAATCAAAAGAGGTAAAAGAAAATATATGGTATATTTGAATGTATTACCACATCTTTTCAGTATGGTTTGTAGACTGGGAAATAAAATACAAAATTACAGAGAAAGCCATGAAAATAAGTAAGTGGACATAATTAATCATTTTTTTCTAGGAAAAACTAAAAAATGCAAATCAAAAAAACTAAAAAATGCAGTAAAATAGACTATTAAACTAGTTTGATGAGTTATCAATAATAAAGGTCAAACATATATGATCTTATTCAAGTTATAATTATTATTACAATATCCAGTGAATACTGTGCTAATATTGATAGTTTATGTTTTACCTAGAGAATGATATCATGAAGTAGGCAGTTAGTTTTATGCTCAAAATAAGACTTGACATCAGAAAGATAATCTACACATTATAAAATACATTTTCCAAAGAGTTTCCCATTTTAATTTTGTCTTATTGGCATATGTAGTTGAATGTGACAGGTTTCAAGAAATACATCAAGAAACAGTGAGTGCCAGAGAAAATTAGGTTGTTTTAGGACATGAACGAGTAATTTCCTGGCAAAGATACAAAACAATTGAGCTCTTTTAAAGCTATAATTACCTCATGTTACTATTAAAAATGCTTTGATAAAGATCAGTATTAAAAGCCTATAAAGTACCTGAACACATCAGATGTCAGCTTTTAAAAGGTAGTTTTAGCAACCTACACATCAGACCTTATCAAACTTGTTCTAATTACACTTTCAGAATTAAATACAAAGATAGTTAGCAGTCAGTCAGCTCAAGTAGACTCAGGGACTACATTGTATATACCAATGAACCTGGCTGGCAGAAGAAAAGGAATTCTTAGAATATATTTCCACAGAAAACAATCAACTGCTGTGGTTTTTTTAATTTTCTGACTATTTATTGTAGATTATTACCTCAGTAGCCCTTAATTAATCACATGTTCTTGTTATTTATACATGGAGTTTTCAAATAGATTGTAATTATCCAAAATATATGCGTAATGTTACTATTTAGTTATTGGTGGAGGTTGTACAAATCTCTCATACTAGCCCACTATGACAAGTTTTAGCCAATGAGTAGTGTATGTAAGGCAATAGAGCATTTGAAAAATTGTAACAGATTGCACCTTGAGTTCTTCTCTTATGGAGATGATTTCTTTGGAATCTTATCATCATGAATGAAGCAGTGAATTTTACCCCAGTAGGGATGTTGCACAAAGGGAAAACAACTGTCAATCAATATTCCAGGAGAAATTCCTAATCTCATTTTAACTTTAAAAATCCTGGCTTCTTATTCTACTAGGTCTGCAGTATAATCACATTTCAGCATTAGAATAACTATCATACACTATTTTTTATTATTGTATTACATTGTTTTCTATTGCATATTATTGGTTATAATGATTTTTATTCTGTAAACAAGTTAACAGATGCATTTCTTAGATTCAGATTTTATATAACCCCCTCTAATTTACCTAACAACTAAGGACTACTTTTTGTAACCCTTTAATTTCCACAGCAACTAATAAAGGCCAAGTTGTGTGTTTAACTGCTGAAATTGATGTCCCAGAGATCAAGGTCAAGTTCTGAGAAGGACTGGCCGTCCATTTAGAGTATTACTTCAACTCATGCACAGCATGAGAAAACCCAGCAGATGCAGGAGGCTGAATTTCCAACGGAGTGGGAGGGGGGGCGGTTCACAGGTCAATCTCAGAGAGTCCAGAGATGGGCAGAAATTTGGTATAGTTGAAATATGTGAAAACAAGCCATTTTTTACACTATGATCCATACCATAGGAAAACCTATCCAGTACAATTTGTATTATCAAGTCTTACATGGGATGTTTTCTTGGTTTCATAATAAAGATTAAAGAAGAAGAAAGGCATCTATTGACATCTGGAATCAAACTTAGACTAGAAGAACGAGTTATTCAAGTTAAATGGCATCACGGTATTCTTTTAAATATTCTGCATTAGTTCACTTTCGAGCCCACGGTCTCCACTTTAGTATACCATATGTGTTCCTTCAGTACAGAAGATAAACGCCTTCTATACAGGCAAGAGACCTGCAGAGGACTGATTCTAAATCACACTCTGCTTTGGGCGCTTTCATTCTTAACAACACCCCTTGCCAGAGGGATGGAAACAATTCCACATTCCTGTCCCGGTCACTGGCTTCATGTCTTTCAGCAAGCACTGTTTATTTTTTTATTTTTTGTGAACATACTGTACAGAGGGGTTACAATTACATAGGCAAGATAATGAGTACATTTCTTATCAAGCATTGCACTCTCCTCCTTTGTTACTGTTATCAAGGCTTCCATTGTGAGACCCAAGAGGAGACTGAAATACAGTCCCCCGTCCTTCAACACCGGGCAATAAAGTTATGTGCCCAAGGCTGGCTATTCTCTGGTGGCAACACGGATCCTGGTGATGGACAGAGAAGAGAAGGGCAGAAGGGGGAGGGGGCGCAGGAAAGCACTGCCCCAGTGGAGCAGCTGTCCACAAAGGAATCAGCCTCACCACCCGGTCTGTAGGGCAACTAGATGGTACTGCACCAGGAAAGTGCAGGTAAGAAAAAACAAAACGCTCTCTATGAGGGCGCTTTGATGGTGAAGATGCCCAGTAAAAGGAGCTGTGCAGGTCAATCACTTTGGAAAGTAGTATGGAGGTTCCTCAAAAGACCCCACGAAGAGCTCCCCTATGACCCAGCAATCCTACTTTTGGGCATTTACCCAAATGATCACAAACAAGACCATACTAAAGCTACCAGCACAACTATGTTTATTGCAGCATTATTTACCATAGCTAAGATATGGAACCAACCCAGATGCTCTTCAGTAGATGAATGGATCAAGAAAATGTGGTATATATACACAATGGAATTCTATGCCTCCATCAGAAAGAATGGCATTGCCCCATTTGTTAGTAAATGGAAAGACTTGGAAAAAAATTAGATTAAGGTAAGTAACATAGGTCCCATGGTTTCCCTTATTTACAATAACTAGTATATATCTGAGACAAGCAGAAAAGGTCAGATAAGTTGATGTTAGGCAAAATGAACCCCAAGATAATGACTCAAATGGTTTTTCTTTCTAACATATTTATAAGATGATTTCTTTGTTGCTTTGTATGTCCCTCGCCCACAGTTTAATCCCTAGTTTCACTGTATTTGATGTTGGTATAATTTGGGGAGCGGAAGGGAAAAATTGTTTAAATAAGGATACAGGTGGGCCCATTGCAACAATGACATGTACAAGATGTTATGTCTAAAAACGAACTTTACAACTTTGTGGGGGGAGGGGGGGAGGGAGGTGGGAAGGGATGGGAAAGGGGAACAAAGGAGAAGGCAACACTGCTTGATAAGAAATGTGCTCATTTTCTTGCTCATGTAACTGTACAGTATTTTCACAATAAAAATAAAAAAATGAAAAAAGGGAGGGGGGAGAAGAGAAGACAAGGCACTCCTAGGGACAAAAATGTGTGCACTTTTATTGAAGTGTTTCTCAGTCAACCAGTACTTCCTGGATATCCTTTATATTTTGTGCTGTTTGGTTGTAATTGCACAAGAAGTGGCTATGAGGCTGCTGTGGTAAACTTAGCACCTTGTCACTTTGTTCAATCACCACTGTGGTCTTGCTTCTCAAACTCAGCTTCCTAGCTCTTACTGCCACTGGAAAAACAATCAGGTGCCCTCCTACTCCCCCCACAGGATCTCTACTGCCCTCAGAACAATTGCTGCAGTGGAGAGAAAAAAAATAAGTGTTACAGTTAGTGAATAATTACAATATTGGTTTCTCTAAATAGATTGGTTATTTATAGGAATTTATTTTTAAAGGAAATTCTAGTTCTTTATAACCGGTGGGATGTTCTGGATTCTCCCCCTAGATTCCAAACATACATTTGATGTACTTTTCCCCCTTACTGTGAGACCTCAACACACACACACACACACCTATTTATCACATAAGATATAAATCTAATCTTTGCTTACTTAGAGACCTTACCTAACTCTAATTTCAAAGCTGTCAAATGTACTGCTCCCCCAGTGCAGACCCGCACATGTGCATTTGCTTTCAAGCACACCTGGAGTTCAAGATCTTTCCTCTGTTCTCTTTTCTTCTCTTTCTATCTTCTTCTTTTTCTGTAGCTTCCTATTATTTTAATTCATTTTCTAATGCTGTAATGGAATACCAAAGGATTGGGCAAATCATCAAGTAATGAAGGTTTCCTTTATTGTTATTGTAGAGGTAATATACAAAGGGGTTACAGGTATATAAGTCAGGTCATGAGTATATTTCTTTTTATTTATTGTCAAGGTGATGTACAGAGGGTTACAGTTACATAATTAAGGAAATACGTACATTTCTTATCAAAATTCCTTCATTTTTCTCCTACTCTCCCTCTCCCCTCAACCCCTTCCCAAGTTGTACAGATCGGACATATTGTCTTGTGAATATCTCTGTTGCATAGGTTCCTCTGGTATTGTGGATATATGTATCTGGATTAGAAAAGGGAAGGGAAACAACAGAATGGGGAGACAAAGTGCATTTCCTTTTGAACAATGTCATCCCTTTCTATACTTTCTCCCAGTTTTTGCCTTCCATTTCCCTGTGCAAGTTGTATAGCTCATTTTCAACATAGAATCTAGAGATTGTCACTGCTGCATTTGCTCACCCTGTAACCCACCATGTCTGAGTCCCCCAACTCTCTCCCAAACAGGTGTACTTACAAATAAGACAAAATATACAGAAAACAAAGCTAACAACTAAGGGAGGTAGGGAGAAAACAACTCTTGTTTACATTTCTTGGAGTTCATTTGGATAAATAACCTTTTACATGATCATATATACATAGCTATTGAGCTTTGGTGATCTGCTCCAAAGGATATCTGCCTTTCCTTTCACTGTGTGAATGTCTAGGGACCTTAAAAGTCAAATAAAAGGAAAGAAGTTTCTTTAGCTCTTGGTTGTGAAGGCTGGAAATCCAAATGATATATCTGCCCTCTGCTATCACATCATCTCCTGAAAGAAAAGTGACAAGAGAGACTGAAGCAGCCCACCACAGCTCTGTCATAACAAAGACCCTGCTGGTAGCTCTTCTCTTAGCATTATCTCAGTAGAAAGTAGGATCTTAAATCACTTGTAAATTTTTGTTATTATGTTTAAGCAGCTGTACAAAGGCTTTGTCACCCAACAAGGATTACAAACACAGAGCATCTTGATCAACATCACCCCTTCCATCCCTGCCCTCCTTCCCAACCCACCCCTTCTCTCACTCTTATTAACTGGGTAGAATATGCTTTGGCTTTTATAAATGCATCCCACCTCCTTCCTCCCTTCATTTCTTCACTCTTGAACAATTGTGGGACACCCAAACCCCACCCTATGCTGGTCACTTGAGAGTCAGTCCACAATACCTCCTCAGTTGTCCACCACCTAGCCAGTGCCGAATACACACTGTCATTATTTCCCCTGAGATTTTAGGCCGGAGTGTCTCTCAGGTATAAAATGCATGTCATATTTTTTTTGTATTTGTTTTCTCTTGCCAATCTAAGTCCAGAAAAACCTGATCTCTCACATGTAGTGATACAGCTGGAAAAGCTATTTTAGTGAAACACATTGTAGATAATATAATGTTCCACCATGGATGAAATAATTAATATTATAACCACATGAAATACTTTTTTCAAAAACAGGTCTGTGCGAAATTACAGCTTTATTGTTTATTCAATATAATATTAACATTCTATATCAAATACATGCTATTTATCTATTTTATGATATTTACAGGAATAAGGAAAGCAATTCCTGTTTTAACATCTTCCCTAAAGAGAAAATCAACACCTGGAATGCAAAAATCTAAAATCAACTTATAGAAATATTATTGCAAACTTAATATACATACTCAAATTAGAGAAACAGTGCCATTTTTGATTCAGACAAACCATCATTTGTTTTCATGAGACCCTAATTTCTAGAAACAACAAACCTCTCCTTCAGTCTCACCATTTTGTGTTGTAGACGTCTGAATCCAGGCTTTTACTAGGCAAGAGCTCAATGGTAGAACTGTAATCTCAACTGACTCATCATACTTTCTGACTCTTAGCTGTTCTGTTGGCAATTTTCTTATTTTTTCTATCGCTAGTCATGATTGATAGATTTCTTATTTACCAAACTGTTCATTTGCCCATTAAATGTATACCAGTACTTACCATGTACTGATCATTAAAATAAATACTTCAGATTTCCTGAAAGTGTGGACAATTTTTCTACCCACATGGAGCTTAAATTCTACCCACCACTAAAGGTAAGAAACAAATACATAGTATCAGGTTAGTGTTTAGGAATATCAAACATAAGAAGTGATACAACTACCTGCTTACAATGGAGGGAGGACTTCATGAAGAGGTGATACTTGAACAGAGACATGACTAAATGAGCAAGTGAGCTAAGACATTTCTAACTGTCTTTCTCAGAGTACACTCAAATCTGAACTGTGTGTGAGCGAGGGGTCAGACATGGTGCCTAGCTAGACCACTTCACTATCTCAGAGAATGCTACTGTTATAACTCCTTTACATTATTATATATTTTTTTCTGTAGACATAAGTCCCTTTATTCATAAATAAGGCATTTCTTGTTTGAACACCATTTTGTTCATGCACACTATCAAGTATAACTTTGAAAACCTCTCACATGTGCTTTTCCCTAAACCAACCTTGGCAAGCTCAGCACAATCTGATCATCTTAGAGATCTAGGGGCTATGACGGCTCACAGATGGCCTGCCAGCACTCAAGCTGGACTCTTCTGAATGGCACTGAACTTTTTAAAAGTTTAAACATGGCAAATGACCCACTGAGGTTACAATGAAGATGTAGGTCATGGTGATCCAGTTCCACCTGTTCCCTTTGCTCTAGTCAAACTCCTTAATCTCGCCTTTCCTTTACATCTATTTCTATATCTATTTCTCATAATTTGTAATATTTGAAGTCTCTTGTAGCTGCTCAGAGATGTTTCAAAGCTTACTTAATTCATAGGATTCCATTTCCACACTTACACAAGGTATAGAAATGTCGTCTGTCTCTTGTGTCCGACTCATTGGTAAGCATTCTAAACACTTGAACTTCTTTTACTCTAAACAAGTATATACATATATACTCTGCAGGAGCTATTCCATTTCATTGAAATGTTTCCCTTTTATTTGTGTTTCCTGAAGCCACTCTCCCCCCTTTCCCTCTCTAGGTACCCAAGTAGAAATAAAGACCAC
Source organism: Dipodomys ordii (assembly GCF_000151885.1). NCBI lineage: Eukaryota > Metazoa > Chordata > Mammalia > Rodentia > Heteromyidae > Dipodomys > Dipodomys ordii. The sequence continues at coordinate 6,525,553 of NW_012267246.1, read as the reverse complement.
CGTATTTCATCAAAAGGACAGGAGATGAAGTAAAGCATGAGAGATAGAAAATGATATTAACTAAATAGATTCTTTCTTCATTTACTGCCTAAGTAATTATTTATTCAGTCAAAAACTAATGCGTAGTCATTAAGTAATTGTTTTTCTCTGGCATGAATTACAGCATATTCTTTATCAATTTGTTTTAGTACATGGTAAGTGACATGGTGTTGGTTGTATTAAGACATGCCACTACAATCGCTCTTCTATTTATGTGGTAGTGAGATGTAAGCTCTTGAACAGGAAGTGCTCCTGTCACAGCCATGAAGAACTGATTAAACTCTAAATGGAGGCTACTAAAATTAATTTGCAAACACTACAAACAGTCATCTATACCCTATGCAAAGTTGTTTTATGCTAGATTTTCATATTGCCAATTGACTGAAATAGACAAAACTGTGAAGGCAATTCAAGTAGTTTCAGTGCAAGCATCAAAATAACTTGCACCCAAGGCAATCAGCATGGTTTTTCTGCACAGCATTTGATGCTGCCTCATTTGACAATCACAATAAAAACACGCTGTTCCTTACCTGTATTTTATTTCTAAAATCAATATATATATTATATCCATGCATTTATATGTATATATATGTAGAAAAACAGCAAGAGAGCGAAGGAAGGAAAAACAATCTTTACCAACATAAGCATTACACATTCTATAAACAACCACAATAAGACATAGAGAATTTAATAAAACACCCACGTGGATAGTGAGAATTTAATTAACTTGCTTGATTCTGTGTAGCTATTAGCAGAATGACAGAAAAATATAAACAAAAGTATCATGTAATATCCTAGGAGGAATGAAGTAATGTTCTAATTTTTAAACTCATTTCTCCAGATATAATAATTGGTGTAAAGGAGTAAGAGAACAACATTGCTATATTCAGTTTTTTGGTGTTTTTTTTGAGATTTAGTTTTCCTATAATTATTATAACAAAGAATTTGACCATAGCCCAATACTATCCACAAAAGTACAGACTTGAGTTAGATTTCACATTTCCTCTCCCGAATCCATGATAGCTCCTAGGATGCCATGCTGTGTCCAGCCATCAGATGCACTTACTGTCATCAGATCCTGGAGAAATCCTGTCTTGTCTGTCACAACTGAAATCTGTTGTTTAGATTTGCTGTTCTGGATATCTAAGTGTGGTTTGTATGAAGGTTCATGAAGATTACATTGGCGATGAGCTTTGAAAGCATCATGCTCTGCAGGTAAGAGGAGATTCTTTGGTTCCTGTATCAGATGCTTCCTCATACCTGCTGAATATGATCACTAGCTCCCCATGAACCTTCTCAAGTTTCTCTACTCTAACGAATACGATCACTTTCTATAACACCACCATAAAAAGTGAGTCACTAATCCAGCATCTGTTCAAGAAGATGGGATTTTCTACTTTCAAGAGGAAAAACAACCAAACTCTGCGGTGGCCATGGGTGAAAATCAACCCTATTGATTCCTGGACTGGAACCCGTTATGTGAGGTGATGCAAGTATCATATTTTCTCTTCAAGTTTAATACATTAATTTTAAAAGTTTTCAGTGAAACTTGCCTATAATTCTTATCATTCTCATCCTGTCCTACTCAACTCCTTTCCTTGTTTCTTTTCTATTTACTAGAAATTTTCATGTAGGAAAGGTTGAAACATTCTCCTAAATGTATGTAGTAATCCAATTACTAGTTACCATTATGGGATCTTTTATTTTATTTTAAAATGCAGAATGTAAGTCATTTTCTAATGGGAGTGGCTTCAGCATTGTTCACTGGGAGACTCAATTTGACACTCGCACTTTGCTGCTTTCTCCTTTCTTGTGACAATTCCTAACTTTCTGCCATTCATTTTTTTTGTTTTTATTCTTTTTTAAGAGTGCAAATTTTTATTTTCAAGATGATGTACAGAGGGGTTACAGTTACATAAGTTAGGCAATAAGAACGTGTCAAACGTGTTACCCCTTCCCTCATTTTCCTCCTGCTTTACTTTCCCCTGCCCCTCCCCGCCCCTAAGTTGCACAGATCATTTCCAATGTATTGTCTTGTGTATAACACTGTCTCATTGGTTCCCTTCTTGGACCTTGTCTCACCATTCTGTTGTTCCCCTTCCCTTCCTTAATTCAAATAAAAGTATACATAACACCAGGGTACCAAAATCAAATATAGTGACAACAGTGATATACCATAGGGGGAAGAACATACAAAAGAAATAAAAATATCACATAGTACATTACAAAACAACAACAACAAAGGAAAAAATTAGGTGTCCATGTCTTGGAGTTCATTTCACTTAGCATCATCTTATATGGTCATATGTACATAGCTATCGAGCTATTCTGCTCATCTGATAAGAATGGCCAATAGAAACATGAAGAAATGCTCAACATCTCTGGCTATAAAAGAAATGCAAATCAAAACAACATTGAGATTCCACCTCACCCCAGTCAGAATGGCTATAATGAAGAAATCTAATATAATAACAACAGGTACAAGAGGGGATGTGGTCCAAAGAGAATGCTATTGCACTGTTGGTGGGAGTGTAAACTTGTTCAGCCACTCTGCAAGGCAGTGTGGAGTTTCCTCAAAAGACTATACATAGAGCTCCCCTATGACCCAGAAATCCCACTTCTGGGCATTTATTTACCCAAATGATCACAAACAAGGGCATACTAAGGCTACCAGCACAACTATATTCATCGCATCATTATTCACCATAGCTAAGATATAGAACCAACCCAGATGTCCCTCAGTAGATGAATAGATCAAGAAAATGTAGTACAGATATATATATATATGTATATATATATACATATATATATACATATATATATATATCTGTGAGTGGATAGATAGATTGATAGATAGACAGATAGATAGCTAATAGATAGATAGATAGATAATGGAATTCTATGCTTCTATCAGAAAAAATGACACTACCCCATTGTTAGGAAATGGAAAGACTTAGAAAAAAATCATATTTAGTGAAGTAATCCAGACCCAAAGAAACATAGGTCCCATGGTTTCCCTTATTGGCATTACATTTGGTTTTGTTGGTTTGTATAATTTTTCCAGGACTAAGGTTTGAACTCAGGGCCTCATGCCTGCTAGGCTGGAATGATATAGCAGAGCCAGGTGTCCAGCCCATATTTCACTGGTTGTTTTGGACTAAGGTCTCCCTTCTTGCCCAGTTGTGCAATGAAGCTTTGATATACTGACTTCAAGCTCCCCATTGTCTCTGGGATTACAAGTGCATGCTGCTTTGTCCAGCTAACCCTGAAAGAGACTGAGTCTTACAGACTTTTTCTGTCTTCACAAGTCTGGATTTTCAGTCCTCTGTTTTCAGCCATATCAGGGTGACAGATATGTACCACTGCACCCAGTGATAGTGTAAGAGAAGATCTGCTAGCTTTTCGGATTGGACTGGCCTTCTATACTGATCCTCTCATTCTTAGTCTCTCATTTATATAGAATTACAGCCTTGAACCTCCTACACCCAGACAATGTCAATTCCTGACCAGAATTTGGTATTCACAAAAATTGATGAGAATTTCATCACTACTACCACAAATCTGTGATTTATTAATTTGTGCTACATAAATAATAAATTTCTGCATGCTTACCACTGATACATATGTCATGCACATACTTTTGCCTTCTTCATGAGATATCATGAGATATTTGCAATATCTCATAATGATATTCTGCCTTTGAAACTTGCATACTTTTCAATTTGTTTAATAGATGGAATACTATTTCGGGTAATTATGTATCACTGGTAAAGAGACTGAATATTTTTCATTTACTAATTAGTCAATCTCGACTTGGGAAAAATAAAATGATTATTTTTAATGCATTTCTTACTTTTCTTGATTTGTATTTGATTATAAATAAATCCACAATATTTTGCACAGTTATATAATGAGTGTATTATATGCATATGTGGGGATATTCATTTTAAGTGTCATTGATATACAGAATAAACTTTTCATAATTAATTAAATACATCTTGTTTGTAAGAGTGATTATAAGTTAATTAAAGATTGTTAATTATTTTTAATGATGATTCCCCAATATCATCATTGCTCAGTGAATTATATTTGAGAAAATAAACATTCACCCAATGCCTATTTTTTTACTTGGAGTCCCAGAATTTGGTAGATAAAAATTACCAGAAGTTTCTGGTCCTTCAGTCCACAATTTGCATCCCTGAGTGGAAACTATTCATTTGAAACCATAAATATTTTAAGCAATTTTCATGCTCAAGTAGTCATGAAATTGAGGGGGCTCTGGCTCCAGTAAATTATATACATTTTCTATTTTCTTGCACTCCCTTTTCAATTGTGAAAATGTGGGATTTTCCCCTAAATGATTGATGGGAGAACAATTTTAGACTACACTGTTAGGAACAAGTCTACTTTAATTTATTTTCAGCTTAACACAGTCAAAGAACAATTCAAAATGCCAAGAACATTGCTTATACAAAAAGATGACATCAAAATCATATAGAATATAGTTTTAATTTGAGATCAAAGACCATTTTGAATATTATTTCCTGGAAAGGGTACAACTTTATAAGAGAGAAATTATTTTATAGCTTTTTTTTTTTTTGGTCGGTCATGGGGCTTAAACTCTGGGCTTGGGCACTGTCTCTGTGCTCTTCAGCTCAAGGCGAACGCTCTACCTCTTGAGCCACAGCACCACTTCCAGTTTTTGAGTGGTTTATTGGAGTAAGAGTCTCACGGACTTTTCTGCCAGGGCTGGCTTTGAGCCATCATCCTCAGATCTCAGCCTCCTCAGTAGCTAGGATTATAGGCGTGAGCCACCAGCACCTGGCTTTTATTGCTTTCTCATTTGAAAAATCTGTCATGTTTTCATGGGTACTTACTCATACTAAATAAAAATCATATTAATTCTAGTTTCACCATGTAGTTTCTTACTTTTTATTACTAATATTATTATTCTCAAAAAATCTATCAAGGAAAAGTCATTTATATATTACCAAGCAGTTGTCACAGTACATTACTGTTCTACATATATTTCCCTCAGAAGAGGCCATTCAGAATACTCTAGAAGAAATTAACATATCCTTTTTCTTAGAATCATTTAGCACCTTGTAGGTATAGTTGTCACTATAAAATTTTACTTTACTAAGCACTAATGTGTGGGTAGAATATAATTTACTATGAATCACAATGGTATAAACTCTAATGTTTGGATCTTGTCCAGTTAACCATACAGAAGTTACTTATTCTAGCAGGAATGTTGTGGTCCCAGGTGCATAATACTGTGTGTGTATGTGTTTAGTGCAAAGACAGAATTCCAATCATTGATTGAAATTTATAGGTATTAAAGGCATTATTGTAGTTGTACAGTTATAGGTAGATGATAAGATTATAGATAGTTACTCTTGATGCTAGAAAGTGATAGATTATATGTAGATACATAGCAGATAGATGAAACATGGATAAGACATGATATTGACAGATAGTGAAAAGAAATATAGGTAGATGATAGATAAAATGATGTGAAGCTCAATTAAGGACTTTTGAATCCCTGTCAATTATATCTGTCATGGTGGGTTGAATGATGAATTAACTTGAGTGGGTTATTCAAGCCTTTCATGTCCATCCTGTGACATTATGGTAGCATTCTAGGGGACTACACTTTTGAGAAAATATTCTGAAACAAGTAAATCATCTCTAAAATATCAACACAAAAAGGTTGTGTGATTAACAATCATGTTTATGATAATAATGTTTCTGAAGTACATGATTATCTATTATTTTTGTAACTATTGCATGAAACATTATTTAAAATGCAGTATGTTAGATAATTATTTTGTGGAACAGATCAACGTAAAATGGTACCTCATATTTAGTAACAATGACACATTACTAGTAAAAAAGATGTTAATGTAAAACTTGGAAGGTAGACTGGGGGGAAAGTATCTGGGACAGTCCATCTTCAATGAACCTGGCAAAAGGCCTAGCTCAATAGTAGAAAAATCAGTCATGAGCACTAAAGCCAAGTGGGAATGTAAGGCACTGTGTTTTAGTCCTGGTAGCCACACCAAGATGCATGCACACATAAAAAATGTTTTTATAATTTATACTATTCAAACTAGCTAATATGGTGCTTCAAGGGAAAAATATCTTTGTATTGAAATCCCATTCCTTGGGGAAAATCAAAGTTGTTTTTGGAAGTGTTGAAGAAAAGCCGTCATTGAAGATCTGGTAATCCTATAGGACCTCTATCCAGTCCTTTGGCAGATCAATGTTCACTTCACACCAGTAGGCAGCATTCTCTGTAAGAAGGTGAACAGAGGGCTGGGAAGGTGGCTCAGCATTTGCCTTGCATGCATGAGGCCCTGGATTTGATTCCTCAGCATCACATAAGCAAAAAGAAAAAAAGCCGGAGGTGGTGCTGTGGCTCAAGTGGTAGAGTGCTAGCCTTGAGCTAAAGAGCTGAGGGACAGCGCCCAGGCCCAGAGTTCAGGCCCCACGACCAGACCTCCCCCCCAAAAAAAGAAGGTGAACAGTATTTATTTCCTTACATAAATTGCTAGTATTTGCTTAAATTATAATCTGAGTTACGTTTTTTTCTATTTGCCATTGTCATATTTTCTATTGGCCATTATTATCAACCAATTTAGAGTTTACCTTGGAACTTTGTAGAGACCTTAGGCTTAACGACATTTTAAAATATTTAAAAATATGGGTCATGCTAATAATTACAGAATACATTTTACTTGGGTAAATACACTTTAATAATGGCAAAATCAATGTAGTTATAATGTGATTGACATATTAATTAAATGAAGACAATGGTACTAATTATTTATTCACATAAGACTGGCAATCCTTATATCAAATCAAAAATTATACCTCAAAAATGTAAAAAAAATACAAAAATTGCATATTTGAATTGTGTTGTATGAGGGAAAGAAATATAAAACTCTATGTAAAATCTGCCCATTATATGAAACATTTGCAAAAGAAAAATTTTAAATGGGGTAGCTTGAGGGTGAACAATAAATTATAGGTTTGTAGAATCAGAGGTGATAATTTCCTGAGATAAACAATTCAAAAGTAGGAAAAAGAGGAGGAAAAGACAGAGAGAGACAGACAGACAGATACAGAGAGACAGAGAGAGAGAGAGAGACAGAGAGAGGGGAGGAAGGAGACAGACAGCTTTTACCAGGGATTCATCATTCATCATTCATTCATTCATCAGATGAGAATCAGGGATTCTCATCTGACCTCCTAGATTATGAAATAAGCCCACCCACCTTCCAGGTCTTCTTCCCCCAAGTTGTGGTATGTTCTACATGTCAATCATCTCTAGAGAGCCCCCCCATAGACATACACAGAAAGATACTGTATTACTCTCCTAGATAGCTCTCAATCTAATCAAGTCCACAATAAAAATTGCCTACCACAAGTCGCTACAGCATACCTCAAAGAAAAATAAACATTCTCATGCCTTTATAATAGATTATGTCTTTATAATAGCCAGGTGCAGGTGGCTTATGCCTACAATTCTAGCTATTCAGGGGGTTGAGATCTGAGGATCAAAGAAAAGTCCCTGTGAAACTTATATCTCCAATTAACCACCCAAAAGCCAGAAATGGAGCTATGGCTCAAGTGGTAGAGCACCAGCCTCAAAGAGAAGAGTTCAGGAACAGTGCCCAGGCCCTGATTTCAAACCCCACAACATCAAAAAAAAATAATTTCACAACTTGAGGAAAGGCCACTGTGTAGCTATAGACACTGAAATAATTTTCCTATCTCTTCCGTGATGATGACAGAGTACACACTTCCTTGGGGAAGTGCTACCGGATTTGGAAATTAGAAATTAGACATTTTTTAAAAGGCAGATAAAAATTACAATAACAGGTTCTCTAAGGCACATGCCTCAAACTAGAATAGAGTGGACAGATACATGGTTTGTCGGTTGGATTTACATTATATCACAGCTGGGTAAAACAAACTCAGGGGCCCACACAAAGAATGACATTTGGCTAATCTTTGATTTTCAGAATTTAATCAAGCTAAGGGAAATACAAAAGCTGCATCAGAGACTTATACAAAAAATAAAATAATACATAATTTATAAAATAATACATAAAGTATATTTGGGCAATTTGTCAAAATAACTCTAACAATGACCTAAAAGTGGCAGCAAAAAGAAATAATTATACACAAATTGAAAAAAAGAATAAAGCGACCTTATTTTGATGGAAAATAATCTACTTTTATAAAAAATAAATAGTTATTGGGTGATTGAAGTTTTTGAGTTCCAAGTATATTTTAGATATGAGACCCTTGTCCATTGTATGGCTAGTGAAGATCTTCTCCCAATCTGTGTGCTTTCTATTGATCTTGCTAGCTATGTCCTTTGCCATGCAGAAGCTCTGCAGCTTCATGCAATCCCATTTGTCCAACCTTTCTTTGATTTGTTGTGTTTCTGGGTCTCTATTAGGAAAATTTCTGCCTGAGCCAAGGAGACCTAGGGTTTCTCCTATTCCTTCCTGTAATGTTTTCAGGGTGTCTGCTTTGATTCCGAGGTCTTTGATCCATTTAGAGTTGATTCTGGTGCGGGGTGATATATAAGGATCTAGCTTTAGTTTTCTGCAAGTGATTAACCAATTTTGCCACCACCATTTACTGAAGAGACTGTCTTTCTTGCTTTCTATTTTTTTAGTTCCCTTATCAAAGATGGGATGGTTATATGTCTGTGGGTTCATTTCTGGGTTTTTAATTCTATTCCATTGGTTCTGAGGTCTGTTCTTTTTTTGGTACCAAGCTGTTTTGATTACTATGAATTTGTAGTAGAGTTTGAAATTTGATATTGATATTCCTTCAGCACTATGTTTCTGTTAAGGATTGTTTTTGTGATTCGGGTCTTTTATTGTTCCATATATATTTTTGAATTGCCTCTTCTATTTCCTTGAAGAATGAGGTTGGAATATTGATAAGTATTGCATTGAATTTGTAGATAGCCTTGGGAAGTATTGCCATTTTCACGATATTGATCCTTCCAATCCAGGAGCAACAAATCCTCAAAGAAACAACTACCCAATAAATAAGTGGGCTAAAGACTTAAAGAGAAATTTCTCCGAAGAGGAAATAAGAATGGCCAATAGACACATGAAGAAATACTCAACCTCTCTATTCATAAAAGACATTCAAATAAAAAAAATTGAGATTCCACCTCACCCCAGTTAGAAAGGCTATAATCAAGAATTCTAATAACAACAGATGCTGGAGGGGATGTGTACAGAAGAGAACCCTACTGCATTGTTGGTAGGAGTGTAAACTTCTTCAACCACTTTGGTAAGTAGTATGGAGGTTCCTCAAAAGACTCCACAGAGATCTCCCCTATGACTCAGCAATCCCACTTTTGGGCATTTACCCAAATGATCACAAACATACCACACTAAAGCTACCAGCACAACTATGTTTATTGTAGCATCATTTACTATAGCTAAGATATTGAACCAACCCAGATGCCCCTCAGTAGATGAATGGATCAAGAAAATGTGGTATATATACACAATGGAATTCTATGCCT